>NC_140590.1:628724579-629259579 GCF_964204655.1 Triturus cristatus | reverse complement strand
CCTTCTGGACATTTATGAACTCTGACATCATCCGTATTTGTAAACAAGGACAGCACGGGTTGAAATTGATTAGAGAACCCATGAATTTGTTGGAGGGCCTGGTTCTATTTTGAAGGCTGCTTGCAAGCTCCTCGCGGGACTACTGCAATGACGTCAATGCCAGCTAAAAGCTTTGCTGTACTGCCGCCAACTGGCACAGACTGCGGCTCTCAAACTGCCTGGACAGTGCTTCATTTGTGCCGGTGCTTGCACTGGTACTCTTTTTTGAAGCCCAGAAATAGTTTTCTACATTACACTGTGGGCGCAGGGGCCCCCTAAATATTTACACCCCAAAAGTCACCTTAGTAGCACGCCCACGAATGGATGGGTCGGGACAGTGTTAAGCCCAATTTCATGAGGCAAAGCATCCCAGGATAAGGCACAAATCAGCATCTCGGAAAGTCAATCAATTACGTAACGACAGACTCAATAAGTGAGTTCTAGGCCAGAGAAAGAAATTTAAATTACACAAATGCAAACGGTGCAGTATAGAAATGATAAGGTGCGGATGCATAATCAATCAGTTCCATGAAGCTTTTCCCAGTTATAGGACACTACAGAAATATGAGCAGGATCAAGCAATAATCCACATTTCAATGGGCAGCATCCCTAGTAGCATCGGAAAGTCATCTGTCCCACCCCCCAAAATATTGAGCTTATGTACAGTTTTCTTGCATAAGAAAGCATTCACCTATACAAAATCATCATCATGTGGGCAGAAGAAGTACACTTTTAGCAAATTAGAGCACAGTTCTAATAAACATCATCCTACCCTACCGTCTAAGCCCTGTCTCACTATAGGAATATTGATTCTGCCCACTCTAGGTCAGCGTCATACAGAGATGGTAGACACACTAGTTACATGAACAGCAGCAAACTATTGTGAATGAATACACTACAGTGAACTATCGGAGGGACCTGGAGAAACCACAACAATATTGTGACTAATTTGGAAAGATTTCTTAGAGAACAGCAAGAAGTGTCAATAGAAATAAACAAACAAACTGCTTGTGCTGCAGAAATGATGAGCAGTGAACATGCAAGAGGAGACAAACTTTATGTACAAGATAGTGTCGAGGTCTTGCTAAGGTCTAGTTATCATAAGCCAGGAAAAGGAATTATTATACATGATAGAAAAATCATTTTAAAGGCAATAACACCATGTCAGTTTGTTTATATTAATTCAAAAGTAAATCCATGTTCTGCACATTAATAATAATGCACAAAAATATAAACTGCACAAAAACTCTAACACCTTGCCACAGAACTAGAGAGAGGCAGAAACGTAAGAAAGGGGGAGACAAAAATAGAAAACAGCGCTGCTCGCGACAAAGGGTCATGTCCACTTTTAGCTCCATTAACAGAAATCCACACAAGAAACAGCCTGGGTACATTTGACTGAGAACATTTCAGAGTGATCTCTAACAACCTTTGAGGTTTGGGGCATTAAAGATTTCTGAGTCCAGCCAGTGCTCCACAGGGCCGGTTCTAGGGCGGTGCGATCGGTGCCACCGCACCGGGCGTTGGCTTGGGGTGGGGGCGCCATGTTTATTGTTTTAAAAGCAGCTGATGCCACGTTCCTTGTCCCAGCAATTTTCAAGCATCAATAAACATGTCAAGATAGCTACGTGATTATTGTTCTTTCTGTAGAGAGACCGGACCTTTGTCTGGCAGTAGAATTTTTGACTCATCGTAGCGCAGAGGGTTAATGTGCCTGCTGCAAAGAATGTGTTCCATTCAGGTCACAAAGTGCATATGCTATAAATAGGTCAATGGGTTATCGCTTTTGTCAGAGAGATCCTTTTGTTACTTGCAGTTTAAAAGTTAAAACCCTAATATAGAGCAGTGAGCTATTAACTTTAAAGAGCTGTATGCAAACTGCAAGGATTATATTACAGGTACATGTTTTTCTGCCCAGTCTTTCCTTATCCTAATATTGCAAAAAGGGTTCATTTGGGTATAAATCAATTCTTATTATTAAAGAAATCCTCTACCAAAGATGTTACATTTTAAATTCTGAATTTGTGCATTTCCAGACCAAGGACTCTTAAACTATACTGCCTACTAGTATGGATGACATGTGACTCCTACACCTTGTAGGCCTCTATCTTATCTAACATTTCCTAAATACTGATTTACACATGTATGATTGTCTCCGTGCAATGTATGTGTGATGTAAAGTGTTCTGACAACTTAAACTGGTATGAATGGCGCTATAAAACCAAATGAATTTAAGAGACAATGGTTATAGAGACTTGGGAGGGGGACATTGTCAATTGGAGGTAGTGAGGGAATCCGTGGCAAGGTGGTCATTAGGGGAGCGCCAACAAACATTGTTGCACAAGGCACCACCAGTACTAAAGCCGGCCCTGGTGCTCCACGCTCTCCTGCTGGAGGTTCCCATTTGCTTTACAGATCTGGTGTTGAAGAGTTCTTTCTCACGTGAGTTTCGTCAGCAGTTTCCCTTGCTTTCTTGTGGGAAGCAGGATAAGCACTGCTGACCATGAAAAGATGGACAGGTAGTGACGGCTCCAGAGGTCATGCCTCTGCTCACTGAGCCCTGATTTTGGTGGGAACAGCACTATTGGAAGGGGAGCGAGTCACCATCCCCTTGGCACGGGGGCTGACACCCTCAGGGCCAAAGGATACAACAGCATTTCCCCACCCTTGGGGAAGTGATCAGGGTGGTTGGTCCCCCAGAGGTAAGGAAAGGACACGTTGTTAGCGTTTTGTTGTGCCAGAATTTGTCATGATTGATAAAGCAGTTCATATTTTTGATCCAGGGATAATTGTAGATAAAATGGTTTGCCATCTCCGTTCTCATGTCTCTTCACTCTATGACAGCGCCTTCTGCCACTGAGTCATATTTTACTCCCACTTCTTCCCAACCAACAATGAAAAACATTCTCCCACCTCACCTAAAGTAACAACCTGACTTTTTAGGTCTCGGCTGGCGAAAGCAGCGCGCATGCACTGCTCTCGGCATTCGAGAGCTTCTTGGAATCAATAGATTCCAAAGTTCTCGGAGGCAGAGTTGAAGCCCCGCCAATCTTTTTGATTGGTTCGCGTCATCTTGCATGCAAAACGCTGGCTTCTCATTGTACAGGAGGCTTCTTAGTCCCTCCTTGTTGCCGCCTTGTCTCCTTTTGGCCCCGCCCTGCCGATTGGATCTCTCACTTGCGGCGTGACACACTGTCCTTCATTAGCTGCCAC
The DNA here is from genome assembly GCF_964204655.1 of Triturus cristatus. Lineage (NCBI taxonomy): Eukaryota > Metazoa > Chordata > Amphibia > Caudata > Salamandridae > Triturus > Triturus cristatus. The sequence goes on along the minus strand of NC_140590.1, from coordinate 629,256,327 downwards.
GCACTATATTTTTCGCACAACGCTCTGTATGTCCTGGGTGTGCGACTGCACGTTCCACGCACGTTTCAGAAATGCCCTTAATTCACTGAGTTATCTTAACAACGAGGAGCTCCCCTGCTTCCCTCCGTTTTCTTTTCTGCAAACTGCATTTTTACGCAGCACATCTGGATTCCGCCTCATCCCCTCAGAGACATCGCCGTTTACTGCAGGAAGAAACAGCTGCTGTCATTACACAGGGACGGTCTCCCTGTCTCTTGTGGTGTAGTGAGGATCGCGTAAGGAGCGACCTCACGGGGGCATCCACTACGGTCTTCGCTAAGGGCCGTGACGCACTAATAATTACAGGAGCCGCTTTTGGATAGTCAGTGGTCTTACTCGCCATTCGCCCGACTGGCGTACGGGCGTGCAGACCCTCTTTAATAAACACGAGTCACATGGCCCAACGTGGCGTGCCTGTTACGTCACAGGCACAACATTACATTCCTCCCCAACAAGCATGAAACCAATGAGACAATATTAATGTCAACGCCACCAGTTCAAAGTTCATCCTTCCCCATTAACTCTCTAGAATCAACATTTCACCACATAAATGAGAACAGTCTTACGTAAAGTAGTCCCTTAGCCGGCGACTGGGCTCAGGATTCTCTCGCAGACGATACCGGACCTGGCTGCGTGCCTCAGCCTCTCGGACAGTTCCATCAGCCGGCAGGACATAGGGTCCGTTGGCAGCGGTGCCGGTCTCATCTTCAGAGGTGTCATTTCTGGACTAATTTCTGGACTCACCCTCCATAGCAGGATTACCCTCCCGTTCTCCATTCTGACCACTGGGGAAATCTGACCCAGCACTTAGGTCCCTACGGGGAGCTGTGGGTGTCGTTCCTTGCCATTCTGGATCCCCATGTCTGACCTCCAACGGTGAGGACAGAGGCTGGTACTTCTTGAAGAAGGACATGTTTCTGGTCACAGTCTCTCCTCCTCGCCTGGCAGTAATCCGGGTACCCTTGACGCCCACGATAGTCCAGGGACTCTTTACATAGGGCAGGCGGAATTTGCCACTCATCACCCGGTTTCTGAGCAGCACCAGATCCCCAGAGGCCAACCATCTAGCCTTCGCACGTCGTTTCTCACTAGCCTGAGCGTGAGCTCGAAGGCGTCTAGCATCCACTTGATTGTTATCGGGAACGTCAGGGCGCCACTGAGGGTGATGGGGGATGAAATCATGAATGACTCTACCCATGATCAAATGCGCCAGAGCCACTCCCGTAGTAGTGTGGGGTGTCCGACGGTAACTCCGTAGGAATGAGAAGATCGCAAGCTCTATGGACTGTCCTTTGTCCGACGCAATCCTTATTACCTTGTTCAAGGTTCGCATGAACCTTTCGACTTCCACATTGGCCTGTGGCCATCTTGGGGTGATCCTCCGGTGTCGAATGTTCAATGATTTGAGGTACACTATCAGCTCTTGCCCTTGGAAAGGGGGTCCATTATCTGTCCTCAACTCCTAAATGAGGCCATGGGTAGCCATTACCTTTTCGAGCTTGGGAATTACCTCGGCGGCACTGAGGGATGACACAATTTCAACCTCCGGATATTTGGAATGGTCATCAATAAGTACAAATAGGTGTCGGCCATCAGGTAGGCTGCCGAAATCCAGACTGACACATGTCCAGGGTGTCAACGGCCGGGATTCCGTATTAATGGGAGCTGGGCGGGGAGTATCCCCAGTCACTTGGCATGACAGACAAGACCAAACTATGGCCTCTACAAGCTCGTCCATGAGAGGAAACCATACCTTGGTTCTGAGTCTGGACTTAGTTTTGACCATCCACTGATGGCCGATATGAGCTAGCTGGACAACCCTGTCCGTAAGGGCTGTCGGAATCACCAGCCGGTGTCCCCTCAATAGACACCCTGAGGAATCCTCTGTGAGCTCATCTCAAACGTGATATAAGCTGTCCATAATCCGCTGGGCCTCCACAGTCAGAATTTTCCACTCCTCTTTGGCTCTGTGCCAGTGGCCATGCCTCAATGCCGCCTTGGCCCATTGCAGATAGTCATCCTTCTTCGTCTCAATTCTCAGGTCATTCATGGAGAGAGGAATGGGGCGGGATCGAGCCATGACGCACCTCACGTACTCCTCCGTGTCCGCAGCCTCCTCCTGCTCTTGAGCCGTGGCAGCTCGGGGATGCCGTGACAAGTAATCCGCAGGATTCTGGGACCCTGGCTGATATGCCACCCTGCAGTTGTAATTTTGGAGCTGCAACATCCATTTCTCAATGCGAGGCGGCGGCTTGGAAGATGTCCCGGAGAAGAGAGCGACTAGAGGTTTATGATCAATCGCGACTACAAATGGCTTGCCATACACGTGTAAGTGAAAATGACGGCAGCCCCAGTGTATGGCTGTGGCTTCCTTTTCGATTTGCGAGTATCTTTGTTCCGTGTCCGTGAGAGACCTACTGCAAAAGCCACGGGGGCCCAGTCTGCTTCTGGGCCTCGTCGTTGTAGAAGCACAGCCCCCAACCCTGTGGGGCCAGCATCCACAGCGATCTGAGTCACTTTCCTAGGATCAAAGAAAGCTAGGGTTGTTGCTTCTGAGAGCGCTTCTTTGATGTCCTTGAAGGCTTTGGCTTGTTCCTGGTCCCACTTCCACGGCGTGGAATCTTCCGTGAGTTCCCTCAGCGGCTGGGTGAGTGTGGTGAGGTCACGAATGAAGCGCCCACAATAGTTAGCCATTCCGAGAAAGCTTCGGACTTCCGTTACATTAGTGGGTGCCACAGCATCCTTGATGTCACAAACCTTTTCTGGATCTGGATTTACACCTTCTGCCGAGAAAGTGTATCCAAAGAACTGTAGTTTTGTTTTTAAAAATTCGCACTTCTCCCGGTGAAGTGTTAGCCCAGCATCCTGAATACGACGAAGCACCTGAGTTAGTCTGGCATTGTGTTCTGGTATTGTTTTGGCATGCACCTTGATGTCATCACTGACATTTATGACTCCCGGTATATCCATGATCAGTGTGTGTATCGTGTTTTGGAATACCTTTGCCGCGCTTGAAACACCAAAACTCAGGCGTTTACATCGCCGTAGGCCCACATGAGTTGAGAAGGTGGTTATATTTCGAGAGGAGTCGTCCAGTACGAGTTGGTGATACCCTGACCTTAGGTCTAATTTGGAGAACCAACAGGCTCCCGCCATTTCCCCAATGAGGTCATCTATAGTCAGGGTAATATGCCGTTCCCTCTTAATGTCAGCATTTGGTAGCCTCATGTCCACGCAGATCCTCACTGCGCCCGGTTGTTTTGGTTTTCTGGTAACGACGATTGGAGAGACCCACGGCGTGGGCCCCGAGACCTTCTCAATTATGCCTGCTGCTTCTAACTTTTTTAGTTCTTCCTACACCAGAGGACGTAAATGGAAGGCTATCCACCTGTGGCGCAAAGCTACCAGCTGTACTGTGGGGTCAATGTGTAAATGCACCTCTTTGCCTTTTAATTTTCCAATTCCTTCAAACACATTTGCGAATTCCTTCAATATGTGTTGCACGGACTCCTGGTGCACTCCAAATGCAAACTTGACGACCCCCAAGTCCTCAGCGGCCCGGCACCCTAAGAGCATGCCCTGTCCATCTTCCGTGACATATACATTGGTAGTGATTGAGCAAGTCCCATGGGCTATCAGAGTCTTGAACTTGCCTCGCATCTTCAGGGGTGAGTCTTGGCCATAGGCAAACACTTTAATACCCGTGTGACTAAGTGGGGGTGCTGACTGCAAGGTTTCATACAGTGCAGAAGCCATAATGTTGATGGTAGCGCCAGTGTCCACCACCGCTAGTACATCCTGAGTGCCCACCTGGATATTACATTGAGGTAGCCGTCGAGCTTTCCGGGTAGCAGTTCCGATCATGTGTACTTTGTGAACTACTCGTTCTTCTTCCTCATCATCGTCCATGTCACTGGGCCCTTTCTCTTCTTCCGGGACCATGTTTACCACTTGACGAGGTTTCCGATATCTCTTTGATCTGCAAACTTTTTCGAAGTGGTTAATTCGTCCACATCCTGAACACCTTTTCCCTTTTGCTGGACAGTCTGCCGCCCTGTGGGGTAGTCCTCCGCAGTAGCCACATGTCTTTGTCTGCCCTTGGGGTGCCGCGCCCGCATCTTTTCTCGTCCAGCGATTTGTCGGTTTTGTCGCTACGACATTCACTGGTTCCGCCTTGACTGGGGATTGGAGAGCCGCTTCCATGTGTGCCGCCCAAGCCTTATATAGTTCCTTTGTGCCCCCTAGTGTTAGTATGTCCTGTAGGGGCTTCACGATTCCTCCAGGATTCTTTCACGGAGCTTGGCAGATGCACAACCCTGGATGATCTGTCCCCGAATCTCCTCCGTCTCATCGCGTAAGCCACACGTCGACGCCAAGTTCTGGAGACGGGCGTGAAACATGTCAAGGGACACTTCTGGGAGTTGACGCGCCTGCCGGAAGATGAACCGCTCATAGTCCTGATTGGCCATTGGCTCAAAATGGCCATTGAGAGCATTTATCAGGGTGTTGTAGGTCTTTGGCGTGGCTTCATTGAGCGTCTTGGTGATGTTGTGTATATCTTTACCGCCGAGATGTAGCAGCATTGCTCTCTTCTGATCTCTGCGTACCTTGGTGGCTTCAAAGAAAATCAGCAGCCGTTCCACCCAGTCTTTCCATTTGGGGGCGAACGAAGACGGTGAGCCTTCTACAATGAAAGGTTCTATTGGGGGAATTGTAGACATGGTGTCTTGCAGTGACTATTGACGGTGGCTTATATTGCCTGTGTGACGTGGTAGAGGCACTCACCCGACTGCTGGCGTCCTGTCCCCCCTCACTTGACTTTCCGTTTGAGTCCCCTGCTGCTTCACAGTGATCAGTTGTCTGTAGTGCTTTTCGTCTTCCAAACTGATTTAACAGGGGTCACTGGCATCACCACCCAGCTATTCTGGGTTTTTTTTCAAGCTGATTTAATTGCAGTCTGAGCCCCAGACCTGCAGTTGAATCTCTGCCCTTTGCTGCAGCAGTCACTGCTGTGCAATCTTCCACTGTGCCTCTGTGTTTCTCTGTGTGCCTTGTTTTTTTCCTTTATGTTTTTTTTTATATTTAACTCCTGCAGGGCCCCATGTATATTGCAGCGCTCTGTAAGCTGCACGACGCACTCTCTCCCTCATGTGCAAGCCTCACAGCGCCGGGGAAACCAGCTGATGCAACGCCGGGCACAGCGCAGCACACGTGGTTGAGTGAGCGCGTGTGCACCGATGCGTGCTGGGACGCGTTGGGGAGCGGAGCGGCACACTCACTTCAGGAGACTTCACCGGCGGCAGACCTCCTCACCAGGCACAGCATGCAGCGGCGTCCGCACTAGTAGCACTTGCGCACCGTGGCACGAGCACCGCAGGGCAGGTAGGATACCCTCGTGGCTGCCACTCGTGCGAGCGCGGGGCACACCCACCCCTCGTCGCCAATGTGGTGTAGTGAGGATCGCGTATGGAGCGACCTCACGGGGGGCATTCACTACGGTCTGTGCTAAGGGCCGTGACGCACTAATAATTACAGGAGCCACTTTTGGATAGTCAGTGGTCTTACTCGCCATTCACCCGACTGGCGTACGTGCGTGCAGACCCTCTTTATTAAACACGGGTCACATTGCCTGTTACGTCACAGGTACGACATTACACCTCTGATTCACAGCGAAGCCTGCCATTTTCTATCGCGCGCCGCTTAAGAAGGCAGATCAATATTCGAAAATCACAAGGGAGACCCTGCGCCTGGTGGCAGGCAGTGAGCAGGGGGCCTAGGATTATATATCTCGCCATCAAAGCAAATCTGCGGCTATCCATTCGTGGTATCGTTCCCAACACTCTGTGCAATTTGTCCTGTAAGCCCTTCAGTGAGAGGAGATTCATCAGTGCCATCTCGAGTACCAACAGAGGCATTGCACTGCTTCAGTATACTGAGCAGGGGGTCACCAGAGCTACAGGAATGTTCCCAGCACCGGGACTGGGTCATGAATGGATTAAAGTGCCACCCTTACGATTAACACCGATAAATACAGTTGTTAAATCGCGATATAGCAAATGTGCTTTACAGTCAAATCGAATTTGTTCGAAAATAATACTGAAGCGCTAAGAAGTTGTTTATTAGCTGCATGGAGCGCTATACGGATAAAGAAACGAGGAAATGAATAAAGCATATCTATATACTTCAAAGAATACACTCATTTATGTACTTAAATGACAGGCACACACTGAGGCACAGATTTACTAACATTCATGTAGTGTTAAAATCAGCAGCGCTATGCTGTGCAAATGGTAAAAAGTTGCACAGCGCTAGATTGACCACGTCGCATGCTGATGATGCCCTGCGTTGTGCTTGTGCTACAAAGGGCATTACATCCTGGGGCCACTTCCTTGTCTGATTTCTTACTGCGAGAAGTATTGCCACCCGGGTGTATGAATGACCCTGGCACTGCCCTTGTTTACGTTAAGAGCCTCGTGTGCTTGGACGTAAGTCCCACTTCTCTCGGATCAGGAGGTGCGCTAGTTGTATTTGGTTCACCTACGCATTTTTAAAGACTAATGATGACTAATGAGCTTGTGCCGTAGGCATGTTGTGCCAATACGTACCCATATTATTTTGCTGTAACTACTGAGCTTGTGCAGATGCCATCTTGTTTTTGTGTGGGTGCTATTTACGTACTTTTACGGACTACTGAGCTTGTGAGACACTCATCTTTTGCCATTAGCCGGCTCGGCTCTGTTCTCACAGGGGACGCTCTTTTAATGATGAACACCCCCCAGAAAGAGGGCTGTAGAGACTCCACTTGCCAGTTGGCTCCGGGGGCACTCGCTTGTGAGCTCCGTTTACGGCCCGAGTTAAGGGCTCAGGTTCTATTTCCCAGGTTCATTTAGCACGAGCTATTACCACAACATGGTGACAGTGCGTTGAGCCAGGGTACCTCTGAGCAGATTCTCCTCCGGGCGCCTGTCTCACAGAGGAGGAGGAGAGAGCATGGTGGGGGGGGGGGGGTGCATTCCACGAGGGCTCCTCCGTCGGATTATGCCTTACCTAGTCCTGTAAGTATAATACACTTTTTACCTAACTCGATGGTGCTCGTTTTATCACCTTAGGAAGGATGAAAGGGTTAGTGGCTCTGTCAGAGATTTGAACCTGTGACTGTGAGGCCCCACACAGGTCCCTGGAGAGGATGCATTAACCCACTGAGCCACCAGACCGCGTTTCAAGTACATCTCTTTAAGAGCACCAATGTTTTAAGCTTCTGCACCCTACCTCCTTCCTTTAGCCAGAGTTGTTACAGCTAATGGTATATAGCAGAGCTCTCTCTGGTTAACAAAATACACCATGGACCGGAGGGAATTGTGGCGTGGAAGCCATTGGCAGCCACCAGTTCGCTACCAGGAACCAAGAGTTTGTTTATAGATGCAAATTGAAGCGTTGCCTCTCTTAGGAGGGATACGAGCTGATAGAAGCATTTACAGAAAAGTTCTCATGTTAGCATTACACGGATGCAGAACAGGCAATAACTGCTGGACATCCAGATAAGATCTATAGTAAAGATAACTTGTCTTTAGGTAGCACTTCAAACTGCACTTCCGCATTTCTAAGCGCAGTCAGTGGCGTAACGAAAGTTGAAGGGGCCCCCCGCCAGGTACACAGAGGGGGCCCCCCCCCTCTGGATTTAATCTGGATCTATCAGGCCTGAATATTTATTTATTTAATGCGATTTTATAGAGCGCAAACTTTACCCGAAGGTGTCAGAGCGCTTTACAAAAGGACCAGTTACATTACATAAAGACTTCGGAGTACATGAGTTACATAAAAGATACAAACAGAAAAGCTCTAAATTCACATAAGATCCAGACCTCCCCTAAAGCCACACTCTAAGGAACCCTCGCCTACAGACCCCCCGGCCCCTGGACACCATTCGCCGCCACCATCACCGACTTCATCGCACCCCACACCATCGCCTCAGCGAACAAGATACTCATTGGAGACCTGAACTTCCACCTCGACAACACCAGCGACCCCAACTCCACCATCCTTCAGGACAACCTCGCCTGTATCGGACTTAAACAACTCGTCAACACACCAACCCACAGAGCAGGACACACCCTTGTTCCCATCTTCACGGCAGGTTACAGCGTCCATTTTAGCCACACAACGCAACCGCCATGGACCAACCACCGCTGCGTACACTTCACCATCGACAAACCCAAGGCACTCAAACCAGCCCCACGCCCACCACAAAAGAACTCGAGCAAGTTTACCGACGAGCAACTCAACTCCACCCTCACCCGAGACAACAACACCTGGGCATCCGACGCAAACAACGCAGCCAAAGAATTTCACACCTGGATAGTCAACTGCGCAGACGAGCTCGCCCCACTATGCAACCCCAACATACAACGCCCCAGGAAAGCCACCTGGTTCACCACTGCTCTCCAAGAAGCCAGACGCACCTGCAGACGCCTGGAGAAGAACTGGAGAAACACCAAGACAACGAAAACCACACCACGTACAAAGACGCCGTGACAGACTACCACAACCAAATCAGAGCCACCAAGAGGAACTTCATCCACAACAAAATCCTTGCCAACTCCACCAACTCCAAAGAACCTTTTAGCGACATTCAAGAATTCACCAACCCACGCAGCAAAGCCACAGACATCACCCCATCCCAAGACCTCTGCGACATGTTTGGAACCTACTTCTACTTCAAAATCAAAAACCTCTACGACAACTTTGTCAACCCTCCACCAGGCGCTACAGATGGCCCCCTGCCCCCCAAAGACACCAGCCAGCCCACCATATCCAGCTTAACACCGATCACGGCCAAAGACACCGCCTCGACCATGAAAGGCATCCACTCAAGGGCCCCCACTGACCCCTGCTCCCCTCACATCTACCACAGAGCCACGGCCACCATCGCACCCGGACTACAGTGCACCATCAACACCACACTCAAAACAGGCACTTTCCCAGATGACTGAAAGCGTGCAGAAGTCAGACCCCTGCTCAAGAAACCCACATCTGACTCCACCGACCTCAAGAACTATTGGCCCATCTGGCTCCTCCCCTTCACCGCCAAAGTTGCAGAGAAAACAGTCAATAAGGTAGTGACACGATTCAAAGAGAACGCCGTCCTCGACCCGTCCCAATCCAGATTCCGAACCAACCACAGCACAGAGACTGCCCTACTGGCCGCTACAGACCACATCCACACCCTCCTGGACCAAGGCCACTCCACAGCCCTCATCCTACTCGACCTGTCAGCCACTTTCGACACCGTCTCCCACCGCACACTAACCACCAGACTACACGGCGCAGGCATACAAGGAACAGCCCTAGACTGGATCCGATCTTTCCTCACCGGAAGAAGCCAAAGGATCAGACTGCCGCCCTTCCTCTCCGACCCGACAAACATCACCTGCGGAGTCCCACAGGGGTCATCACTGAGTTCGACCCTCTTCAACATCTACATGGCCCCCCTCGCAGCCATCGTCCAACAACACAGCCTCAACATCATATCCTACGCTGATGACACCCAACTCATCCTCTCCCTCACCAAAGATCCCACCACCACCAAACTCAACTTCCAGAAAGGAATGCAAGACGTCGCAGTCTGGATGACCAACAGCTGCCTAAAGTTCAACACAGAGAAAACAGAAGTCCTCGTCCTCAGCACCACCCCCTCAGCATGGGACAGCACATGGTGGCCGACTGCCCTTGGAAGCCCACCAAACCCCTCAGACCACGCCAAGAACCTCAGCATTGTACTCAAATCATAACTCACCTGAATCGCCAGGTCAACGCCGTCACCTCCAGCTGCTTCAACACCCTCCGCATCCTCCGCAAGACCTTCAAGTGGATCCCCCCCAAGTCAAAGAATACAGTCACCCACGCACTCATCACCAGCAGGCTGGACTACGGAAACGCACTCTACGCTGGCATCAACAAGTCCCTCCTCCGCAAACTCCAGATAATACAGAACACCGCTGCTAGACTCATTCTCGACATCCCCTGGCATGAACACATCACCTACGAAGACTCCACTGGCTCCCTGTGGAGAAAAGAGTCCTCATCAAAATACTGATCCATGCCTACAAATGCCTACACAACACCGGACCCAAATACCTCAACGACAGAATCAACTTCCATATACCCAAAAGAAACCTTTGATCTTCCAACCTCACACTGGCCGAAACCCCAAGCATCCACAGAGCAGGTAGAAGATCCTTCTCCCACTTTGCAGCCAAAATCTGGAACGAGCTACCGCCAGACAACAGACGAGCCCCATCCCTGAACACCTTCAGGAAGACCCTCAAGACCTGGCTCTTCGGCTACAGATTATATACTACATATTTACAGAGCATGAAATTCTTGCCGTGTTCAGTCTGGCCTTAAGGTACTGTTGTACTCACGGCGGTGGTCTTGGGTCTGGAGGGATCCCCGAGGTGGAGATGGCCATGGGGGTAGAAGACCGAGTGGTGGTGGGCGGAGGCAGCATGCTGGATCACCTCACTCCAGCTCACTGTCCCAAGTGTCCATGCCACGACATCCAAGAGTTCTCTAACAAGGCTCGTAGCGAGCCCCCGGAGGTCAAACATCCAGGGTGACCCATAGGGAAGCCAGAGGTAAACAGGAAGTGTCCAGCAGCACCAAAGAGGCCCGCGGGAGAGGTAGGCAAGCCCGCAGCAGCCTCAAGCAGTCAACAATCTAGTAGGAGTAGAGCACCCCACACAGTCCAGTTCAAATGGCCCAGCCGAGGGCCCGACAATGCCAAGGAAGAATCAGGCCCAGCCACAATTACAGCTGATGTCCTGGGTGGACGGCCCCAGACCAACAGGAATCAGGCAACGGGGGCCCAGACACGGCAGCCAACAGTGGGCAGAAGGGGGGGGTCCGTATGTCACTGCAGCTCATTGTCGTCTGGGGGAGGGTGGGGGGGAAGGACATATTCCCAGGCGACACAAAGCCTCTCTCCATCTGATCGCGCCCTGGAGCGGTTCAGAAGCCAGCGAAGATATCCTGCCTCTGCAGAGGCACCGGCAGCGGGCTCACCGCTCAAGGGCATCCACGGAGCGAGGTACAGCAGCGGGCGTCTCCTTCCCCGCGCCAACGGTCCCAGCAGCAGCTGCAGTCCACCAGGATGTGGGCCACAATTCGGTCACTCCGGCATCAAAACTACCAATGGGCGGCCACACCGGGCTCAGCAGGGCGTCTGGTAGAGGCAGCAATTATATATTTGCCCCAATGTTGCACCCGGCTGCAAATAAAAGTCAGATGTCCGTTTCAACCGATAGAGCATCCTCTCAAAGTGGCCATCTTGCGGCCAGGCAAACATAGCTGCCAAGGTTTCAGATTGCTATGTGTGACATTTTCATAATTTCAGTGTAATTATGAGTGACATTTGAACGACTATGAGTGACATTTTCTCACAAGCAAAATCAAGCAATGAATAAGGGAAAACATAAATATCAGAAATTACACCCATTTGAGCCATGAAAAACTAAGAAGATTTTAAAAGTGCTACAAAGCACCGAAAATGGAAGGGCAAGGGGCATGCTGAGTGGGAAAGAAGCATTCCACCTCCCTTGTGGAAAGAGTGAGCAGCATGGACAATGCATATGACCTAGAGTGCCTGCTTCTAAGCACTATCATCAGACACAAAAGAAAGACAAGAGAGCAGTTATAGATATTATGACAGCGCTGTGATCAGTCTGACTTAGCAGAACCCCTGAGCTCACTGCAGAACATCTATGGCATGGAGAGGGAAGTAAAGAATGTGGGTGTGGTGGGGAAGCTTGGGTTCTTGTAACCCCTAATAGCATGGGGTGGGGGAAAATAAGAAAAAGGGGGCTGGCAGGCAAACTACAGAGTTTTTATGGCTGTTTTAGTGACAGGTTAGATCTGTGTTAGATCCTTCAAAACTTGATATTTTTTAACTTTATTAAAAAGGAATTTTAAAGTTGCAAATACCAATATTTCAATTTTTAAATAGTACCTCCGGCTAGTAGAAATAAAATGCAAAACATTATAGGTAGGCATGTGCTGGAGCCAGTTTACCTTGTGGTGAAAGGGACATGCTCAGTGCAAACTCTAGATTGTCCACGATGCAGGTTAGATTACCCGGGCATTGAATATGGGCAAAAAAAGTGTTAGACTATTTAAATAAATTACAAAAAGAGGGAAAAAAATATGCTGCACTTTAGATGATAACAGTTTAAGAATTTCAAAATGTTGTACAGCAGCGGGCAGGGCTTGAAGGTAATGCTTAATGCTTTCAGTACAGAGCAATGACGCTGATCAGCTTAACTTTGTTGTCTAACTATACATGTTCTCTGTGGAAATGCGCACGTCCCACCGTTCAGTGTGTAAATAACCAGGGTTTGGGTGTAAAATTAATGACACAGTAAAGAGGTGTGACCCAGTAGAGCAGGCACAGCTCGTAGTGAAAGTGGCAAGATAACGTAAGCTTTGAGTGATGAACTTTGAAATTAAGCTCACCATTCAAATAAAACCGGAAAGAACAACTAGCTAAAAAACATATCTAAGGAAAAAAGCCAAGCATAAACAGAACATGTCAGAGACAAAAATCATAATTTTAGATGCTCGTTTTAGTACTTTTTCCATCAGCCCTCCTTGTTTTCGTGGCAGTCACGTAGGCAGAGACTGATACATAGGCTGGGTGTCCTCAAAGGTCTTGTAGAGTTAGGCCTCATGAATCATGATCCCTGACGGCGCTGGTCATCCAGCTCTGTGTAGGTACTAAATAGTTGCTATCTGGTTGAGCCCCGAGGAGTGCCACTGAAGGGTGGTTTTAACGAAGCAGTACCCTTTTACCCAACTTGAGATCTGTTGGCAGAATATAAAAGAATAACTGCCGCGCCAAACCCCCAGTTCCCGTGTGCTCAGTGACAAGGGTGTTATGTCCTGAGGGGGCAAGCACTCGCCGCGCTTACGACGGGACACAGGGCCTAAATCCTAAAGGAGACACCGGGACAAGGTAGTAGTGGTTAAGGTCCGCCGCCGCAGCCGATCTGGCGTACGTGCGTGCGTGACCCGCTTTTATTCCAACACATCACGTGACCTGACGCGTACGCCTCAGCGTATCGCGTCAGTGTCACGACATCACATTCCTCCCCAACACACAAAAACTTCAAAAACTCAAAACTTATTAAGGCACCCCGGACTTGGACTAACTCCATGCCCCAAAGTCTACCCCTTATTAGCTTACACAATTGCAATGCAATCAAATCAAAATCTTACGTGACGTAGTCCTTAAGGCGACAGGAGGGCTCTGGATTATGCCTCAAGTTGTACCTGGACACTCCTCTTGTCGGCGATTCACCTGGACCGCTACCCAAGCAGTCACTGTTAGCACCGCCCTCACAGTCCACTGGGTCATCAATGCCGCCCGACGTGGCGCCTCTGGCTGTTGGATGGGCCGCCGGGGATCAGTGTCACCAGACTGGGAAGCGGCTCCGCCCACCGCCTCGTCCAAGGACACAGTTGTGGTTGCCTCTGGCGAATTCTCCACACCCCCAGGGCTGTCGCAGGGCACCCCTTGATCCGGGCTACCAGTTCCTTGGGACGGCTGAATTCTTTTGAAATACGATACATTCCGAGTTACTCTTTCCCCTCTCCGCCTGGTGTGACGCAAGTACCTTTGACATCTTCCACGGTCCACGGTTCCTTTTCGAACCTCAATCGGAACTTGCTTCCGGGTGTTCTGTTTTTGATGAGCACCATGTCACCTGGGACAATGTCCGGTACCGCCGCTCTCCGTCGGGCATCAGCATGCGCATACGCCCCTCTGCGGCGGGTGTCAATGGCACTGTCATCCGGAGCTTCCGGTCGCCACTCCGGGTGATGTGGTATAGTGTCCGTGACCACCCTTCCCATCAACAGGTGGGTGGGAGCAGCTCCTGTGGTGGAGTGTGGCGTCTGGCGGTAGCTTCGAAGGAAGGTAAAAATGGCTAGCTCCACGGACTGGTTCTTGTCATGAGCAATGCGGATTACCTTGTTGAGGGTCCTCATGAATCGTTCGGCTTCCCCATTCGCTTGAGGCCATCGGGCGTGATTCGCTGATGACGGATGCCCAAGGTCTGCAGGTACGTGGCAAACTCCTGACTCTGGAATGGGGACCCATTGTCGGTCTGGATCTCTTTCACTAGTCCATGGGTGGCCATTATTTTCTCTAGCTTGGGAATTACCTTACCGGCGCTGAGGGCCGACAGTATCTCTACTTCGGGATACTTCGAGTGGTCATCAATGGCCACTAGAGTGTGTCATCCGTCTGGCAAGCTGCCAAAGTCCACGCTTATTTGGGACCACGGGACTCTCGGCCGAGGTTCCATGACGATGGGGGCAGGCCTGGGTGCTTCCCCTGTGACTTGACAGGCGGGACAGGCACGAACCGTTGTTTCTACCATGTCAGCCATGAGGGGGAACCAGACTTTTGTGCGCAGTCTCTGTAGGAAGATGGATATCTGACTATGGTTACCCCCAACTTTTTGCCTAGTGTCTAGCTGGTTTTTCGACTTAGTTGGCCTGAGATCCTGCCATTCAGGGTCTCAGGCTGTCTGCTCTCTCTTTAAAATGGACTCCATGTACCCTAGGTACATACACGATTGGTAAGGATCACCTTATTGGACCCTGTACAGTGTACCCTAGGTACCCAGGGCATAGGTGTACCCTAGGCCTCCCAGGGGCTGCAGCATGTATTATGCCACCCCTGGTCTGGCCTTCCAATCAGACACAACTGGCTGATCACTCAGCTGGGGCAAGGTCGTGTAATCACCCCTTGCTTAGATATAGTATACCTATATCTGCCCTTAAAATAGACACATGAGTACCTATCAGCCACTCCTATGGCAGGCCTTAACAATCCTGGAGGCAGAGTGCTTGGTAACATGTGAGATGGTGCTCTAGCATGAGCTGAGCCTGTCTGCAGCTTTCGGAACCATGTCCTTATAGCTGTTCTATGATATAGCCTACCATATACTCTTAAAGTGCCTTATAATCTTAAACGGTTATGGTAACTATGGTTTGGCTTTATAAAAACATGTCGTGTAAGGTGTCTAACACTTTGGAATAATACCCCCATAACATTTCTGGTGATGAGGATATTATTCCACCCTTCTAGAGGAAGAGGCATGTTAAAATCCTACTTTGCTGTTTAACTCTGACCAAAGCCTCAGCATCACAAAATGGATGCTGCTGCCACAGACACGAGTCTGACCTCCTGCAGCTGGGAGCCCTCCCAGCCAGGGAGGCCTGGACAATAGGTTTCCTGCTTGGGGAGGTGCTAGCACCTCCCCAGACAGACTTTAGTGTATTGGGGCAGGGAGGGCTGAAAGGAATGAGACATGCCTGGGGCACACAAGGTGTCCCATGCATAGTCCAGTTCAAACCGGTGCTGGGGCACTCCAGCCCCAGCTCTGGCGCGAAACTGGACAAAGGAAAGGGGGTGTAGCCACTCCCCTTCCTGGTCCCACCCATAGGAGGGACCTTGCAGGTAGCCCAGCCCACTAGCCCAGTATATCAGTAGGTAGCTGAGCCCTGCTAAATTAGATTATCCTGAACCTGCAACTTGAACAGAAACTCTGGACCTTCGACATTCGACGAAAGAAGAAGACTGAAGAATTTCCCTTGTGGCCAAGGAGTGGCCACCCTGTGCAAACAGGCACCATCAAGAGACTTACCCTTTGCTTTGCTGAAGTTCTACGAGGGACCGACTGCAGAGCCCGACCAGAGCCTTGACTTCCAGACTTCTCCGACCCTGATCCACATCCACAGCTGAGCTGAGATCAGTGGAGGCGACGAGAGACATGAAACCGGCTACCTGGGAAAAGTGGCAAGTATCTTCCAGCGCAGCTTCTGAGGCACCCTCGAGGTTGTGCACTGGGGATTGAGAAGCCCCAACCCCAAGCACCATCTGCACCGAAGATCAGCCCCCCACACTCCACGAGTCCTGCATGGGGCCCTTCTGCATTTTCCTGCTTGCCGCGTCTGTCCGGTTACTTGCCCGTTGGCTAGTAACCTTTGTGACGACACACCTTTAACTTTCCACCGCTGGTTTGGCTTCTCCAGACTGGCCCCTGCTCCTCTGTAAAAGAGAAGCACCCCAGACCTTCCTGGTCTGCACCAGAAGCAAGTCCTCCATTCTGCGTGGGTTCCGCTTGCCAAGGCTTGGTGAGTCCTACTTCGACTTCGACGCCGCCGACAGCAAGAGCCTTTGTGGGACAGCTCGCCTCCTGGTCCTGGTTGTCCTCGACGTCTCCTTGTACCCGTGGCTGCTGCGACAAGCTTCACCACTTCACCTGCAATCTCCCGACATCGCCTGGTTCCTTCCTGGTTCCACGTGGTCACTGGCTAGTGACCCAGACTCTGTCCCTTCTGCTTGCAGGTATCCTTCCTTCTTGATCCTAGCCTTGGGATCCACCGGACACTCTTCACTGACCGCCTGTCAGCATCTTTCCTTCAGGCATCCATAGGAGTCGACGACGAAACCCGACGCAAGTTCACACCTATGCACCCGCAGCCCGTGGGCTAGGTAACTTGGGTACTCCGGTGCTCAGTAGGGTATTGACTATCCTAGTGTCTAAGTTTCAAGTCTCAACTTCCTATCTACTTCAGAAGTGTCCTAAATCTTATTATTTCCAAACTGTACTATTTCTATCGATTATACGCAGTACGCATGAGTGTTTTCACTCTGCACCTGAATCCCGTGGGCCTCCCACTTCCTAAACTTTGGTAGTATAGTGTAGCCCCAGCGATTTCCTAGGCCTAGGCCTATCCTATGTCCGTGACAGTGGTCCTTATACCACTTACTTAGTATATGGTTTGCGTGGCCCCTAGGGCCTAACTGTATTACTTACCTGTGTGACTTAATGTATGCTTAAATAAGACTGTGTTGTACTTACCTCGAATCTCATAAAGAGTGCTGAGGGTTTGACTAGAATAAATACACTTTATTTTATATATATATCTGTTGTGGTGTCCTTTCATTTGGTATTCAAGGGGTTACAAATGGTATAACAGCTGGCTTCACATGCCATAAAGAGTTTAGCCTAAGACTGCTCTTGTCCATGCTACCACTAAGATAGCTGGTCTATAAGGTTGACTTTACAACCAATCACCATAAGGGTTGTTTGGACTGATATAAGGTGTACACTAGAACTAGTGACATCATACATCAGGCCAACTTCTCACAGTCTCGACTTAGTTTTCACCATGCCCTGATGGCCTACATGGGCTAAGTCTATCATCCTCTGAGTTAGCGACGTCTGGATGACAAGTCTGTGCCCCCTCAGCAGGCATCCAGTGTTGTCTTCGGTCAGCTCATCCCTAACATGGTATAGGCTGTCCATTATTCGTTGCGCTATGGGCGTCAGGCTCTTCCATTCTTCTCTTGCTCTGTTCCAGCTATTGTTCTGGACGGCTTGCTTGGCCCTCTGCAGACACTCATCCTGGCTGGTAGAGTGTTGGAGGCTGGCCATGGATACAGGTATGGGACACGATCGAGCTGTGACACATCTGACATACTCCTCGGTAACCGCTGCTTCTTCCATTTCTTGGGGGGTGGCCTTCCGAGGGTGGCGAGAGAGGTAATCAGCCGGGTTCCGTGCCCCAGGCTGGTATTCTATTTTGCAGTTGTAGTTTTGTAACTGGAGCATCCACTTCTCGATTCTCGGCGGTGGTTTCGTGGAGGTGCCCAAGAAAAGCGATACTAGGGGCTTGTGGTCGGTTGACACCACGAATGGTTTCCCATACACATACAAATGGAAGTGATGACAGCCCCAGTGAATTGCAAATGCCTCTTTCTCTATCTGGGAATACCTTTGCTCCGTCTCGGTTAGTGACCTGCTAGCGAACGCCACCGGAGCCCATTCCTCTTGAGGCGTCTTCCGCTGTAGGAGAACAGCACCCAGTCCGACTCGACCCGCATCCACAGCAATCAACATGAGCTTGGCGGGGTCAAAGAATGCGAGCGTTGTTGCTTCGGAGAGCGCCTCCTTGATTTCTTCGAACGCCCGAGCCTGCTCGCTGCCCCACGTCCACGGGGTGGATTCCTTTGTCAGCTCTCTCAGTGGAGCTGTTAGGTTGGCCAAGTCTTTGATAAATCTTCCGCAGTAGTTGACCATCCCTAGAAAGCTTCGAACTTCGGTGATATTCGTGGGGGCAGCCGCTTCTTTAATGTCCTTCACTTTATCGGGATCGGGGTTTACTCCCTCCGCCGAGAAAGTGTACCCAAAGAATTGTAATTTGTTGCACAGGAACTCACACTTTTCTCGATGCAGCATGAGGCCGGCCTCTCGAATCCGACGTAGTACTTGGAGTAGTCGCTCATTGTG
Organism: Triturus cristatus; assembly: GCF_964204655.1. Lineage (NCBI taxonomy): Eukaryota > Metazoa > Chordata > Amphibia > Caudata > Salamandridae > Triturus > Triturus cristatus. The sequence goes on along the minus strand of NC_140590.1, from coordinate 629,237,929 downwards.
TTCTGGGACCGTCGTTGCGTGGACCATAATGTCATCGCTGACATTAATTGCCCCCGGGATCCCTGCGATAAGTTCCTGAATTACGTTCTGAAACACCTCGGCGGCGCTCGATACTCCGAAACTCAAACGGGTGTACCGCCTGAGCCCTACGTGTGTCGAAAACGTGGTGATGTTTCGGGAGGCTCCAGTACCAGCTGGTGGTACCCTGACCGGAGATCCAACTTTGAGAACCACCTGGCACCCGCCATTTCCCCGATGAGGTTGTCAATGGTGGGAGTGATGTGGCGCTCCCTCTTGATTGCGACGTTGGGGAGCCGCATGTCAACACATATCCTGACTGCGCCTGGCTGCTTAGGCTTCCTTGCCACCACTATGGGAGACACCCACAGGGTAGGTCCCGATACCTTTTCGATTATCCCAGCCGCCTTGAGCTTCTTCAGCTCCTCCTCCACCAGCGGTCTGAGGTGGAACGCTATCCACCGGTGTCGCAATTCTACTGGCTGAACGGTGGGGTCTATGTGCAGGTGGATCTCTTTGCCACGGAACTTGCCGATCCCTTGGAACACCTCTTCAAACTCCTCCAGGATGTGGGGCATCGACTCTTGGTGCACCCCGAATGCAAAAGTCACTACCCCTAGGTCTTCTGCTGCCCGGCAGCCCAGGAGAATGCCCTGGCCATCCTCCGTGACATTGATGTTAGACGTGACCGACCTTGTTCCATGAGAGATTGTCGTCTTGAACCTTCCGCACACTTTCAGCGGTGCCTCTTGACCATACGCAAACGCCGTTATCGTTGACGGGTGTAGAATGGGTTTTGAGTGCATTGTGCTGTACAGTGTGGCGGCCATGATGTTGATACTGGCCCCGGTATCCACCACTGCAGTGATCTCTTGCGACCCTACCCGGACGTTGCACTGCGGGAGTCGTCGTGTCTTGCGCGTCGCGGTGCCTATCATGTGGATCCTGTGCACCACTCTCTCTTCTTCGCCATCGTCATCCATATCGCTGGCCGCCGGCTCTCTTTCATCGATGGTGTTCGCTACTCGGCGCGGTTTGCGGTACCTTTTTGACCGACACACCTTCTCGAAGTGGTTGAAGCGACCGCACCCCAAGCACTTCTTCCCTTGTGCTGGACACTCCGCCGCGGCATGTGGCAGACCCCCACAGTACCCGCATGACTTCAGTTTTTCCGGAGCGGTGGCTCCCGCCCCTTTCTTGTCCCATCTCTGTTTAGGCCTAGCCGACACCGCGTTGACTGGCTCCACGTTCACTGGCGCTTGAAGAGCGGCTTCCATGTGCGCGGCACGCGCCTTCGACAGCTCCTTGGTCCGACCCATCATTAATATCTCTGCCAACGGTTTGCCAGACTCCTCCAATATCCGCTCTCTCAACTTGGCTGACGCGCACCCCTGAATTATTTGCCCTCTTATTTCTTCCGTTTCGTCTCGGAAACCACAGGTGGCTGCTAAGTTCTTGAGGCGGGCATGAAACTTGTCCAGCGATTCCTCTGGGAGTTGGCGCGCCTGTCGGAATATGAATCGCTCATAATTGCGGTTCGCCATCGGCTCGAAGTGTTCATTTAGCACAGCTATCAGCGTCGTGTGAGTTTTAGGGGTAGCTTCAGCGAGCGTCTTGACAATATTATGGATGTCCTTACCCCCGAGGTGAATAATCATCGCGCGTTTTTGGTCCCTATTGACTTTAGTGGCCTCAAAAAAGATGCGTAGCCTGTCTTCCCAATCTTTCCATCGGGCCGCTACTGCTGATTGCGACCCCTCTACTGTGAATGGTTCGATTGGCGGAATGTTCATCAAGGGGCGCGTGTGCTGCCTCCGCTAGGCGAGACCTGGTGGTGATGTGGGTGTGTCTCCTCCGCAACACTCCCCTCCCACGTGGCAGGCCGACAAGTTCTGGCTTAGGTGTCGTAGACGCTCCCTTCCAGGCTCTATTGGCAGTGTAGCCAATGAGGGGACTTAACCTGGCTGTCACACAGCCCTCTTCCAGGCAACACCGGCTGTTTAACCCCTCCCAGGGCCTCAGGCACTTCAGGCCAAGTACTCACGAGCCTAGCAGCTGGGCAGGTGCACCGTCCTCCTCGCGCGCGTTTTCCAGCGCTCAGGGCCTTCACGGCGATGTGCGGGACACGTGGCAGGCAGCTCCAGGCAGTCACCACGCGGGGGCGTCCTCCGGCGCTCCGATCCTCCACCGGGCCATGACCACGTGGGGCACAGCAACAGACTCTCCTCCACGCCGGGGTGCGCGCTCGGGGCACGAAGTGCCGGCACCTGCTAGCGCTACACCGGGGACAGCCACGGGATCCCGCAACGTCATGCAGGGGCACGAGCACTGCGAGCTACATGCAACTCGCGGCCGCCACTCCCGCTCGTAGCACGATGTCGAGGGCACGCCCACCCTCGTCGCCACTTTTGTTATGTCCTGAGGGGGCAAGCACTCGCCGTGCTTACGACGGGACACAGGGCCTAAATCCTAAAGGAGACACCGGGACAAGGTAGTAGTGGTTAAGGTCCGCCGCCGCAGCCGATCTGACGTACGTGCGTGCGCGACCCGCTTTTATTCCAACACATCACGTGACCTGACGCGTACGCCTCATCGTATCGCGTCAGTGTCACGACATCACACAAGGGCAAGACAAGGGCAAAACTACACTGCCCAGCAGGTAGCTGATCGTGCTAAGCACTCAATTTACAAGCAAATTAGATTAACATTTAAACGCGGAGTAAGTCTGGCACTGTCTCACTGACACTTACGTGTGTGCCACGGCAATTCTGGTTTACAGGTCCGTCAAACGTGCGCCAGCCTCCCCGCCAGGCATCAGACTCAGCAGGAGGAACAGCTGAGCTGTACAGTGTGGGCTCCATCGGCCGCCGGGGGTCCGTGGGGTTGGGTACAGAGGTCGAGGGGTCAATTCATTTCAATTTACCGCCAAGTAACCTAGCGCTTCCATGATTTGCCGGCCTCCCACAAGCTTAACTACAGCCGGTGACAGCAGGAAATCACGTAACGTAACGTCTTGCGGCGCTTACGTGCCCATTCAAACTCCGTAACTTTGACGGTGCAGAGTGCATTCCAGGAAAGAGGTGCAAACTGCAGTATTTACTTCATGCAAACATGAATACAAGATAAATAAGAGCAGCGGCGGTGTGCCAGCCCGGCCACTGGGGTGCAGGCTCATGCAGCGCAACTCTACTCAGCGCGACGGATCACACACAACCAGACGGGGCCCCCTGCAGTTCGGGGCCCCCCCACACCGCGGGGGCTGCGGGGGCCTGTGTTACGCCCCTGAGCGCTGTAAATAACAGGTGTTATTTTTTATGCAATTTAATGTTTGTTCAATTTTCTGACACAGAAAAAAACAGAACTTAATAGAAAATAAATTTGTATACGTTGGCGAGTGTTTAACTGGCTGAACTATCTGGCCAGATCCAAAGTGATTGTGTATGCATTCATGGCTTGTTTCGCAAAGCTTCCTTTCCTTTATTTTCTATTTTAGTTCATTCATTCAGAGCTCGGGATGATGTCAGGACACTTTACCAAAATTAGATTGATGGAGACAAGATATATGATTTGGAGGATAAATGGTCCGGCATTATTATAGAACATTATTATTGTCGTTGTGTGTGTTTCGCTGTTTGCTGCTGCACAGACGGCGTGGGGGGTGTCTCTGGTGTGTTCAGATGGGTGTTAGTATGTGCATATCATGGGGTGAGTGCTATTTTGCGCCCAGATATAGAAAAATAGGGGCCTAATTATGACTTTCACTGTTATGGGGGGGGGGGGACAACCCCTCCTGAAATTACAGTTACAGTGTGTATCTCCTGTGACTTCTGTGCTGATACCGGTTTTTGGCTCACAATGGGGAATAACATACTGAGTGCGAAATTACAGCACCCCTTGCTGCTTTTTTACCACCATTACTTGGCCAAATACCTGCTTTTGGCAAGTTGATCTGTGTCTTTTGGCAAGTGGATCTGTCTGGGTTTTACTGTACTCAGTACTAAATCCTGTGCTCGGCATACCACCACCCCACCAGTTTTTTTGGTGCTTCTCTTTAAGCTTTTGTCAAGGGCCTATCACGCAGTAACAGACATGCCCCTAAACCAAGCCACACCTATTGGTTTTGCCAGTGCTTGTAACCAGTATTGGATATTTCATTTTGTTGTGAATAATTAGAACTGAAGAATTGTTTAGTTTTGAAAATATGAGTGAATTAAACCTTTCAAGATCTGCGGAAGGGGTGGTAGTCCTCAGAGTGTCTCAAACATTCCCTTCCTTCCAGTCACATTACTTTACTCTGCAGTCTGTCTGCTACACACCTATACCCAGGCCTTTAAGTGTGATGAAAAAATTAGGGGGGGATCCCTGAAATGTCAGAGCCTACATTAATTAAGGGCGTGGCTTAAACATATACACTAAAATTCCTCTAGAGTAGATTCCACACATTTGCATAGAATCAAAATGCCAACGGGCATACCGGAACATTGCTCTGTGTGCCTTGCAGCGGCGCTGAAGATTGAACAACCACAATTTCTGAGCACCTTTTTGAACCTGACAGGAATTCAGAGAAACGCACACTACCTTCAGCCACAATTTAATTGTGGCTGTTATAAACACTTGGATGCAACTCAGTTCGAATTATGCACTCCACAAGAGCAATATGCTGCCTGTAAAAAAAGAAGATAACACAACACCCTTGAACAAGCATTAAAAATGCAATAGGTCTCGCCTTTTATTAAGATAAAGCCATTTGCTTTGCTAATGGTAAGGTATAGCAAAGCAAATGGCTTTAATTTACTCAACGGCGAGATCTATTGCATTTTCAATGCTTGTTAATGACCAGCTCGCAGCATTGCTTAATGTTGGTGATTGCAGCGGGGTGGGGTCTGCGCACAGCTAGAAACAGGAGGGCAGCCGCTTCCCCACACGGCTCCTGTCGGCTGGCTGCTGGCTGGCCAATGTATAGAGCGGAAGCAGGGCTCTGTTACACTGGTATAATCTGATAGCTATATCTGCTGTCTGAGCTTGTACGGCCTATGAGCCTTTAGCATCACCTATGCCTGTGAAGTGTCCGGCCTCACGCGCTCTTTCCCCATGGCCCTGCTTGGAGCGCCTCTCTCCTGGGGCCAAGTAATACAGTTTTCTCTTCCCTTTCCTGCTCTGGCTGGAAGGGAGCCGAGCTACTGCACATCCTCTTCTCTTGCAGGGCGTTAGTCTCGCTAATTCTTAACTTCCTGTCCTCTGAGATCCCGTCACCCCCAGTTACCGGCGCTATTTCTGCACCCGAATCTCTGCTTGTGAGCCTAGCACGAGAAGTGTGAAGCTGAAAGGCCAGAGAACGGCAGGCAGGTTTTTTCCACTCTCAGATAACTGTCGGGAGGCCATGTCTGCTGTATCCTTTAATGCACGCCAGTCACCGGCCTTCTGCTGGTGGCACTTTAAGGCCGCCCTTTTTATTCCTCTTAAAGACTTGTTCCTGAATGAAAAGTAATTGGAGCAGAAGGAACGTCATTCAGAGATCACTGGCGAATAACATTGTTTCAGAGCAACAAATTCTGAAAACAAGCGAAAATAAAACTGGCACTAAAGCAGCCAAACAGGAGTATAAATGCGTAAAGAGCCCCTGAGCGCACAACTATCTAGCCACAAAGTTACAATGTACTAGACACCACAACCGGCTGATTTACATACAAAAAGGTAATAGCGCGGCTTGTAAAATATTCCTTTGTCTTGGCTTGGGCAGCGAACTGAAAACCCTTAAAAGAAAAATAAAACCTTCACTAAAGTAAAAAAATAAAAGGAAGTGAATCCCAGTCAGTTTAAAATGACTGGATCAGGCGCAAGAGAATGTAAACTGTAACTGTAAATCCATTGAGAAAGACCCACAGCATGCGTGACTAAGACACGCAGCGCCAAACCTTCTCGGCGTCGAACATAGCGTGACTCTAATGCGCAGTACCAAACCTTCTCAGCGTCGAACATAGCGTGGCGAACAAGTTACTTACCTTCGATAACGAGATATCTGTAAGAAACATTAGTTAGTTATAGATTTCTTACCCCCAGGCGTCAGACTGGATCCGGAACGTTTTTTTCGTCAGCAGTACCTCTGCTTGTTGGAAGGTGGCGCCGCACGGCTCCGCGTCCATCGTTGGCGTCGTGGTCGCCGGGATGACGTCGCAGTAGCCACTTAAACGCCGCCCTTGCGCACTGACTTCAGTTCTGTCCTTGACTTTCCGCGCCAGAAACGCAGAGTCATGCAAGACACTGACCACTGGTGTACAAAACTAGGGCCCTGAAAGGATGACCGTAACCCTAGAAATCAGTTCGCAGAACGGGGAGGATGGTTGGGGCGGTAAGGAATCTATAACTAACTAATGTTTCTTACAGATATATCGTTACCGAAGGTATTAGTTAGTTATATAGATTCCTTACCTTAGACTAGATGCCCCAGCAAGACGTACCTCGGTGGTGGGTCTGCAAACCAAGATCACACCAGAAAGTCCTGGAGAACAGAACAGCCAAAGAAGCGGTCTCTCCGGACTTGACTGCCCAGGCAGTAGTGTTTGGTAAATGTGTGCAGCGATGCCAACGTAGCTGCCTGACAGATATCATTCAGAGGAACTCCTCTTCCCAAGGCAGTAATGGCTGCCGTCACCCTGGTGGAATGGGCGCGTAGCCCCACTAGAGGCTCCTTTTTAGCCAGAGAATAGCATGCTTTTATACACAAAACGACCCATCAAGAAATGGTTCGCTTGTGTACGGCCCAACCTTTCTTGGCACCCACGTAGCCAACAAAGAGTGGGTCATCCACCTGGAACTGTTTTTTGCGATCCAGATAGACAGAAAGCACACGTTTTGGGTCCAGACGGTGGAGCCGTTCTTCCTCTTTCGAAGGATGCAGAGGCAGAAAGAAGGTGGGCAAAGTGATAGTCTGCCCGATGTGGAAGGCAGTGACAACCTTGGGCAGGAAGGTTGGACGAGTCCTAAGGACAACTTTGTCTGGATGTATAGAAAGAGAAGGAGGCTTAGAAGAAAGCCCCTGGAGCTCACTCACTCGTCTGGCAGAAGTGATGGCCACTAGGAATGCAGTTTTGAGAGTCAAGAGCCTTAAAGGACAGTTGTGAAGCGGCTCAAAGGGATCGCACATTAAAAAAGTTAAAACCAGGTTCAAGTCCCACTGAGGCATAACGAAGGGAATAGGAGGAAAGAGATGAGTTATGCCTTTCAAGAAGCGACTTACAACTGGGGACTTGAAAAGGGAAGGCTGATCTGGAAGCCGAAGGAAGGCAGAGATGGCCGAAAGATAGCCCTTGTTGTGCCCAGAGCAGAGCCCTGCTGGTCGAGAAAAAGAAGAAACAAAAGAACCTCAGAAAGACGGGCAGAAAGGGGATCCACAGCCTTTGCTGTGCACCATGCCACAAACTTGTTCCACCGACAGGAGTATACCGTCTTAGTGGAGGGACGCCTGGCTGCCAAGATTACATCACAGACTTCAGGAGGCAGGTCGAAAGACGTCAACTGCCGCCGCTCAATCTCCACGCAAGGAGGTGGAGACTGGACAGGTTCAGGTGGAAGACCGTCCCCTGCTGCTGAGACAGAAGATCGTCCCGAAGAGGCAGTCTGATCGGAGGATTGATGGCCATGTTGAGCAGCTCGGGATACCAGATTCTTCATGCCCAATCCGGAGCCACAAGAATGACTTGGGCCCGGTCGCGCCTGATCTTCTTCAGCACTCTGGGCAGAAGTGGTATAAGCAGAAAGGCGTACAACAGACCACAACTCCACTCGCTACCAAAAGGGTCGCCTAGCGAGTGCCGCCTTGGAAATCCCAGCGCGCAGAATTGTTGACATTGCGTGTTCTCTTTGGTGGCAAATAGATCTAACTAAGGCTCCCCCCACTGTTGAAAGAGACCTTGCACCACCTCCGAGTGAAGACACCATTCGTGATCCATCATGCACATGGGGATGAGTTTGTCCACCTTGGCGTTCGGAGAACCTGCCAGGTGTTGAACCACCAGGGATATACCCTGATGTTCCAGCCCTGTCCAGAGGCGGAGGGCCTCCATACATAGGGTCACCCTATTTGTTGCAATACCACATGGTGGTGGTGTTGTCTGTGAACACCTGCACAACTCTTCCCTGGACAGAGGGAAGGAATACTTTCAGTGCAAGACTAATCGCCCAGAGCTCCAGAAGGTTGATGTGGAGCCCGGACTCTGCCGGAGACCAGAGGCCTCTGATTTCCGCTTCTCCCATGTGGCTGCTCCATCCCAGAAGGGATGCGTCCGTCACCACAGTGTGGTCTGGTTGGGGAAGGGAGAGGGATCTGCCATTGTCCCAATCCTGGTTCGTGAGCACCCACAGCAGTTGTCGATTAGTGCCCTCCGAGTTCTGGATGCAATCAGACAGATTCCCCTGATGCTGCGCCCACTGGAACTTTAGGTCCCACTGCAAGCCCGCATATGCCACCTGCCATGATCAACTAGCAGGATGCAGGAGGCCATGAGGCCCAGCAGCCTCAGAGTCAGTCAGGCCGAAACCTGGAATAGAGGCTGGAAGATGGGAATCATAGCCTGAAGATCCCGGACTCGCTGTTCTGGAGGATAGACCCGAAACCGCGTCGTGTCCAGAACCGCTCCGATGAAGAGGAGCTTCTGAGAGGGAATCAGGTGTGACTTCGGCACATTGATGGAGAACCCCAGCGAATGCAGGAGGTCGGCCGTAGTCTGGAGGTGGGAGACGACTGCCTGGGACGAGCTCACCTTCAACAGCCAGTCGTCAAGATAGGGAAAGACTGAAACCCCTGATCTGCGCAGTTGAGCTGCGACCACCGCCATCACTTTCATGAACACCTGAGGGGCTGCTGGTAAGGCCAAAGGGGAGCATGGCAAATTAAGAATTCTATTGTCCTACAGTGAACCGTAGGTAACGCCGGTGGGCCAGCAGGACGGGGATGTAAAATAAGCGTCCTGCAAGGCCAACGCTACCATCCAGTCTTCCAGGTCGAGGGCAGACAGGACCTGAGCCAGCATCAACATTTTGAACTTCTCCCTCCGGAGGAAGCGGTTAACGTCCCTGAGATCCAAGATAAGACGCAGGCTCTTGTCCTTCTTGGAGACCAGAAAGTTGTGGGAGTAACAACCACAACCTACTTCTGGGACAGGAATATGCTCGATGGCTCCCTTGGCCAAGAGAGCCGTAACTTCCTGCAGGAGAAGGGCCAGCTGATTCTCCGACATGCGGTGGTATCTTGGTGGCATGGCTGGAGGGGTAGTCTCAAAGGAGAGGGAGTAGCCCCTTTGGACTATTTGCAAAACCCACCTGTCCGACGTGATGGTGCACCAGTGGGGGAGGTAATGGCGAATCCTGTCGCCCACTGGCGTTTGATGGGCCTGAAAGGTAGGACTAGGAGGGTTTGGAGGGTGCTGCAGAGGGGGGTTGGTGGACTGGCCCACCCGCTGGCCCCCGGAACCACGACGGTTGTTCCCACCTCCCGGCCGCGCGAAAGTTGAGTTACTTGCTGTGGCCTGTGGCTCTGGGCGGGACGTAGCGGGGCACCAGTTCTGTAGCCACGAAAGCGGCAAAAAGCAGACTGCGCAGGGTGGGTGGAGAGGCCCAAGAACTTGGCCGTAGCCCATGAGTCCTCAAAACACTCTAGATCGTTGTCTGCTTTGTCGCCAAGAAGGCGAGGGCCATCAAAGGGCATGTCCATCAAGGTGTTCTGGACATCCCCTGAGAAACCAATTGACCCCATCCAGGCGTAGCGACGGAGTGCTACTGACGTTGAAACGGTTCTGCCCAGAGAGTCGGCGGTTTCCAGCCCACAACGTATCGCAAACTTCGCTGCATCCCTCCCTGCGGCAACAGCCTGGGAGAGCACTGTCCGGGCCTCCTCCGGACACTGAGGCAGCACCTGCGCCTCCGTATCCCACACCAAGTAGGAATAACGGCCCAAGAGACATGCAGTGTTTACGGACCGCAGTCCTAAGCTGGCGGAAGAGAACATTTTCTTGCCAAGGTGGTCCAGCTTCTTGGATTCCGTTTCCGGTGGAGCGGTAGGGAAGGAGCTTTTGGAAGTGGAGGCTTGGACCACCAAGCTCTCCGGGGTGGGGTGTTGGGAAAGGAAAGTGGGGTCGCCCGGAGCCAGGCGGTGGCGTCGGGCAATCATCCTGTTCACGGGAGCCCCTTGGTTGGGCCTGGACCATGTGTTCAAAAGGATGTCGGTGAGGGCCTCATTAAACGGTAGCAAGGGCTCCGAAGAGCTCGCAGCCGGATAAAGCACCTCTGTCAGGAGGTTAGTCCTGACCGCCACTGTAGGAAGCTCGAGGTTGAGAGCCTCGACCACCCAACGCAACACCACTGCGTACGACGCTCCCTCCTCCGTAGCCACGGTAGGAGGAGACAACATGCTAATGTCAGGGGAGGTTTCCAAACTACTGGCATCCCAAGTTCCTCTCTCTAGTCCTGTTCACTGTCCAACTGGTCAGTTAGAGGGTCACCTGACCCCTCCCAGTTCTCCTCCTCATCCTCTGGGTGGCATTCTGGTTGAAAAGGGGCACCAGGAGTTAACAGAGGCATAAAAACCCCTTTCTGCGCCGGATCTGGCGTCGGACACCGCCGATCCGACTGCAGGTCCACATCGGGATGGAGGCCGGGATCGACGCCGGCCAGGGGGCCGACCAGCGTCAAACGCGGTAGTGGTGCCGGAGGAAGCAGCTCCGGTGCAGGTGTAATCAGGTCAACTGGTGCCGATCCAGATCCAGGCCTGGGTACAAGGGGGCCCTGCGGCACCGGGGACAGAGCCGCCGACAGAGAAGGCCTAGGCCCCCCAACCGAGTCCACGGGGCCTGAAGGCGTGCCGGCGGGTTCCGGCCACCCAAAGATGGCATGCATCGCCTCGTAGAACATATGAAGTGGGGCGGGAGTTGCTCTGGGTCCCGCAAAGGGAGGGAAACGTGGAGTCGACTCTTCGGGCTCCGTGCGCGGAGCTGCGTGAGGGGCACCACCCGTGTCCCTCGTCGGGTCGGCCGACTGACGAGGAGAAGTCGAGAGCGACGATGCTTCTTCGACTTCTTCTAATGCTTCGACCTACCCGACCCCGAGTGCGAAGACTTCGAAGACTTGGACGAATGGTGTTGGCTCCGCAACCGGTCCTCGACCTCCCTAGCGACCGGGACCTCGAACGGCACAGAGCAGACTGTCGGTGCTCAAGCAGCTTTCAGGACCCCTCCTGCAAAGCATTCGGCGCCATCAACCTGCAGTCGGAGCACAACTTGGGGTCGTGGTTGCACTCCAGGCAAAAAAGACACACGTGGTGTGGAACCGTCACTGACATCATCTGATGACAGAAACCGCATGGCTTGAAGCCGGGCATCCCTCGTGCACCTTAGGAGTCGAAGACTCGAAAAAGAAGTCAACAAAAGTAGAGAAAAAGTCATTCAAAAAGTGACTGGAGGTACCTCTCTTCCGTGATCTGCGCTGGCTGACGCGGAAAAAGAAAGAACTGACCTCAGCGCGCGAGGGCAGCGTCTAAATAGCTACCGTGACATCATCACGGCAACCACGACGCCAACAATGAACGCGGAGCAGACCGACACAACCTTCCGACGTGCAGAGGTACTGCTGACGAAAAAACTTTCCGGATCCAGTCTGACGCCTGGGGGTAATTCTAAGGTAAGGAATCTATAACTAACGTTATTCTTTCAGATTCTGACGCACAGCGCCAAACCTTCTCGGTGTCGAACATAGCATTACTCTGACGCACAGCGTCAAAAATTCTCGGCGTCGAGCGTAGCGTGACTCTGACGCGTAGCGCCAAACCTTCTCCGCCTAATAGCGTATGCCTCCAGCATGGAAAAACCCAAGGCAGCACCCGAGCGACACAGCAAAGAGGACAACCCTCTTGGCCGTAACAACTCCAACAGTACAGCTGGGAGTATGTGGGGCTGCCCTCACCCTGATATTTCCCAACAAAAAAATTATAATCAAGTGTTGGCAAAGCAAATAGGTTTATTTTTTAAGGGAAAGTCTTTGTACACTAATTGACAGATTTGTGTTTGTTGATTTGCAGATGATTGCATAGGTAAATGCAAGAATGAGTGAAAAAGTGGATGAGTGAGTTCATATATAGATAGATGAATAGATGATGTATTCATTTATTTATTTATTGATTTATATAGTTGTATTTATTTATGCAGTGTTCTATAATACGAACTTGGCCCAAGTGCGTTAGAGTGCTTTACAATAGAACAATTGAGACAACAGATAAAAAAAGATCAATTTTATAGCAGGCAGGTAGGTAAAAATTAGCTATGGTCAGTAGACCGAAGCACAACAGGATACCATCAAAATAGCAATGACTGAGAGACAGCTAGGCATGTGAAGAAGACATTAAATAATTAAAGGGACAGCAAACAGAATGAGCAGGCACAAGATGATGAGAAAAATCATTAAATCTCCACTGATGTATGTACATGATTTAACATAAACTACACAGGGCAGTTAGCTAGTGATGAGCAAACAGTGGAAAAGCAGTGAAGTGTAGAAGGTTAGTGGAGGGTCAGTGAAGATAGAAAGAACCCAAGAAAGTCAAAGATTGAAACTTTACTAAGGTTCCAGGGAAAGTTTAGCAAGAAAGCTGTACTGTTCAGACAGCGGTGAAAAGAGTGCAGCATAAAGGGGTAAATAACAGAGGGGGCCAAGTTAATCAACCAATCGGGATTTGTAACGCACGACTAATCACCAGTGAGGGTTTCTATGCACTAGGATCCTGCTGCGATCAGTCAAAGAGCCAGGTCTTGAGTGCCTTTCTGAATTTTATGAGAGAGGATGCTGTTCGGAGGGGGAGAGGAAGGTCGTTCCAGGACTTGGCAGTGAGATAGGAGAAGGAGTGTCCTTCGCTGTGGCTTCGACAGATGCGCAGAGTGTGAGCGAGGTTGAGGGAGGTGATTCTCTGGTGTCTGGAGGTGGTAGTTCAGGCGGTGGTTGATGTATGCTGGTCCTTGGCCGTGGAGGGCCTTGTAGGTATGTATCAGCATCTTGAATTGGCGTCTTTTCTGAATGATTTTTAGGTTAGGTTTGGAATGGGGATCCAATGGAGGTTCCTGAGGTGGGAGGTGATGTGGTTACATTTGTTCTTCAACATAAGACAGCAGATAGTCATAAACCACTATTGTGACTGCCCATGCCCCATTCCTGTAGAAGAATAGGGATTTAATGATATTCAAGGCAGCATGACTCTTCACATAGATGGACCATCAGGACATTACATCCTTCTCAGCGCGCTTCAGGAACACTCACATTCACATGCTTCTTCAAAATCAAGAAATGACATCTTTCGAATGTGATGTTTATAGAAGAGTTTAAGATACAGGGGTAATTTGACACAGGTGATTCCACACAGTTCACCACTATGCAAAAAGGAATTATGTCTTATTAAGTTTTGAAGCTGGTCTGACGTCACTTTGCCTCCACCTCCTGCACTGGCTGCACTGACAAGCAGCTGGGAGGTACGGGTCAAGGGCAGCTGGTGGGGTACAGCAATGGTGGGAAGCCTGCCAACCTGCGGTGAGACAGTGGTGGGGGCATAGGAAACTGGCCAGGAACATGAGTAGGAAGGCTTAACAGGGATGTGCCCCTGGCCATGCACCCCACAAAAGACACTAAAGCTCTCATTTTGCCTCAGACTTTCGTGAGAAAACTCCGGCTGTTTTCATCAGTGGAAACCTCTTTGTGAGAGTGAAAAACTGCTGTTACGAGCCCCATCGACTTTTACAGGCCATTCCTAATGAGGTCCTTTTATGAGAAATTGACAAAAAACCAACTTGAGGAAACTCGTTCAGATGAACCCATGCAGTGGTTCATCCAAATTCTAAAAATGAACGTAATTCACTCTACCGGCGATTCCAACCTGGTTAATGCTATATTTATTGGAAGTCCTTTTGCTGTCTTTTTTTCTTCTTCGGGTGGATAGTCTTTGAACTCTACTTTGTGTTTTTCCATTCTTCAGTATGGCTCCACAAGTTAGTCCTGCTGTTAATTTTGAATTCTCTGCACATCCTCACTCTCTGCTTCTTTCATTTTCATCTGCTTTGCGCTGCCTTCCTCTTAGGCCTAGCTAGCTATTTTACCATCAACACACAATACTCACGCGCAGCAATACACACTTTTAATGACAATTACCACGCGCTGACCGCCTGCACGAGGGGAAAGCTTCGGTACCAACGCTGTTAGCATATTGTTGCACTGTGATTTTGGGGGACTGTTTTTAAAATCAACTGATTTTTAATACCTCTATTTCTGAAAATAAATACAGCATTGAGTCCGCTTACCCGCACATAAAATTGATTCATGTCATCCCGCTGCTTAGCGGGAATCAGGGTCCTCCGATCCTTCATTAGCGCCATCTTGGGTGCGGGGACCAGGGGCTTTCCGGCACTTTTCCCAGCGCCATTTTGGGTTGCGCTCTAATATCTGGCTGCCAGCATTTCCCTGCCTATTGTGGACAGACAATGCAAGCGCACAGCGTGTGCGTGCAGAGGCGCGCCAGAGGCAAGCCCATCTGCGCCCGTCCACACTCCGGTCGCACTCAGCGCCAGCCATGCTGTCCGTTCGGACAGAGAACAAAACCGGATAAAATACTCCAGGGAACAGCTGCTTAATATTGGTATGAGGGAGTATGGGTGGAATCGTCAACATCCATCTGCCGCGGATTATGATAAAAAGTTTTTAAACTGCGGGCTGATTAATAGTAGATCCCTGACAAAGCATCATCAAGAAGTGTCTTACATGCTAGAGGACATGGATTTGGACGTCCTCTTTTTAACTGAGACATGGACTAGCATTGACTCCTCTTTGGAAATGGGTTTTGCTTGCCCTGAAGGCTATAGAATCTTTCACAAATCGAGGGCTGCTGGAAGAGGAGGAGGGGTTGGAGTGATTTCTAAGGAAAAGTGGAATTTTGCTCCCCTACAGGTAGACGACGTTACAGGGATCGAACTCCTGGGCTTTTCGATGCAGGAGACCAAAGGCAGGCTACTAACAGGAATGGTCCGCTATAGACCCCCAGGACAAGATACCCAATATCAAGCACTTCTTGACACCATTGCTAACCTGACCCTAACCCACTCTAGAACTATTCTATTAGGGGATTTTAACTTATGGGATAATGGGAACCTAGGTAACCATTTGAGAGATTTAAGGCAAACATGTGAGAATCTTAACTTACAACAATTGGTGCAACAACCAACCCATCAAGGAGGGCATGTTCTAAATCTCCTGTTTGCTAATCAGACCGAGACTGAGGTGACAGATATACTGCCTCAAAGCTTGACTGATCACTTTCTAATCCATTTTAGTATCACAATACCCAGGTCAGAGGATGATCAAAACCGATCGGTGACATACCGAAAGGGAAGAGAGTGGGCCAAACTAGTAAAAAATAGGACTCACCCGACCTTCCCGAACCAGAATCTTTTTGCTCCTTCTATCTCTGTAGAGGAAAATGATCAGATATATTGCAATTACATAGCTGGAACTCTGGACTTATTAGTTCCAGTAAAAATACTCAAGAATAGGAAAAAAGCCACAGCCCCCTGGTATAATGAGGAATTGAAACTATTGCGAGTAACATGCAAGAAGGCTGAGAGAAAATGGAGAAGGACTTACTCAGAGCTGGATAAGAAAGAATTGAAATTAGTACAGGCCTGATACAAGGAGTCTATCTCTAGGTCAAAAGCAGACTTCTATGCTAAATCTATTCTGCAAGCACCTAACAGCACAAAAGCTCCTTTTAAATATCTTCAGGGACGTTTCTAGCCCAATCTGCATGAGCAATAAGGTGGCTGCATCGCAGAAACTCTGCGATGAGATTGCCTCCCACTTTGAAGAAAAAATTGCCAAAATTGTTGGAGATCTTCACCCCAACAACACCAGTAACCAGGGTGACTCACCCTGAAAGTTAGACGAGGAACACCGGGTAGATACTTCCCTGGAGCACTTTCAAGCTCTGATGGAGGATTCTTTTCATAACCTGGCTCATAGTGTTTCCTCGGGCTCTCCTCTGGACCCCCCACCCCATAGGATTTGGAAAGTATTTGGACAAGAAACCTTCCCTTGGCTGCGGCAGATCTGCTGCCAATCCTTGGAAGAAGGAGTGGTACCAGAGGTATGGAAGCAGGCTGTAGTGACACCTCTGCTCAAGAAATCCTCGCTAGACCCTACGATTCCAGCAAATTTTAGACATATCTCCCTCCTGCCATATACGATTACAATCTTAGAAAAAGCAGTCAGTAAAACCCTGTTATGCTACCTCAAGGACAACCACTTGCTGGATAGGGACCAATTTGGGTTTCGCCCAGGCCACGGTACCGAGACAGCCTTGGCAACCGTAATGGACAACTTACGAATGCGTGCCGACAATGGGAATTCTACTGTCCTAGTGTTACTGGACTTGTCAGTCGCATTCGATACGGTGAGCCACACAATACTGGTGGAAAGACTGGAGAAGATAGGGGTGAAAGGACGGGCTTTACAGTGGCTACAGTCCTACCTATCAGGAAGACAGCAGGTTGTGACCATGACGACGTTCACTTCCAGTAAGTCTACAGTACACCACGGGGTGCCGCAGGGCTCTGCGATCAGCCCTATTCTTTTTAACATCTATTTACGGCCCTTGTTCCCCACTATCAAATCTTTCGGAATTGACCTGGTCAACTACGCTGACGACACTCAAATGGTGTTTTCTCTGGAAGGGAAACAAGCGATGTCCATGGATACATTCCAGGAATGTATGTGTCAGATTGCTCAGTAAAAATTCCCTGCAATTTAATGGGGGAAAAACAGCGGTGGTATACTGTTCCACTGCTAGTATGTCTCAACATCTACCATTGGAGTTCAAGCTCACGCCCGAGGAGGAACCCCTGGCTCCAGTCAACACGGTGCGCAATTTGGGGGTCTTGGTGGATAATAATCTCCAAATGGAGTCACAGGCTAACAAAACTGCTAGCGTGTGCTTCTCTTTGATGCACATGCAACAGTAGATTCTTCCGCTACTGCCTAAGGACTCGCGCTCACTTGTAGTGAGGACTATAGTGCTGAGCAGGCTGGACTACTGCAACTCCCTGTATCTGGGAGCACCACAATATATCCTTCAGGGGTTGCAGAGAGTCCAGTCCATGGCGGCAAAGTTGGTGTTAAATAGGCAGCGTAGGTCTTCTACAACTCTGGCCTTGAGAGATCTTCATTGGCTGCCTATTATGGAAAGAGTCTGTTTTAAATCGCTCTGTATTGTGTACAGAGCAGTGCATGACTTGGGCCCAGTCCCACTGCAGGAGTAGTTTACCTGGTATAATCCTAAGAGGCAGCTTCGCTCCTCTAATGCAAATTTGATAACGACTGCCAGATTTAAACGTTCCAGGATGGGAGCCAGAGCTTTTAGTGTGGCTGCCGCATGCTTATGGAACGAGCTGCCCTAGAACATTAGACAGGCCAATTCCCTGACCGGTTTCAGGAAGAGTCTGAAAACCTGGCTTTTTCCAAGAACTGAACTTTAAATCTTCCCACCATTAATCCAGTCGGCTCTTGTGGTGGCTATCTTCAAGTCTAAGTGCCAGGATACCCGTAGGGTGGCAGTTCGCGCTATATAAGCACCTAATACAATACAATACAACAGAGAAGAGGAATTGGCTTGCACCCATCATACTTTTATTTTTGCAAGTGCCATTCAAATTACAAGTAGTATATCACAAGGATAGCCCTGTATGTACATGGGGACCAGGGCAGTATTTACTATGTGCACAGTGTACCGTATCAAAGATTCTGCATGAGGCAGCTTGGGCCGGCTAGGAGAGCAGATGATGTTCACCGCGTGCGAGATTTCAGAAATGTAATTGGATTGAAACAGATCACACGGTCTGACCGATAGAAGGCATGCTAAGCGCACTGAATATAATGCAACACTTGACATGGACGAGAGTCTCAGTGAAGTCTTTTCAAGCAATTTGAAATTGATGCAGCCTTACATATACAATTGTTCAGCTTTGCGCGTGACTACTATAATTGATGGTGACGTATCCCTGAAGTAGACTGTAGGTCTAGAAATTACTCCCAATTGGTTCTGAGCCAGATGACTTAGTCCTGAAGAGACCCCTTCATTCATTTAGAGTCGAGACGCTGAAAATGTACCTCCCTTTGTTCCGAGATTGAGTGTGATCAATAGGAATTGTGTAATAATTCACAGCATCCTAACATGCATATCTAAAATCCTGTATTGAACCAGAGGCCTTGTACAGTGTCTTATGTATATGTTTTATGTATTTATGCACTCACTTGAGTGCTGTGTCATCTGCACTTTTCGTACAGTGTCATACTGACCACTGCATATATTTTGGAGAATACATGCCAGCAGCAGGAACCATCTCAGTCTCTTGTTTCTTTAAATATAATTCAAGTAAGAGTTCACTACTGAATTATTAAATTAATACATTGATTGGTGGACTCATTCCCATACCAGCTCATGGGGTCTTCGCCATGTTAAATGAGACCCATTCAAATTATAGTCACTGGTAATCACATGACCTGACAAGCTGATGCACCAGCCAACTAAGTGCTACAGTAGTTGCATGATGTAGCGTCAAGAGGTGTGCACTTTTCTTTTATTGTGTCGCTCCTGCCTCTGCAGAAATACAAGGCTTGCCTTGCCTCATTAGTCCTAGCAGTGCAGCATGACACCAAAAACTGGCACACTTCTGTGACCTTTGCAGGGGTAGGCGAAATGTACACTTGCTTTACACACGGTGCCTCCAGGCCTTAGTGTGCTCCAGGCTCATGATCCCAGCATCACTTTGTCATGCCACAGCACACCTGTGCAGAGGCAAAGGAAATTCCATGCTGCAATGCGCTGGTGGCATCCCGAGGGCCTATGTTTGGTTCAGTGCTCTCCCCATTTACTCAGTCCTGCCTGCACTACACTCCGGGGTCCCTATGTTCATGCTAGACCTCTACAATACCATGGCCATGTAGGTGGACGGCAGCGTCTCCTACGAGCTCCTCTTCACTACCCAGGGCCGCTTGCCGCAAGCCTGCAGGATAGCAACTTTCTCACCAACCCGGGCATGGTCATGAGCTTCGTCAACCTGGGTGAGTGCTTGGGCTTTTTCATTTTGGGTGCATCGAAAGTGCACTAGCATTGTGAGTGTAGAACCCAATGTGCGCATCGCACTAATGGACGTTATTATCATTTCATTTGATCCTGTGTCTTAGCAAGGCGGGGCTGCTCTCAGAACAGGGGAAGGAGTGGCGGCACTGTGTAAATTGTGCATGAATGTTTGACAGGCCCTCTCGGGCTGGCCAAACAGTCATGCGCTCTTTGCATGTTCTCCATACAAGCTGCATTGCAATGCAGTGTTGCAATTGGCCAGGGGAGCCTGGCTGCCTCCTCTTCTGGCTGGAGCAGAGAGACAAGGACGATGAGGGACGACATGGAGAGATGCAAGGCAGTAAGTTTTCTTTTTTTTAATCTTTACCCCTGCCCGCCTCGCCACTCCCAATCCATGCCAGCTGCTACTGCGACTATCACACTCCCACTCGTAGTGAATTCTGCTATGATTATTGTTTTCACAAATATTCCTTCCAGTCCTGAGCTTTCATGTGACATTTTAATGCATTATGGTCGTTTTAGACTTGTTTTGATTCCGCTGAACCAGGCCGAAATGAGTGATTTGTAGGTGAGAGTCCAGCACAGGAGAACATGTCAGTCTTGACATGTGGTGAGATGGCACCATCGTTGTGTTTAGGCCAGTTTGTTCTGTGTAAGTATATCACGACTTCAAACTCCAAAATGCATTAGACTGAGAGGGGGTCACCTAGCAACGTGGGGGAGGCATGATGATCAACTCCCATGATCCTAGGACAGCCCACAGGCCAAAACTATGATTTCACATCGTATTGTTTAACTATACCTCATACCAATCGCATTAAACCAAAGCTACAATTTAAAAATGTACGGATTTCATAAAATCCCTAGCTCAGGACAAGAAACACCGTGTTTTTAGTGAACTTGTCCTTTGCCAGACAGCAGCAGTTGATATACTCATGTCTTTTCCCATTTTATTTGGAATCTGTAGTCAGCAGTTACAATAGCAAAAGCGATTCTATAGGTATCACAACGCAATATCAAACCGGGTCAAGCTACTTCAGTATGGCATACAACAACCTGAGTGCTCCTCGAGACTTCTGAGCTGTGTTACCTCTTGTGTCAGTGATTCCTGCAGACACCGGCACCGGGCGGCCAGCAGAATTAGCAGCAGCATAAAGGGTAGGGACGCAGCATTAAAGTAGAGGCAGACGCTTGCAGGTGACTTGACTAGCCCCGGCCCAGATCTTCTCTGATCTCACGCCCAGCCAGGGGCATCTTTATCACTCACACACCACGTGGAGCAGCTTCCACCATTCGGGCAGGGCATCAGAGAGGTTTACAAAGATGCCCCCCTGTACACAGGGCGTACATGAAACATTCTGTGACGCTCCTGTTACATCACAGGAGCGACACTACATTCCTCCCCAAAACACAAAATAGAAAACACACAATGTAAACAATTCTACAAATGCCACAATATCATGCCCATATGAATCATTACTAGGCTCATCTCTCAATAACATTGTCATAGCAAAAACTATTATGGACATTTTTCCGGTTACAGGCCAGAATAGCGAAACATTACAAAATAGCACACATAATGGGAACGTCTTACATTAGGTGATCCCTCAGTCTGGTGACAGCATCGGGTTACTTCTCAACCCATATCAGGTGCTGGTATCACTGCCAGGTAACACATTGGACAACAGGGGAGTGGAAGTCCCTGCCGGAATGTCTGATTATCCAGGAACATCGGTGACACCACTAGGTCGCTCCTGCAGTTCACCTTCAGAATAGTCCAGATCGTCAACTTCCTCATGTTCTTCCGCCTTCGATGGCACCACCTCTTCACTGGAAGATGTTGAGGATGGAACCTCTTAAAGGCTGAAATATTCCTTGTGAAGGTCTCTAGGTTCCGTTGCGCCGTAACACGGGTGCCCTTCCTGTTGACAACAGTCCATGGTTCTTTCTCAAAAGACAATCTAAATTTGCTGCTGGCGTATCGATTCAGTACCTGCACCAAGTCGCCCCCGTTTAAGTCGGACATCTTGGCTCGTCGCAGACAACTGGAATTGTCATTTAACTTTTGACTTCTCCCTTGAACCCAGCTGTCATCAACAGGATCAGGCTGCCATCCAGGATGATGCAGAATAGAATCCACCACAACCCGGCCCATGGCGAGGTCTCCCAGAGCTCTCCCAGTGGTGGAGTGAGGTGTCTGGCGGTACTCATGAAGGAAGGCATATATGGCAAGTTCAAGAGGTTGTTGGCTTGCATATGCAATCCGAATAACCTTGTTTAACGTTTGCATGAACCTTTCGGCCTCCCCATTGGCCTGGGGCCACCGTGGGGTGATCTTCTTGTGAGTGATGCCAAGGGAAGACAAATAGGTCGCGATCTCCTGCCCCTGACAGGGAGGGCGATTGTCAGTTTGCAGTTCCTTTATCAGACCATGAGTGGCCATCACTTTCTCCAGTTTAGGGATCAACTCACTGGCACTTACCGACGATACCACCTCTACCTCCGGATACTTGGAGTAGTCATCAATAATGACAAACGTTATGTCTCCCATTAAGCAGGCTCCCAAAGTCAAGACTGGCACACATAAAGGAACCTTGTGGTCCTGTTTCGGTTATCACAGGGGATGGCAGACTGGCCTCTCCAGCAGCCTGGCATGATGGACAAGACTGGACCACTTCCTTAACCTTTTCATCCATCAGAGGGAACCACACCTTGGTTTGCAATATATTTTTTGTTTTAACCATGCCTTGATGTCCCGCATGGGCTAGTTCAATAACTCTGTCTGTAGGGGCAGGGGGTATGACAAGGCAATGCCCTCTCAAAAGGAACCTCGTGGAGTCTCCACTCATCTCTTGTCGAATGATACAAGCTCTCCATGATCCGTCGCACTTCTGGGGTAAGCAAAACCCAGTCTTTCTTAAGCCTATGCCACTGGTTGTTCTTCACAGTCTCCAATGCCTTCTGAATGCATTCATCTTGACGGGTAGCTTCACACAGGACTTCCATGGAAAGTGGGATGGGATAGGATTGGGCAGTCACATACTGAACATACTCCTCTATCTCAACCGCATCAGCTTCTTCTTCAAGAGTAGCAGCTCGAGGGTGTCGAGACAGATAGTCTGCGGGGTTGTAAGATCCTGGACGATACTCCACCTGCCAATTGTACTCCTGAAGTTGAATCATCCATTTTTAGGTCTCGCTGAGACAGCGAAAGCTGTCTCTTTGAGACATTTTGTAAGTGGGTTTTTCAAAGTGCTGCCGTGGCCTAAAGCTTCAGTGCACGTGAACGTGCACGCGCGCAGCGCCATGTGTCTTTCCTCCGCAGCACACGATCGCAATCAATTTCACTTTCGCGGACGCGTCCGCTTCACTTTCGTGGCCTCGCGGCCAATGCTTGTTAACACCCCGCCTCTTTTGGTGTTTTTTTAATGAAGGATTCCTTACTTGACAAAGTATGACGGCGTTTGATTTCATTTCATCGTTACCAGGGTGTCAGCTCAGCTTTAGGGCAATGTGACGGTGTTTGCCCCCACCCTATATCGATCTGTGACGATAGGTTTGAGTTACCCCCTTACGGGGTGTGAGTCTTCATCATGTCCTGTGACACGTATCGCCCCTTTATCATGGTGCTTGCCCACCCTCCTTTGGCTTTGACAAACAGTTTGCCCTTTTTCACGGCAGTCATTACGATAGTGTTTGCCTTCTACTCTTTCGAAACCTATAACGGGGAGAATCTCACACCCACTTCAAGGGGCTGGCAGTACGTTTTGCTCCCCTCTCCCGAGATTTGGGACATGGGTGTTTCTCTTCACAACAGGCAGTGACGCGAGAGATATGCCTTCCTTTAACTGGCTGCAGTGCTCCTCCCATTTGTCACGCTGATAGGTGCCCCCTTCACGCACGGTTTCTATGTGAGCACTTATTTTTTTTTTCTGGCACATACGGGGGTTTCTCCCTTGTACGGTGTTATAAGAGCTGTTTCCCCTAATTTGCAGACTTGTGTTGCAATTTCTCCCCACACAATCTGACTGTTCTCCTTTTGCAAGAGGACACATCTTTATCCTTCAAGCTCTCATTGGCTGTTGCAGTTGTCAAGGTGACCGTTCGCAAAAAGTGTCTCCACTTACAGGGCTTGTACTGCCTTTTCTGTGAAATATGATGAGTATTTCTGCATTCGAGAGCTTTGGTGAATGTTCTACTTGCGCCACCTGATAGTCACCATGACTCCATTCTTTTTAGTGTCTGTAAGGTGCTTGCCTTCCTGTGTTTTGTTTTACCGCATGTTCTTCAGTGTTGCTTGGTTTTTCTGACCCTTTAATGATCTTTGACAGTCCCCGACCCTTCGTTTCAGCGACGGTGAAGTGTTTTGGGAGGAGGTGCATTGACACGCACGCCACTGGGCATTCTGCACTGTGCAGGATGGTGATTAGTGGGGGTTGGTGGTATTGTGGCAGCTGTTAGATGGTAATGTGCTGGAATACTGTGATGAGTAGCATGTGACGTAAATAAGGTTGTTTAAATGTGAGGATTTTACATATTAAGCAGCCACATATGATCGTGTCTAAACCTTGAAGGGCACTTTGGAATGGGATTGAAGCCAAACTTCTTGGTGCCTGAAACAAGGTGTGCAGTTGAATGGAGTGAATCGGTGAGAAATGTCAGTCTTGAACTGATAAGTCATTGCTACTGTCTCAGTAGATAGTAGTAGCGCGGTCTCCTTGTGGACATCTGAGTAGAGCGACCATGTCATCAATGATGACGATTTTCGTGTAAATTATGGTGTCTAGGCGTATTCATAAAGCAAACCTATTGATTCATCTAAGATTTCCAGTAGTTTCATTATCAATCAATCAATCTTACTTTATTTCGATTTACATTGTAAATCATGAAAAGTATACAATAAAAACAATCAATAAAATTACAATTCTTTAAAAGATATAAAAAAGAACAAAGTTGTTTCCAAATTAAAAGAAAGAGCTCTAGGTTACAAGTGCTTTCTGTGGACACAGCTGAGGACATTAAAATTGTCGGAGTTGTAAGTTTATGTAGACTCAATGGCTCTTTGGTCTAAAATATTTCGATGATAAACAATAGATTTAAAAAAACTGGCTACTGTAAGTCTCCTTCCAACATCTGCAAAAAGAGTAATGCTGGGCGACATTGCCTATATCCAGTGCACCTCAGAATGGGAACAAGTAGTTTTTTCCTACTCTCTGCAAAAAATTCACAGAAAAGAAGAGTATGTAGAGTTGATTGTGGGGAAGTGAGGTCACAAGGACAAACAGGTAGGATTTTAGCCCAGTTGTTCTGAACTGGGAAGGCTATTAGTCGATGAAAAATATTCATCCTGAGTCTTACCAGTAGATAGCGCTCATAGTTTGTCATATTTAGGGTAAGATTTGGATGCAGTGTTGGTACCGATTGAATCATTAGGCTATGGGTGACAGATGGTTTACTAACTTCACTCAATAGTCTCATCTCCTCCAGATGGGCAAGTGCTTTGATTTTTAAGATCTTTCTTGGCACCTCACGTATTGATGAAGGATTGTAAAAATACTTGTCCCAGCCCAAATCATGGAGGAAAGTTGCAATGTACCTCAGCCACTTAGACCTATGGACATTATCCAAGGTTAGGCAGTCCGACAGGAGCGACTGGGAAAGGGTGGCTTTATCTGATGACCATATTTTACGCCATAGCAAAAGAGGCTCCACTTTTGCTAGGTCCGCCAGATGTACAAGTCCCAGTTCTAGATGGCATGCAAAAGTTCCCGTACTTCCCGGAACGGAGAGAAGAGACCTCAAAAAGCAGTTTTCGACTTTCTGAATGGTGTCTATATTCACAAAGCCCCAGAGACCAGCCCCATATAAAGCCACTGATAAGCATTTGGCTTTATAAATCTGGATAATTTCATTTGGGGCTCTATTACCCAATTTCCTAATAAAGTTAAAGAGGGCTGTGACTGTTCTCAAGAAGAGTAGTCTTCGAGTTTCCACTGCCGCTTTCCATGATAATTTGTGGTCCATTGTTATACCCAAATAAGAATATGTGTAGGTGAAAGCTATCTTTTGATTGTTTAAATAGATACCCCTCATTTTATTTCTGTTTGTGCGGGAGGAACTTGACCTCATGACGAAGGTTTTAGTTATATTTATTCTGAGGTCGAGGCTCGCTATGAATGTGGAGTATCTATTCAGGTTTTTTTGTAGTTCACGGGGGGTGCGTGCCAGTATGACTGAGTCATCTGCATAAAGTAATGCAGGTATTGGACGCTTGCTTATCATCGGGAGATCCTGGGAACCCTTCAGCATCTCTTTTTCCAGTGCGTTAGTATATAATGTGAAAAGGAGAGGGGCCAGGACACATCCTTGCCTAACTCCTTTTTCTACTGGAAATGCGTCCGTCAGCTCCCCCCCCACCCCATAGCGGACTCGAGCAGTGGCTTTAGCATAAAGTTCCCTGACAAATATGAGCAAGTTCAAAGGGGCCCCCATGTCAGCCAGTATTACCCAAAGTTTGGAGTGGGAAACACAATCGAACGCGGCTGACAAGTCCACATAAACCATGTACAAGTCTTCCTTTTTAATGTGGACATATTTGTCAATCAAAAGGGAAAGGTTTAGCGCCTGCTCAATAGTACCCAGGCCCTGACGAAACCCGTACTGAAGGTCTGAAATAATCCTACCTTCATCAGCCCAATCTTGTAATTGTTCTAAGATGACTCTCCCTGCCATCTTGCCCAGGGAGTCTAATAGAGAGATTGGGCGGTAGCAGGATACTGAGTCCCGATCACCTTTCTTGAAGATGGGGACTAGTACGGATTTTGACCAAGATGGTAATAAACCCATCTTGCAAGTTGCGTTGAGGACTCTGGTTAAAATAGGGATCCAAAGGTCCACTTGATCTTTAAATAAATCGATGGGAACGCCGTCTGGGCCCGGTGCCTTCCCGTTCTTACTTGCATTCAAGGCCGAGGCGGTCTGTTCCAAAGAAAATTGTAGATCAATAGGGTAGATTGAAGATGGTTCATTTAGAGGGTTAAGATTCAGGTTATCTAAGTCCGGAAGTTCAGATAGCTCCTTGCCTACCGAATTTTTTTTAGAAAAGTGTAGGACCCATTCCTTTTCCTCGATCGTGGAATCTAGCTTAGCGTGGTGTGTATTATCAATTAGGAAAGGGGACTTTACTATTTGCCAAAAAGCTGCCATATTTTTCTGTAAGCAGGTTTCGTGCAATTGTTCCCAAAGCTGAGTTTTTAATTCTTTTTTCCTAGTTCTTAAGGCTTGATTATAAGCTTTCCTGAGTGTTAGTATCTCATGTGGTAACCTTGTTGTTTTTCTCAGCGCCGTTTTTAAATTGGAATATGCGACTGTGCAATCATGATTAAACCAGCCTTTTTGTTTATTTGAAGCATGTTTTGTTTCCACCCACAATACTTCGTTGATTGCCACAACGATCAGTTCAAAGCTTGCAATAACCTCTGAGTGGGTAGAATGTGGGTTAAGACAAGTCATAATAGATGAATTGGCCCTCGCAATCACTTGTTTAGTCACCTCCATAGGTACTACGTTCCCCCATTTGAGTGCATAGCCATTCAGTCTAGTAAGCGCTAAGTTATTTTGTGATAGAATGGTTCCTGTACCTCTCTTTAGTTTGTGAGTCAGGGAAAGAGAGATACTAAGAGGATAGTGGTCACTAAGCGGAACTAAGTGTCTAATAAAAACAGCATCTTCAGTCCTCTCAACATTTGAAACCAGAATGTAGTCTATGGTTGTCGAGCATCCTCTCCCATGAAATGTGGGAGCCAAGGTTTGGTTCTTTTCATTCCTGACGTTTGCCTGAACCAAATCTAGTTCAAATAAGGTTTCATTAAGGTAGTTCCCCAAGGTTGAGTGTCTGAAGTGTGGTATTGGGTTATCGAATTCATCCAATATACCACATATGTTCTCCATATGTTCTCATTAGCAATGTGGTGGCATGGACCTAGATTGAAATCCCCCCCCCCCCCAGATAATCACCGAATCACTTATTTTCTTCATTATTCTAGATTTTAGAGTGGATCGCATCTGAGATACCACAGTGATTGTTTCAGCCTCGGGGAGATTATTGTAAAAATTTACTATAATAAAGCTGTCCCCACCATTTAAAATCAGCCTAAGAATCTGGATATTTAGATCAAGGCTCATGGGGACTACTTTTTTTATGTTTAGGAGGTTTGAGATATAGATTGATAAACCTCCTTTCGCTCTACCTGACGCAGAAGGTTGAGCTGAAGAAAAGAAGGTTTTATAACCTACCATGTGTATTGGTTCAACAGTCCAGGTCTCTTGGAGTGCTAAGATGTAAAACCTGGGAACGAAGTTCGTCCATATATCATTAGTAACCTTAGTGCGTTGACCTGCTATATTCCAAAATAAAAATGTTACATAAGATTTTGTCCCCTCTCCTAGGCGTATCTGAGAGTTGGGAGTACAAAAGGATTTTGGATTATGTTCTGTGTTTGAAATGAGTTGAATTTTATCTGTGGTGGTATAATTGGGTAATAAATCCATAGATACTGAAGGGTTCTGGGCGTGCATTAAGTTGACATCCTGAGACATATGCGTAGCAGAATTGGTATTAGGATTGTCCTCCATGTTACTGGAGGGCACCTTTTGTGATCTATCAATATCATTGTTTTCTACTCCATATAAGTTCAGTCAATCCACTCCTTCCAGGTCTGTCAATTGTGCGTATCGATTATAAAGAGGTAAGGAATAGTCATCCTGATGACAACGTGAAGAACAAGGACGATAGTTCTGATGTTGGAAGGAAGACCTTGGGTAACCAGATTTATAATAAGTTGGGGTTATGAAACAATTACGCTGTTGATGAGATGGTGCAATGTGATGTTTGTGGTTCTCTGTAAGAGACCTTACTGCATTAATCCTGTGTTGGTGAGAAGAGTTGTAGTGATCTCTTTGATCTATAAAGGGGGGCCTTAAATAGTTCTCTGAGTATTGTGGCATGTATATAGCACAATCATTTTGTCGATTGTAGGAAGGCCTGTGATGGATCTCCTGACGCTGGAGTAGGGGACTAATGCACTTATCCTGATTTTGAATTAGTAGGCTTGAATTGTTTTTAACAGAAAAATGCGCTCTGGGATAAAAGTAGGTCAAGTCATGTATCTTGATTGAGTTAGAGGGTTTGAGAGAAGGATAATTTTGGATGTATCTTACAGCTCTTTTGTCTCTAAAGTTGATTATTATGATGTCACCCGTGATATCTTTTTTCCTACTTCCCAACCAGGAAAGACGCCTAACAAAAAGGATTTCTCCATTGATCTCTGGGGGAAGAGGGCATTTCTGTCTGAGCCAAAATATGACTTTATTTTTTAATTGGCAGTGGTCTTCTCTTTTTCCGTCCTCTAAGGGAGGGACTCCGGTTAGGACCACCACCAAAGGAACTGCTTCTGGGGGAAGGTCTACAATAAGATTTGTTTGGGTGGATGTACTTACCAAATCTTCAAGCTCAGTATTTATTGCAATGGTTTGCTTAGGATTTGATTGGGTTTTGGATTTCATGACCACCTCTGCCTCCTTATCTTTAAGGGGTACATCAGTACATATTTTTCGGGGAGGCATCATGTGCTGGGTGTTTAGTTTTGCCGGGCTGATAGCACTATCGATCAGTCCCTCTTGGTTATTATTGCTTATAGTCGGTAAAATCGGTGAAGGGACTGGTAAATACTTTGCTAGTTCCTTGGTTCCCTCCTTAATCTCCTCAATTGCATTTTCTAAGTTCCCCAATTGACGGGCTATAATTTTTAGTTTGTCTGTTAACGGTAGTATGAGGGATCTAATCATTTTCCCAAAATTCTCCAGTAGTACAGTATCTGATGTTGCAGTTTGGACATTATGTGTAACTGGTATAGGAATTTTTGTTGTGAGATTACTTAGTTTAGCATTTATTGTGTTACTTTTGGACTTAGATTTTTTTGATAGGGAGCCCTTCTTTTTCCTTTTTTTTGATATGGGGCCTTGCGGTCGTGAAGTTACCGAAATCCTGATTTCGTTTCGCAGTGTCTGCACTGGGGATAACGAATCAACCATCAAGACATCTTTTTCAAGTAGAGTATTGTTCAAGAAGGGGGATGAGATGTGAGTATGCTCATTGTCTAGATCTGGAGGAGGAGTAATGTCTCTAAAAAGTAAAGGTGTACCATCTCCAAAGGAAGCGTCAAGACCATCGCTTCCATGAGGAATAATACATTGTGATGACATCACTTCCTGTAAGGGGGGATCAAGTGAACGACTATTTTTTGCGTGTTCCACGGACCGACGTCTCTCAGCCCGTAAGTCGTCTAAAGCCATTACCTTATCTATTTCTATAATTGGTCTGATAACAAAGTTGTCCAATGTCCCTCGATTAGCATATCCTCTCCTGGGAGGCATTTCTTTCGAGGCAAGCAGGCTCATGGTTAGTAATGTAGTTAGTACGTCTACCTCTACAGCAAGCAGCTAGTACATATAAAGTATATGGTATACAACAACTATGACACGTGGATTGGCATATATCAGTAATTGTATCAACCAAATCACTTACAGTTCAATGCGGGCACAAACAAGTGCAAGTAAAGTCCTTATGCAGAGGAAGGGAACGTGGCCCAGTCCAGTCTCCTCGGTCCTCTAAGGCCCTTTGCCCAGCCTTAGCCCGCGCGCGGCCCCGCGACGCGGGGTGAGTGACCAAGTTAAATAGCGCCTCCAGGCGCGAGTATTCGCCTATCTACTTCCGGGACTGAAGCGGAGGAGTCTGGGGATTGTGGTCCCACCTCCGCACAGCGGCCGCGAAGATGGCTATGGCGGCGGCGGGAGGGAGACCTGTCGGCAGAGCTCACAGTCAGGTAGGAAAAGCCCCAGGAATTGCAGTGTTCAGGTGGCCAAACCAAACTTCATAACAGTACAGCACCCCCAGTTTCATTAAAAAGATTAGTATTAGGGCTAGGATGGAACTGCTGTTTAGTAGCTCGGAATATGTATATCGGTGTGATTTTTGTTGGAAACACTTGGAAACAAATATTGTCTGTAAAGAGTTGATGCTTCCTACTTTGGAACTGTGATTGAGATGCCGAAGTTTTATGAACATGATTTGGGTGTTGTGATGAAATGCCGGATGGATTTGATTGATGGTGAAAATAGTTTATATTTATTTGATAGAAGGGTATTTATATTCATATTAATTTGAGAAAGCGAGAGCATCCTTGGTCTGCCATTCTCAGCACGGTAGGGATATGTGGAACCTTCCATAGACTGGTTACTGGTGGGTTCACAAGTGCTTTATAAATTGTAGTGCCCTAGAGAGAATCACTGCAGTGTTAACGTACTCAGATTGGCACTCTTATTGGTAGTTATGCTGACCATGGTGCCACAGCCAGCTTGAGTGCTCAGATAGCCTACACTTCAATTGGTAAACTGCTTGCAGACCAGCTAAGGACTGTCTGGTCTGTAAAAGCACTAGTACAACACTCTTGATAGCACCTGAAAAGTTTGCTCTTGCTTGTTGGGGAGCTGTGAGCTGTGAGTAGAGCTTTGCAGACCGGCACTTTAACGTTTGAGTGGATTGTCTAAAAAAAGTTTTGTCTGTGCCAGTACCACCTCTGTTCTGAGAACATGTTTTGCGGTCTCAGCTGCTCTTGTGTGCACCAGCTTCTTGGAGCCTTTTGGTCAGGTCTGTCCTCACGGTAAAGTCTGAGTAGCCCAAACACTTGCTTTCCCTGAAACCATCCTAATTCTTTTTTTCTTCACAGGTTTTTTAGGTCTCGCTGAGACAGCGAAAGCTGTCTCTTTGAGACATTTTGTAAGTGGGCTTTCAAAAGTGCTACCCACATGGTTTTGCTGGCCTAGGGCTTGAGTGCACGATGGCGTGCACGTGCACAGCTGCTCCTCTGCTCCTTGCATTCCCCCCTCCCTTCTCACCCAGCCCTTTGATGCTCTGCTCGATTACTTTCACTTTCGCCGCTTTGACCCTTGCATTCCCCCTCCCTTCTCACCCAGCCCTTTGATGCTCTGCTTGATTACTTTCACCGCTTTGATGTTTGATCGCAAACGCGATCACTTCCGCTTGGCATCCGTATGGATGTAAACAAAAATGTAACACTAATACCACATTTTCAGTCACTCTTGTGAACAGGTTTGCTGTGAATGTATGAATGAGAATGGCGTTTTAGAATACGTTGCATGGAAAAGGGTCAACATGGTGTATACGTGTTTTTGGGTGTTTTTATTTTATTTATTTATTTATTTTTTATTGCATGGTTAACGTCATAATATACCGGATTCGGATGCTTCATTGCAGATCAGTTGTTTGGCCCGTGGTTATTTACGAGTTTGGAAAATACTTTTGTATTGTTTCGATTCTTTTTGTCTCTGCCCTATCTCTTGGCTGCGTCCTTACTCTCTCCCATCTTCTCTCTCCACCTCTTTGCTACATGTTCTCTCGTAATGTTTTCATTTTCCCCAAATCTCCTCTTTACTCTCTCTAATTCTTTTTTTGCTCCTTTTCTGTCTCTGTCCCTTCTCTCCCCTTTCTCTCCCCACCTGTCCCTTCTCTAACCCCACTCCTCTTCCTCTGCCCGCCCCCCCCATCCCTCTCTCTCGCAGTACTGCAGCATAGGCAGCACCAGGTCTCTGATGCCTTCTCAGTGTTGGCCCTGGGGGTGGAGGAGGTAAGTCAGCCCCCCAAGTGAATCTCATTATCAACAGATAGTGAACCTCTATTTACCAACAAGTATGGAGCGGTCTCGGGTGACGGCTGATGCAAACAGTGATCTGCTCTCGGCCCCGGCAGGGCCTGTGGGGTGGGGGCGTTACCTTACACTAGGAGAGGAAGTAAAAGTGATATCCTCCCCTCCCCCCCACTCCACCACTGTCTCTCCTCACCCTCCACCTCTCTCTCTCCTCCACTTCTGATTCCCTTCCACCTCGGTCTCTCCTTACCCTCCACCTCGGTCTCTCCTTACCCTCCACCTCAGTCTCTCCTTACCCTCCACCTCGGTCTCTCCTCCACCTCGGTCTCTCCTCACCCTCCACCTCGGTCTCTCCTCACCCTCCACCTCCGTCTCTCCTCACCCTCCACCTCCATCTCTCCTCACCCTCCAACTCTGTTTCTCCTCACCCTCCACCTCACCCTCCACGTGTCTCTCCTCACCCTCCACTTCACCCTCCACGTGTCTCTGCTCACCCTCCACATGTGTCTCTGCTCACCCTCCACGTGTCTCTCCTCACCCTCCACACGTCTCTCCTCACCCTCCACGTGTCTCTGCTGCACGCCACACACTGCTGCACGCCTCACACTGCTACACACCTCACACTGCTGCACACCTCACACTGCTGCATGCCTCACCCTGCTGCATGCCTCACACTGCTGCACGCCTCACACTGCTGCATGCCGCTGCACGCCACACACTGCTGCACGCCTCACACTGCTGCACGCCACACACTGCCACACACTGCTGCACGCCGCACACTGCTGCACGCCGCACACTGCTGCACGCAGCACACTGCTGCATGCCACACACTGCTGCACGCCACACACTGCTGCACGCCACACACTGCTACACGAAACATTGCTGCACGCCACACACTGCTGCATGGCACACACTGATGCAACCGGCACACTGCTGCACGCCACACACTGCTGCACACTGCTGCACACTGCTGCATTACTCACTGCTGCATGCTGCACGACACTGCTGCACGCAGCACACTGCTGCACGCAGCACACTGCTGCACGCCGCACACTGCTGCACTCCGCTGCACGCCACAGTGCTGCATGCCTCACACTGCTACACGAAACACTGCTGCACGCCGCACACTGCTGCACGCAGCACACTGCTGCACGCCGCACACTGCTGCACTCCACACACTGCTTTTATGCGAGTTTATGCTACTGACATTGTAAATGACAATGCCTTTTATTTGTTTCAAAACCAAAACATAAATAAAAGGCATTGTAATTTTACAATGCCAATAGCTCAAACTCTTAAAAATGCGAGACCTATTGCATTGCAAATGCTTGTTCAATTTGCAGAAGTGGTTTAGCAGCTGTACCCTTGAACAGAGGAAGGAGCGGTTTATGATCTGTGGTTATTGTGAAAAAATTACCATAGACATACAGGTGGAAATGCCGGCACCCCCAGTGAATGGCTATTTCTTCCTTCTCAATCTGAGAATATCTCTGCTCCACCGGGGCCCAGTCATCATCTTCAGTGCAGTGCTGCATCAATACAGCCCCCAATTCTTAGGGCCAGCATCCACTGCAATCATGGGGTTCTTGCATGGTTCAAAGTAGGCATAGATAGTTTTGGATGAAAGGGCATCCTTAGTGGCCTGAAAAGCAGCTTCCTGGTCAGGGCCCCAGGACCAGGAAACCGACATCTTTGTGAGTTCACGTAAAGGCTGTGTCAGAGTTGTAAGGTCCCTAATGAAACGGCGGCAATAATTTACCATCCTTAAAATACGGCATACCTCTGCCACAGTGGCAGTAGCAGGAGCTTTCTTGATGTCCCAGACTTTGTCCGGAACCAGGGTTACAGCCGCAGACGAGAAAACATATCCCAAAAAGTGCAATTTCTGTTGCAAGAATTCGCATTTGTTGCAGAGCAGCGTCAGTCCGGCTTCTTGAATTCTCAGGAGTACTTTCCTCAATCTTCCATTGTGTTCTGGAATTGTCTTCGCGTGGATGAAGATGTCATCACTGAGATTAATGACGCTGGGAAGGTCGGCCAAGAGCTCCTGAATGGTGTTCTGAAACACATCGGCCGCACTGGATATACTGAAGTTAAACTTCTTGTATCGCCTCAGGCCCAAATAGGTTGAGAATGTTGTTATGTATCTCATCTCCTAATCCAAGACCAACTGGTGATATCCTGATTGCAGATCAAGTTTTGAGAACCAGCTAGCTTCACTCACTTCCCCAATCTGGTCCTCAATTGTGGGTGTGAGATGTCGTTCTGTTTTTATCACCATGTTGAGCAGGTGCATGTCCACACATATTCGCACCTCCCGCGGATGCTTGGGCTTTCTGGTGACAACAAATGGTGAGACCCATGGGGTGGGCCCCATTACCTTTTCAATGATGCTATTGGCCTCTAGCTTGCTAATTCCTTCTCCACCAAGGGTTGTAGATGGAAGGCAATGAGCCTTTGATGTAAAGCTATGGGCTGCACTGATTTATCCATATGCAGATGGATCTCCTTGCCTTTTAGGCACCCAATACCTCCAAAGACTGCTGGAAATTCATCCAAGATGTTTGGGATGGCTTCCTAATGGATCCCGAAAGCAAAGGTGACAATGCCAAGGTATTCAGCCACCCTGCATCTCAAGAGTATGCCATGGCCTTCTTTGGCAACTTAAACTTGAAAGGCTACCAACTTAGAACCACAGGAGATAGTTGTCTTGACTTTCCCTCGCATTATCAGAGGTTTGTCTTAACCATATGAAAATACCTTGATTGTTGCGGGATTCAGAGGTGGGGCCTGTTGCAGAGCCTCATAAGTTGTTGCCGACATTATGTTGATGGTAGCTCCAGTGTCAACTACGGCAGTAGTGACCTGATCTCCAACTTGTATCTGGCATTGTGGCAACCGACGCAAAGTCTGAGCAGCAGTGCCAATGGTGAAAACAGAATGAACAGTGTGTTCTTCAGTGTCGTCATCATCCATGTCACTCCCTCCCCTTCTTACTTCCAGAAGCATGTTCACAGTGGGGCACTGTCCCCGACCTTTTCCAGAGTGACAGATGCACATGAAATGATTGAGTTTGCCACATCACGCACATTTCTTTCCTCAGGTGGGTCATTCAGCGGGGCCATGGCTGCTCCCACCAAAATATCCGCAGGTCTGTGTTCTCGGACCATCTTTCAGACTTGGTTTGGCCGTAGACTGGGCTAGGACAGCGTTGACGGGTTCAGTCTTCACCGGAGCTTGTAGGGCTGCTTCCATGTGGGCAGGGCCAGAATGGGAACCAAAACCGGCCCTGGCAAAGTGCTCGGCCGCCCCCCCCGGGGCTTGGGGGGGCCACCGAGCTCTTTGCCAGGACCGTTTTCAGCCGATTTTGTTCTAGGGCCGATTTTGCAGCTATGCTGCAAAAACATCCCTGTAACAAAAAAACGGCCCCCAGGGGCCCAAAACCGGCCCCCACCCATGCGGCGCACCGGGGGATTGCCTGGTGCCCGCTACGGCCAGTCCGGCCCTGCATGTGGGCCACTGCACCACGGGACAGTTCTTTGGTCCTGCCTAGCGTTAGAATATCCACTAAAGATTTTCTGGATTCCTCAAGTATCTGCTCATAAAACTTTGCTGAGGCACACCCTCGTATGATTTGACATCCTATTTCCCGCATTTCCGTTGTTAAATCCGCATGTATTAGCCAGTTTCTTAAGGTAAGCATGGAAGGTGTCAATGGACTCTTCTGCCTGCTGTCGCGCTTGACGAAACACGAACCTCTCGTAGTCCTGATTCACCATCGGTTCAAAGTGTGCTGTGAGAGCGGCTATGAGGGTGAAGTGTATGTTAGGAGCTGCTTCATTGATGGATTAGGATATTTTACAAATGTCCCTTTCCCCCAAATGGTGAATCATGGCTCTTTTTTGAGCATTGTCAACTTTGGTGGCTTCAAAGAAGAGTAACACCCTTTCCACCCTCTCTTTCCATGTAGGGGCATGCGCCAACGGGGCACCATCCACTGTAAATGGCTCCACAGGCGAAATTGTTGCCATAGTGATGATAATGCTGGCTGTCCCTAAATAGACCCTGAAGACAACCTACTCTCCTAGATGTGGTGTGTTATTATTTTTTATCTTTTTACTTGTCTTGGCCAGATGTAGTTCACATAGATCTTCTTTCCTGCATTAGTCTCTCCATCTGGTGCAAAACCGTGCCCCACTAGCAGGCTACTACTGACCTCAATGGAAGGTCCTGTAACACCGTTCCTGATACTTGGCCTGCACCTGCTCTGTTATCAGGCCAGCTGAAATACTTAAGTGCCGCGCACGTCAGCAATCACGTGGCAGACACACAACCTTCGGGACAACATCAACTCCTCGCCAATGTTGTGTCTGCACATTTATTGAAACAGACTAATAGTTGTGGAATGCTTCGGGTTGGGAAATAAGAAAAGGACTCAGGGCCTGGTGACATCTGTAAAGGCAACGACTCTCAGAATGCATGTGTTCAGAGCTTGTTCATGTGCCGTGAAGGCAGCTAGAGTGTACGTTTATTCAATGAAAGCAACTTGAGATCACAGGCCTTGTGCCTAAGCATCGAGTGAAGCCCATTTCCTCTTCGCCCCTCTCGCCGTGATGAATCACATAGTGGGGCCTCTGTGCCTCCAATCACAATAATTCCCACCATTCATTTGAGTTGAAGGCCTTAGAGGTGTCAAGAAATGCAGCTGCAGCCAGCAGATTCGGAATGAGTGTGTGGAGTTTGGAAAAAAGGTGCGAAGATTATGTGCCCAGAAACACAGCCGGATTGGTCTGGGTGGATCAAGTGCGAAATGAGAGGCAAGAGGCA
Source organism: Triturus cristatus (assembly GCF_964204655.1). Lineage (NCBI taxonomy): Eukaryota > Metazoa > Chordata > Amphibia > Caudata > Salamandridae > Triturus > Triturus cristatus. Next base: position 629,201,206 of record NC_140590.1, on the reverse strand, counting down.
TGAAGCAATACATTTTGCCTGGATATTGTTGCCGATGTTTATCATGTAGTTTGGGTGATAGGACTCACACTTCTTTGGTTCTTTATCAGGTATGAGGATGGTGACAATGAGTGCCTCTTATAAGGAGGGGGGGAGGGTACGCACTGCTTCCTCATATATGTCTAAGAGATGGGGGATAGCAAGGGCACAAATTCATTATAGAATGCTGCCGTGAGGCTGTCAAGGCCGGGGCCTTTCTCTTCAAGCAGACTCGCTCTCACCTGGGTTATCTCCTTCACTGTGAAACTATTCCAAAAAAGGAGCCAAGATAGGGGGAGGAGATGATTGGGAGGTAGAATACAGATCAGTATAGAAGTCAACCATGGTGTGCTGCACAGCCTTGTTCCCAAACTGCAGGTTTTGATGGTGGTCCAACAGTTCAACCACGTAGCCGCTCTTACTCACTCTCTCCCCCTCCCTGTAACACCTGCCCCGAGCCACTCTTCCCAAGTAGGCTTCCCAGAGGGTGGTTGTGGAGTCTACAGACTATGCATTTAGACTGAAGTAATCCACAATAGCCTCCGGGACCTGGTGCTGGAACATCTGATCTCATAAGGCTCCAGAAGAAAGCTGCCAAGAGACTGAACATGGGGTGGCGTCCGGTTATCGCATCACAAGGAGTACGGGTGCATAATCAGGCAACATCCGAGTGATGCTGGACATCGAGGGTCCAAGAAACCACATCCCTGGAGACAAGCCAGAAGTCTATTCTAGACCAGGTATTGTGTGTGGAAGTAATGTAGGTCCCTTTTGTGCTATGAAAATTATGAGCCTGACAAACGTCTGTCAAGCTGTTATCAGTTCTGACTGCGTGGAGCTGCGCAGCGGACTGAGGGTGCTGTTGACGTGTTGCACTGGGCCTATCCGCAGTTTCGTCCAATACTACATTAAAGTCTCTTCCACACAGCACTGCCCTGGGACCCATGGTACCCACCAATCTCCAGACCTCTGCAAAGAAGGCTGGGTCATCTGTGTTAGGCCCGTACACCAACCCAAGTATCAGCGGGTGACCACGAAGGATCCCGGCCAGTATGACTTACCAGCCCTGAGGGTCACAGAGCACTGAACACGTGCACCACTGCAAGCTCCTACACAAAATTATAGCCACTCCCCTTGCATAGTTCGAATAGCAGCCTCTCACCCAACCAGGTCAACCTCAATTGTGTTGGGTCATCAAGTGAAGTTCCTGTAGGAAACAGATGTCAATATTATGATGTTGCAGATGGTAAAGGACATGTCGGGCATTAGGTCTGTCAATCATGCCCCTAATATTCCATGTCACACATTTAATAAACTCCATCAGGCGGGACAGTTCGTGCTACAGTCAGTCTCCTAGGAGCCAGTGCTAGCATTGAAGGAGGATAGAGTGGATCATAGTGAGTGGCAGAACAAAGGAAAAACTAAACAAACATTAAACAATGGCATAACATAGCTCCAATACCCACCTCCCACTTTGGCCCCCCCAATTAGGCCAAATATGACCAACCCACCCACCCAAAAATCTCTGGTTTGCAGTTAGCAATATTGTAGAGGGGCTTTTACCATGGGGAAGAGGAGGCAGCCCAGCAGTCTCCTAGCTCAGTAAGAGCTGGGTGACCTGAAAAGGGAGTTAGGCTGGTCGCGGGCGGTCGCAGCCAAGCCAATTAGAGCAGTGGTAGGCATCTATCTGCTCTAGGATAATTGACAATGAAGTAATTCAGCCGGAAAGGTATTGATGTGAGTCACCTGGGTGCAGGTGTTTTTAGTGATTTTGACTGCCGGTGCAAAATGGAGTCAGAACATTCAATCATTGTCACTGTACTGATCCCGGCCTACGGCTGCAGGTGAAGATGGAGGGAGTGTCCTATCAGCTGGCAGCCCCTTAGCGAATTTGGCAGGCGCCTTGGGCTCAATGAAAACATTTGTTTTGCATAGATGTTGTATACAGAGCTTGGCCGGGTACAGCAGGGAGTATTTGGCGGCTGTTTTTTGTGTGCGCATTTCATCTGGAGGAAATCCTTCCGGGCGAACTGAACTGCCTCGGTGAAGGAGATCTCATTACCCTGAAATAGGAGTGGTCGATGTTCTCTGGCAAGGCAAAGTGTAGTGTCCTTATCTCTATAGTTTAGGAGCCTTGCCATGATGGCTTGGTAGAGGTGCCTGGTGGAGGATGTGGCTCCAAAATTCTGTGCACCCTCTAGAAAATTTAGAATGGTGTACAGCGTCTCACCGAAGAATGTGCGTAGCAGTTTCTCGATGTAATCTTCCATTGGGCCCATTGTGGTTGACTTCAGTATTCCTACAATGCGTAAATTATTGCGCTGGACCTAGCCTCTAAGTCTTCATTTTTCTCATGGATGACTTTAAGTACTTTCTCCATCTGAAGCAATCTCCCCTGCTGAGGAGTGTGAGTCTTCCACCGTGGAGGTACAATGTTCTTGCAGGTTTAGCCGCTATTCGTGCCTGTCCACCTTCTGTTTCAAACGGTCGAAGCGATCAGCCAGCATGTCTATTTTTGAGTCAATGGTGTGAAGACTATAATAAAGGTCCATAAACATGGACCTAACATCTGATTTTGGGGTCAGATACCCCTCTGTTCTGGTGTCCCGCACAGGGTCCTCCAGTGAGGACTCCGCACCACGTGTCGACTTTCATGATTCAAGTGGCAGCTTAGACTGCCTAGTGCCAGCCTTCCCCATCATCTTTGCAGACCGACAGGGGAGGCAAGGGAATTCAATACCACTGGCCTTCCTCCAGGCAGGAAGACTCCCCATGAGCACAGGCATATTCGCTAATGGTACACCAGAGAAAAGAGCACAGGCTGTGGAAGGCTGTTAGAGGAGGTGCCCGGGCGAGTGGCTGCAAGGAATCAGGGCCAGGTACCTGGAACAAAAAAGCAATGTCTTCTGGTAGCTGTAGGGCTGCTGCCATGGAGTCCCACCATACCCCAGGGGTCCAATTCAGAGGGCACGAGCAGACAGGTGACAGCCCGCGGGCCGCAGTATCAGAGTGGGGAGCCGCAGAACGCCCAGGTCCTCCGCAGATAACATGGGGCCCACTGTACTGCACTGTATTGTGTCAATCCCACCACAAGGTAGCTCACGTCCCCAGAGCCTGCCCAGACAGCCAGCAGAGAGGGTCCCAATGAATAGTTCGCCAGGTCAAACTAGAAGGAAGGGGGGGGCACCCGCTCCCACATAGGTTTGCACCGCATGCCCGCCTCACACCTGGGGGGGCACAAGCAGGCCCACAAGAGGATCATAAGTCAGAAGGGTTTCCTGATGCATGAGTCGTGCGATTGGTCGATAGCTATGAGGATCAAGTGGATCAAGGGTAGGTTTTTTATATAGAAGAAGCACGGATGTATGACGTTACAACGCATGCTATTACAACCCCTACCTTTACAACGCATTTTTTACAACGCAAACACTATTACAACGCAATATTTTACAACGAATACTGTTACAACGCAAAACTAAGTAAAATACTTAAAAGTGCTTTTACAACGAAAACCTTTACAACGCATACCATTACAACGCCAAAAAAAAAATATTCGTTATTAAAGAGTTCAATAAAATCTGGCACGGGATGCAGGGAAATTAGGGGTTTTAGGGTGGGGAAGTGTATTAAAATGTGGAGCAAAACTGAACGTAAATTAACTGAAATGCATTACCAAACTAATGCGCGAGCATTAAAAATTAATACTCGAGTATTAAAATTAATACTAGCGTATTAAAATTAATACTCCTATTTCCCAAAAAATCCATTTTACCACATTTTAAAGTTTTGCACAAATAACCAATAATTAAACAACAGTTCATATACATTTAAATCATAATTATATCACAAAATAAATAAATGGATTAAAACAGAAGACACATACACATAGTCGCCATTTTATCCATCTTACTTCGAAAACTTGTCCTACAACACTTTCTATGAAAACAATAGCAAAAGACATGTTCCAAAATGGATGCCAAAACGGAGCAAATAAATGAAAACAATACATCTTTTAATGATTTTTTAAATTATTTTCCACAGCAAAATAAAATATACTAAAAAAAACAACGAACGCTGTTTTTAAAAAAAATAACAGTGGCACTGACTAAAACTTATAAATACCAGCAAGACACCATTTTGCATTAAGTTGATTATCAACTACCAGAGAGACCAGACGCAAAAACCTGACCCTCTGACACCTAGACTGTGACCTCGACTGAGAGAACACTGCAATCCTTTGAAGAAGCATTCTTTCTTTCCAACTACTAGTAAGTCACTATTATATTTTAACACCTTGTTTTGTCCTAAATCATATTTTATTTCCATACAAACAGTGCTTTAAAAATAATTTAATACTTTATACTTTATAAAATGTACTCTAACCAATTTTTTTTCTCTGAAGTAACTTTAATATATACCAACTTAAAACATCTTTTTTTGTTCCTACAACAGAAATTTGCTTTTCTATCAAAAGCAACATATCGTTTGCCTAATTTATCTTCACCTCAACCTACTCGACTCACCTTTGCTATAGTGAAGGTAAATGATTTAATATTTCATTTTTTTAATTATTAAATTTAAAAATAAATTTTTAGCATTAGCAAAAGTGTTGTATGGTGTAGGGGTAAATAATAATTTTTTTTAAACATTAAAGGTGCATCATAAAAGAAATTGTGCGATGATGCAGGGGTAACAATTACTAATATTACTGCACTTAGGTGCAGCAGTAGAGAAAGCGTTAGATGGTGCAGGAGTAACAATTACTATTCGAAGTCCAAGAAGGTGCAGCAGTAGGGAAAGTGAGGGATGGTGTAGGGGTATCCATTACTATTTTAAGTTCATAATGGTGAGGCATTATTCAAAGTGTAGTATGTTTAGGGGTACCATTTATTTTTCTAACTCAAGTGTGGTGCAGCACCATGGAAAATATGATATGGTATGTAGTTACACTGAAATAAAATGTCAGAATTACAAAAAAAAATTCACATTCTGCTTTTTTCACCAACGTTGTCAAAGTTTTTTTTTTTTTTTTTTTTTCTCATTTTCACAGACAATTGGTTGCAACTTTGTTGAAAAAATCTGTTAAACAAATAACTCAAACCTCCAGCCAGCAGGTCAAAACCTCCAGCAGCAGGCCAACACCACAACAGCAGCCAAACCAAGATAAGAAACACCAAAAACAAAAGGTAATTTAAATTAACACTGTTATAAATCCAACAATGTAATAGTCAAACCTATTACTATTCTAACTCCAGGAAGGTGCAGCAGTAGGGAAAGTGTTGGATGGTGTAGGGGTACAATTTACTATTCTAACTCCAGGAAGGTGCAGCAGTAGGGAAAGTGTTGGATGGTGTAGGGGTAAAATTTACTATTCTAACTCCAGGAAGGTGCAGCAGTAGGGAAAGTGTTGGATGGTGTAGGGGTAAAATTTACTATTCTAACTCCAGGAAGATGCAGCAGTAGGGAAAGTGTTGGATGGTGTAGGGGTAAAATTTACTATTCTAACTCCAGGAAGGTGCAGCAGTAGGGAAAGTGTTGGATGGTGTAGGGGTACAATTTACTATTCTAACTCCAGGTTGGTGCAGCAGTAGGGAAAGTGTTGGATGGTGTAGGGGTACAATTTACTATTCTAACTCCAGGTTGGTGCAGCAGTAGGGAAAGTGTTGGATGGTGTAGGGGTACAATTTTCTATTCTAACTCCAGGAAGGTGCAGCAGTAGGGAAAGTGTTGGATGGTGTAGGGGTACAATTTACTATTCTAACTCCAGGAAGGTGCAGCAGTAGGGAAAGTGTTGGATGGTATAGGGGTATAATTTAGTACTCCAACTCCAGGAAGGTGCAGCAGTAGGGAAAGTGTTGGATGGTGTAGGGGTAAAATTTACTATTCTAACTCCAGGTTGGTGCAGCAGTAGGGAAAGTGTTGGATGGTGTAGGGGTAAAATTTACTATTCTAACTCCAGAAAGGTGCAGCAGTAGGGAAAGTGTTGGATGGTGTAGGGGTACAATTTACTATTCTAACTCCAGGTTGGTGCAGCAGTAGGGAAATTGTTATGTAGTAATACTTAAATACAATGTCATGATTTCAAACATTTTTTCATAAATAGCATTTGTCACCAACGTTGTCAAAGTGTTTAATTATTTTTTTATTTTTTTATTTTCATTTTCCCAGACAATTGTTTGCAACTTTGTTGAAACATCTGTTAAACATATAACTCAAAACTCCAGCCAGCAGGCCAATACCACAGCAGAAGCCTCACCAAGGAAAAAAAAACCAAAAAAAAGGTATTTTAAATCAACACTGTTATAAATCCATCAATATATTAGTCAAACCTTTTTTTTTTAATTTAAATAAGATCCCAAAATGCATAAAATATGGGTTGTAGTTGGAATACCTATTACTATTCTAACTCCAGGAAGGTGCAGCAGTAGGGAAAGTGTTGGATGGTGTAGGGTTATAATTTACTATTCTAACTCCAGGAAGGTGCAGCAGTAGGGAAAGTGTTGGATGGTGTAGGGGTAAAATTTACTATTCTAACTCCAGGAAGATGCAGCAGTAGGGAAAGTGTTGGATGGTGTAGGGGTAAAATTTACTATTCTAACTCCAGGAAGGTGCAGCAGTAGGGAAAGTGTTTGATGGTGTAGGGGTACAATTTACTATTCTAACTCCAGGTTGGTGCAGCAGTAGGGAAAGTGTTGGATGGTGTAGGGGTTTAATTTACTATTCTAACTCCAGGTTGGTGCAGCAGTTGGGAAAGTGTTGGATGGTGTAGGGGTACAATTTACTATTCTAACTCCAGGAAGGTGCAGCAGTAGGGAAAGTGTTGGGTGGTCTAGGGGTACAATTTACTATTCTAACTCCAGGTTGGTGCAGCAGTAGGGAAAGTGTTGGATGGTGTAGGGGTACAATTTACTATTCTAACTCCAGGAAGGTGCAGCAGTAGGGAAAGTGTTGGATGGTTTAGGGGTACAATTTACTATTCTAACTCCAGGAAGGTGCAGCAGTAGGGAAAGTGTCGGATGGTGTAGGGGTACAATTTACTATTCTAACTCCAGGTTGGTGCAGCAGTAGGGAAAGTATTGGATGGTGTAGGGTACAATTTACTATTCTAACTCCAGGAAGGTGCAGCAGTAGGGAAAGTGTTGGATGGTGTAGGGGTACAATTTACTATTCTAACTCCAGGAAGGTGCAGCAGTAGGGAAAGTGTTGGATGGTATAGGGGTATAATTTAGTACTCTAACTCCAGGAAGGTGCAGCAGTAGGGAAAGTGTTGGATGGTGTAGGGGTAAAATTTACTATTCTAACTCCAGGTTGGTGCAGCAGTAGGGAAAGTGTTGGATGGTGTAGGGGTAAAATTTACTATTCTAACTCCAGAAAGGTGCAGCAGTAGGGAAAGTGTTGGATGGTGTAGGGGTACAATTTACTATTCTAACTCCAGGTTGGTGCAGCAGTAGGGAAATTGTTATGTAGTAATACTTAAATACAATGTCATGATTTCAAACATTTTTTCATAAATAGCATTTGTCACCAACGTTGTCAAAGTGTTTAATTATTTTTTTATTTTTTTATTTTCATTTTCCCAGACAATTGTTTGCAACTTTGTTGAAACATCTGTTAAACATATAACTCAAAACTCCAGCCAGCAGGCCAATACCACAGCAGAAGCCTCACCAAGGAAAAAAACCCCCAAAAAAAAGGTATTTTAAATCAACACTGTTATAAATCCATCAATATATTAGTCAAACCTTTTTTTTTAAATTTAAATAAGATCCCAAAATGCATAAAATATGGGTTGTAGTTGGAATACCTATTACTATTCTAACTCCAGGAAGGTGCAGCAGTAGGGAAAGTGTTGGATGGTGTAGGGTTATAATTTACTATTCTAACTCCAGGAAGGTGCAGCAGTAGGGAAAGTGTTGGATGGTGTAGGGGTAAAATTTACTATTCTAACTCCAGGAAGATGCAGCAGTAGGGAAAGTGTTGGATGGTGTAGGGGTAAAATTTACTATTCTAACTCCAGGAAGGTGCAGCAGTAGGGAAAGTGTTTGATGGTGTAGGGGTACAATTTACTATTCTAACTCCAGGTTGGTGCAGCAGTAGGGAAAGTGTTGGATGGTGTAGGGGTTTAATTTACTATTCTAACTCCAGGTTGGTGCAGAAGTTGGGAAAGTGTTGGATGGTGTAGGGGTACAATTTACTATTCTAACTCCAGGAAGGTGCAGCAGTAGGGAAAGTGTTGGATGGTCTAGGGCTACAATTTACTATTCTAACTCCAGGTTGGTGCAGCAGTAGGGAAAGTGTTGGATGGTGTAGGGGTACAATTTACTATTCTAACTCCAGGAAGGTGCAGCAGTAGGGAAAGTGTTGGATGGTTTAGGGGTACAATTTACTATTCTAACTCCAGGAAGGTGCAGCAGTAGGGAAAGTGTTGGATGGTGTAGGGGTACAATTTACTATCCTAACTCCAGGTTGGTGCAGCAGTAGGGAAAGTATTGGATGGTGTAGGGTACAATTTACTATTCTAACTCCAGGAAGGTGCAGCAGTAGGGAAAGTGTTGGATGGTGTAGGGGTACAATTTACTATTCTAACTCCAGGAAGGTGCAGCAGTAGGGAAAGTGTTGGATGGTGTATGGGTATAATTGACTATTCTAACTCCAGGAAGGTGCAGCAGTAGGAAAAGTGTTGGATGGTGTAGGGGTAACATTAGAGCTAGTGTATTTAGTTTTACATCCTAATTTGTTTTTCTTCTCTTCTCTTCACAGATAATGTCTACCTTGAAGCAGCTAAATACATAAAATCGAAGAAAGGGAAAAATGTATTAAACCATGCAGGATACATATATAGTAAGGAAAGAATACGTTTTCCTAGAAATCATTGGAGGTGTGTGCAATACTACACTACCCATTGCAGTGGCAGAGCGGTTACACTTGATAATTTAGTTGTAAAAACAACAGAACATAACCACTCTGCCTCTGCAATGGAGGTAGAAATTAGAGAAACTGTTAATGAAATGAAAGCTATTGCAAGCACCTCCAATGATTCTACAGGATCCATTTTACGAGAGGTTGCACAGCATGTCCCCAGTCATGTTGCTAGCAACATGCCTATAATTCCTAATTTGAGACGAATTATTCAAAGACAAAAGCAGGCAAGTAACATCCAATTATCTACACCACATACTTTTTCTGATATTAGAATTCCACATGATCTTTCTATTTCTTTTTCTAATGAACCTTTCCTTTTGCATGATAACCAAAACCCTCAGAAACGAATTCTTATTTTTAGTACCCCTCGTAACCTTGCAAAGTTAGAAAATAGTGAAATTTGGATGATGGATGGGACGTTTAAAAGTACACCCCATCCTTTCACTCAAATTTACACTATTCATGCCAAAATTAACAATAATGTAATCCCCTTAGTATATAGTTTGCTACCTGATAAGACTTCTGCAACATACTCTGAACTTTTATCAGTTATTAAAAGTAAAACTTCTCAAAGTCCTAGGAAAATAATAATAGATTTTGAATTGAGCATGATCAATGTGATCAATAAAACGTACACGGATACCCAAATTCAGGGATGTTTTTTCATTTTTCCCAGGCTTTTTGGCGTAAATTACAAAAAACATCCCTAGTTGCAGAATATTCTCGTGATAGCAAACTACAGTTTGAACTAAAAAAATTAACTGCACTTTGTTTTGTTCCTCCCGATAGTGTGGACGAGTACTACACTGCTATTATAGAATCTGTTTTTTATACAAGTAATGAAGAGAAATTGGCACCCATCCTAAATTATTTCGAGGACACATGGATTGGGCACCTAAGCAGATCGGGTCGCAGGAGGAAGCCACGATTCCATGTGGAGTGGTGGAACTGCTACACGAGCTGTTTAGAGGGAGAAGCAAAAACAAATAATGCCATTGAGGGATGGCATAACTCCTTCAACCATACAATTGGCAAACCTCATCCAAATTTCTACTCTTTCTTAGAAACTTTGAAGAAGGAGCAAAGTTTTCAAGAAATGAGACTTGCCCAAACACTTGCAGGTAGTCTAAACCCACGAGTAACTGTCAAAACTAAGGAAATGTCTGAGAGACTATTGGCTATATTACAACAATTTATGTTGTGTGTGGCTCTAGACTACCTGGAAAATCTTGCTAACATTCTTTCTTTCTAAAAATAGTTATGTACTTACTTTCCTGCTTTGCTTCAAATTTAAATATCCTTTAATTACAATTGGCATAAAATTATTTTTCTAACATTTTTAAAAAAAATTACAAGTCGGGTCTCCTAATTTTTGTATTTTCTTTCTCAATCTTCATTTTTTTCCAAACAACCAATGTATCCAAATTAACTTTTCCATAATATTCGACCAACTTTCCAAAAATCAATCGCAAGTAAATATTTATTTGAAAACTTCCTAAGTAACTACCACCCATAAAATCCAATAAAACTCTACCTATTTAAATCTTCAATAGTCAATCCATTTTCCGAAATGCACATTGCTGCATAAACACCAAATTAATTACAATTTTTTTATCCAGAAAGTATGAATACGCAAACTTTTTTTAAAAAAAAAATGAAGATATAAATCATTTGTAATTGTTCCGAAGTTTTGTAATAAACATTTTTAATAGTAACTTTAATTACTGTTACAGTTACTTACAATTTTTGATGAACAAATACATTTTCGCGACCCGACATAGGCATACACTAATGACATGATTGTGGACATGCTTTTTTACATTTTAAACATCAATTAGTTATTCCGCAACCTCTCCTTATTCCTTTTTTACTATATATGTATCTTGTTTTAACGTTATTTCTATAAATAATTGTGAAAATGTTTCCTACCTGGACGCAGATCAGCTTCCTGCTGCTTCCTCCTCCGATGCTCTTCAAAATGGCGCCTTACGTTTACGTTCACATCATGACGTCATCGCGTGCATCAATGTTAAAAATGGACTATTTTATTTACTATTTCAATAAATTAATGTTTAAAAATAATAATAAATTATGTATATGTTTTCTAAAATATGTACATTATGTTATAAAAAACAATAAATCAAAAATGTGTTTTCTATGTTTTTTCAAATAAAGAAATATGTAAAAAACCTTAATTGTTTACTGTTATTAATTTTCTTTATTGTTATTTAAACATGTAAAATGTAAATTATAATTTGTAAATTTACTAAATGTATTCCTTACCTCGACTCTATTTTCATTTTCCTTTCTAACTTGCTTTTTCTTCACTTTCCGCTCCTTCTTTTCTTGTTCCGCGGGTTGTATCTTCTTAAGCTGCCAAAATAAATGAAGGACAATTTAGCACATAGACTTCAATGCAAAAGCGTGGGAATTTTTTAAAAGTAAGTTCTATTTTCTTAGTTCTATTTTCTTTTGCTATCATTTTATTTGAAAATCATTTTTATTAACTCTATTAATATTTTAAATATAATATATATATTTTTTCATTATTCATATTTCATATTTTAATACTCCAAAAGTACTCTTTCTTTTTTTTTTTTATTAATTACATTTTATTTTTTATGGTTAAAAATACTCAAGTATTAATCATTCATAATACTACTCATTTATTATTTTTTTTATTTTTTTTTAAATTTATAAATACTCTTTCATATTTAAAAAATACTCAAGTATTAATCTTTTATAATACTACTCATATATTTTAATTTTTCAAAATAAATTTAATAATTTATACACAATAATTATTAATGACATGTTTAATAAGAAAGATAAAAATACTCAAGTATTAATCTCTAAAAATAATACTTAGTATTATTCTTTAATTATACTACTCATATTTTTTAATTTTTCTTAAATATTAAATAATTAATACTCAATAATTACTCTTTCATATTTTTCAAATATAGTATTTAATATAAATAATAAAATATTAATTAATTATTTTTCAAACATCAGTTTTCTCAAAAAAAAAAAACATTAAAAAATGCGTTGTAATGGTATATGCGTTGTAAAAGTACTTACCATATAAAAGCATGCGTTGTAAATGCATGCGTTGTAAAAGCTTTTGCGTTGTAAAAAATGCGTTGTAATAGCATTGCGTTGTAAAAGTTGCGTTGTAAAGGTTGTTTCCCAAGAAGCACAGATGCGCCCTTCCAACTAGTAGGAAAGATACCAGTTTTGAGCATGGTGGAAAAGATAGCTGCAAGGTGACGAGCTATAACTTATTCTATCATATGAACCACCCTAGGGGGGCATGGGTCGCTAGGGAATCTTGCCTGGATCTTGGGTATGAGTTCCACAATCTGTGCTGCTAGGAGAGAGGTGAATTGCCTTAAGGTGGTTGGTAGGTTTGGGACTTTAGTTTGTGAGACTGGGTACTGCACCGCCATTGTTGAAATTGTTAAAGATGTTCAGGACTTTAGTCTGAAAGGTCTTGGCAAGGGAATACCAGAGCTCTAGAGAGGAGATAGCCATTTCAGTTTCGCTCGGGATAGTCAGTGTTTTTCATGGTTTGAAAGAGGGTTTTGGAGTGTTGTGACTAAATAAATTTGAGCTGTAAAGTATTTGGATTTGGCCTGTAGAATAGACTCTTTATAACTACTAAGAAAAGCTTTGTATTTTGCTCGTTCCTCACTGCAATACTCAGCACGCCATTTACGTTCTTGCCTCGGGCACTTTTGTTTTAGTGTTTTGAGCTAATCCGTAAACCACGGCTGAGAGATCTTACTGTCAATGGTTTTCAAAGTCCTGGCAGGAGCCACCACTTTTAGGGCTGAGTAGAGCCAATTATGATAGTCCTCTGCCAGCTGGTCAGGGCTGGTCTCCTTAAAAATACTTGAGTGAGAGAGTAGGGCGTCAAAATCCGAGGCTTGGATTTTATTCCATACCCGAACCGTTTGACAAAGTTTACGAATTCTAGGGAGAGAAATATAGTGAAGGCTAAGGTCCTCCATTATGGCAGAATGATTAGTCCAGGTAAGAGGCAAGGTGTGAGGGAAGTTTATATTTGGGTTATTAGAAAAAATGCCTTCCAGAAGATGACCCGCAGAATGCGAAGGACGTACCACAATCTGAACCAGCCCTAAACCTAATAAAGTATCTAGTAGGTGTTCAGTTTCGGTATTGGATTGTTTTCCCAAGTGGAAGTAAAAAATCACCCAGTACCATAAAGTCATTTTTCAGAAGATATGACTCCAGCGCCAGGCTGATTCCCTCCTCAAACAAAGTTTTAGTACCTGATGGTCAGTAAATAAGCAGGCTTTCACAGGATTGAGTTTTCAATACTTTGATGCTGAACAGAACCGCGTCTGTGCCGTCAATGTTGACTGGTGTGAATGCGGATTGCCACTGTTCTCGGTACAATATAGCGAGCCCCCCTACCCTCCTTCTTTTTGTCTATTGAGACAGTAGAGGGTGTCACCTGTGGGGGTGGCAGCAATGAACTCGAGCAGGAAAGGTCATCCGCCCAAGTTTCAGTGATAAATAATAAGTCTAAGTGTTGGTTGGAGATCAGCTCTGAAATCTCAATGCAGTGTTTAATGAGTGATCTTGCATTAAGCAGGCCACCCTGAAGTGCTGATCTCATAATGGGCGGACCAGTGCCATCAAGGGAGGCCATGTGCCCCCCCCCACGGTTGAGCTAGTTTAAAAAAAAATAAGGTTACATGTGGGGCATACCGTTGATGAAGCAAGAGACAGGTCTATTGGATTGATTCTAGGACAATGAGTCACTTGTCACAGAATTTAGATTAAGCGAGACCTCTTGACTGTATTTCCTCCACTGTGGCCGATCATGGCAGCCACAACCAGGGGGATAGGCCCTGGGCCTGGTCTAGGCGTGGACAGGCGCAGACGGGCTTGCCTTTCGCGCCATGCTGTGTTTTATCCCGAAGGAGTTGATGAATCCAAACAACTACTGCCACCCTCCTCAAGTGACCTGCACAAGTGGGAGGCCAAAGAAGAGTCAACCGTCTCCCCTCCCTCCACACAAACAGCAAAACAGCACTGTGGTGGACCTGAGAGGCAGAAGAACCAGCCGATCTAAAGGAACTACTGTGCAAAGTAAGTATAGTCCCTAGGTGCCCAGTACATCGATCGAGTGCAAGGTCAGCAAGTAAAAAAATTGCAACAGTCAGAACAAAGTTTTAAAAGTGTATATAAAAACAGTAAATAACAGCTTAAAAAGAGAGCGATAAAAACCACTCGGAAAAGCACATTCTTAATCGCTGCACGTCGGCGCCATGCTGTGTTTTATCCCGGAAGGAGGCGGTGAAACCAAACAACCACACTGCCACCCTCCCCAAGTGACCTGCACGAGTGGAAGGCCAAAGAAAAGTCAACCATCTACCCTCCCTCCAGATAAACAGCACCACAGCGCTGCAGTGGACCAGGGAGGCAGATCTAAAAGAACTACTGTGGAAAGTAAGTACAGTCCCTAGGTGCCCAGTACATCAATCAAGGCAAGGGCAGCAAGTTAAAAAATAGCAACAGTCAGAACAAAGGTTTTTAGAATATACATAAAAACAGTAAATAACAGCTTAAAAAGAGAGCGATAAAAACCATTCAGAAAAGCACATTCTTAATCGCCAGCAGCTCTCGGCGGCCGCCATGTTGGAGTCGCGGCTGCCGTTCGACAAGGTCTCAATCAGGGCCTAGTCACCGTATTGAAGCCACCAAAGGTCTCAAAGGGCAGTGTGATCCGATATGGAGGCGGTGCTGTGCTGCATTCGCCCAATGCCGCCACCAAGCATTGATAAATTCTGGATTTATCTTCCGGCTGGCAGAACCTCCACAGAAGGTGGCCGTCTTGCAGCCGGACCAGCTCCCCAGCGAAGGTGTTCTTTCCGGTGGCTGTGACTTCGGGAGCTGTGATCTCTGTCTTGATTGTCTCCTTTCTTTCGGGTTTTTGAGGACAGGAATTTTCTTCAGTTGGGCCCAGAATTTGTGCCCAAAATGAATTCTATGTTTCATCTTCAGCAGGAAGTGATTCTTCCATTGTTCTCTCCAGATCGTCAGTCTCCTGAGGAGGTGGCACTTCATTCGCTTGATGTGCAGAGGACAGTTTTTATCTACCTGTACTGGGTGAAGGAGTTACGGGTCTCCCCTGCTTTATTTATGAATTTTGGTCCTGCCGGGAAGAGGGTTAAGCCTTCGACTCCGACCTTGAGCAGGTGGATCAAATCTGTGTTTCTGCTGGCATATCGGAAGTTTGGTGAGCCATCTTCTCTGGGGATCCAGAAGAGATCTACTATTGGCATGTCTACTTCCATTACTGAGATGAAGAGTGCTTCATTGCAGGAGATCTGTTGGGAAGCCACTTGGGCAGTTCCTTCTAGCTCTGTGACTCATTATCAGGTGGTCCAGGGTCCGGAGTTTCGGAATTTGTTGGGTTCCAAAGTTCTGGCTCCTGTGTTGTAAACAGTTTTTTTCCTATGGATTGAACTTCTGTTTGCATATTCTGTGCATTTGTCCTGGTCCAATGTTTGGCTTGGGTACATCACTACAAGTGGGATGAAGGCGTAATAGCATTACTCTGAATCCTTCTCTTACTGTGATGAATTAGGCCCTCCCTCCCGCCCTTTCACCCAGTTCAACTGTGTGTTGTTTGGGCATGGTACAGAACAGTAAGAAAGGTAGAGGGAAGGGGATTTTATACATTGGGAATTATGTTCGCATTGCAATACTATTATTGACCAGAAATAAAGCACCTTATAAAATTTCCAATAAGTGATTTTGGGTTGCGAGCTGGCTTTGATTGGGTTGTTAATTGAAGCATAACGTTTAATGGTGTCATCTTGATCCAAGACTATATTTACCGAAATGTTTACTGCATGAAAACTACTGACAGAGAAATTGATCCCTCCAATGACTTGGTGATCTAGTAAG
This sequence comes from Triturus cristatus, assembly GCF_964204655.1. Lineage (NCBI taxonomy): Eukaryota > Metazoa > Chordata > Amphibia > Caudata > Salamandridae > Triturus > Triturus cristatus. Next base: position 629,185,321 of record NC_140590.1, on the reverse strand, counting down.
CCTAACGCAATGTAGTCTTGTAGTTTGCTTTGAAAAAAGGCATGCCCGCGACCTTTTACAAATGGGGAAACGCCCAGAGCTTTTGTAAAGTGCGCAAATCTGGAAGTTTTTTGAGTGGTATTCACAACCGGTATCAAAGGGTGGCATCGATGAGAGAGGCGATTCATTCTGGTCATTTACACATGCCCAAAAACAACATTTAGAAAAAAAGCACTCTTTTACTGGAAATTATGGAGATACTCTATGTTCTGTGGGAAGTAAAGATTTTCCCCAATGGCATATGGTGTGTTATATTTGTATTAGGATTACATGCAAGAGTTAACTTGTGTATAAAAAACTAGAGGTGGACGAGCCAACAAATTAATACGGCGAGCCCAGCCAATCCAAGGGTCTGGCTTTGCTCCAAGAGCCCGTTCACGAGCCAAGCCCTGGAAATGTTTGTCATGTAAATCATACAACAACAAACATCATGTAAAATATGATGAAATCTTTCCAAAATTGATGCCACTGGCCTCAGAGAACTAATAGGCAAGCCAGTTGTCATGTGTACCTCGTATAGGGCCCAGAGCCTTATAGGCAGAGCAACAGTCTAATCTAGTAAATCAAGCACAATAGGGTTTTTGTATAGCTGGTATTAAGAACTCAGGTATGTGAAAGGGCTTTCATTCGTGATATTGAAGAAAAAGAAGGATCAGTGAAATAAAATAATTGCCCCAGACCACACTGTTTGGCTAAGTGGGGAAGCAGAGATTAATCCAGGTTTTCTGTTTCACTTTGTACAAATCAGCCACTAAAGGAATATCTACTTGTTTCTACTTTTTTCCTCAAGTGGTAGTGCTTTGTTTTCACCTTTTTGTGGGTGGCAGCGAGGGGTGGGGGCAGAAGCGGCAGGAAAGCTCAGATCGGTATGGGCTCGAGGTTCCAACAAGACCTCGAGCGAGGTTTCAGGCGGGAGCCTGGTTTGAGCTTTCCGTGGCACATCCACGGCTATAAAAAGATGTGCAGGATTGCTCAATCTTATATTGAGGCAGTTTCATTGATAAGTTGAGTAATAATACAGTGACAGATACAAACATTGTAGTGTACAGTAGGAAGAGAATGGTTCCTGTGACAGTCTTTATCACTTCACTAACTCGCTTCTGTCAGGGATCCAGGAGGAGTGTGCGATGCTGGTTGGAAGTGCTTATGGGTGCCGTTGAAGGGCATTACTTGTGTCCTTCCACTGCTTACTCTTCAGGCACTACTTTATTCTTTTTGGTTAGGCACTCCACAAGAGTGCATTCAATTTCCAGTTGTACTTCTCTTCCTCATATCTCACTCACTGTGCTTCGTGTTGCTCTCTCTCACCCGTGTGCTTCTCACCTGCCCGCTTCCATGATAGGGTCGCACTCATGTGCTTTTCCATCCCCAGCACTATTTTGCTCTCTCTCGTCCTTGACCTGTGCATCTCCACCCACCCTTGCGTTACTTCCTACAACATGCATTAAAAAAAAATGTTTGTGCTACCTTTTTTTTTTCTTTTAAATAAAGTGTCCGTATCATTTTGTAGGCAAATTCATTTGTGGTGCAAGCACCTGCAAAATGGCAGTGATTGCTGTTGCTGGTGGGGTGTCTCAAAGTGGGCTTTGACATTTTTTCCGCAGATTTCTAGATGCGATGCTTCTGTATATCAACTGCTTTATCATACACCTACCCAGAAATGCACAGAAAATTCAAATCACAAAATTAAAATTATAAAGGATTTCAAAACTTCCCCCTGGTATAGAGTGTACAGATGGAACATTTGTTCCTATTTGTGATCCATTTCATCTGGAATATCTGTTTGGAAACAGAAAAAGCACACATTCCTTCAATATTCCAGTGGCGTGTGACGCTAAAAGTGTATTAACTGATATTGTGTCACAATACCCAGGAAGCACCCATGACTCCTTCATGATTAGGCACAGTGAAATATACATACGGCTGGAAAGTGGGGAGTTTGATGATGGCTATTTATTAGGTAATAAGATTAAATACAATGACAAATGTTTGTGGTAATCAAAAGAAAAACAAAAGAAAACTCACAATAATTTGTTTGTTTCAGGTGATAATGTGTATACCCATTGTGCCTGGATTTTGATACAATACCTATCCCCCACAACCCAAAATGAAAGGGGATACAACAAAGCACATCATCGCACCAGGGCTGTGATTGAGAGGACTTTTGGCCTGCTGAAAAGTTGTTTCGGGTGGCTACATAAAAGTGGTGGTGCCTTACAATATGCCCCAGTGAGCGAAGAACGCTAACGGTGGGGAATTCTCATAGTAAGTGCGCACCCCTTCAACTGACAACAGTTCATTGCTGTATGTACGCAGCATCAAACATGCTCCCAAAAGTTAGTAGCCCCTTAAATTCGGCGGTGCAACGGGCGGGGATTCCTAATGTTCAATGCGCACCCTTGTCAGAAAGCTGCAGGCCCCTTCATGCTGACATCGGTCGGGGAAAGGAGTCAGACAGTTAATACTATCTCAAAATGTGAACACGCTCGACGGAGGTTAAAATCACCACATCCCTTTGGCGCAAAGTTTTCTCCCATGTCAATAACTCAAGTGGTGAATAGGGGTCACATCGGGCGACCATTAAGTCAGCACAGCGACCGCCGCTAGTACATACTAGTTGCTCAGGGTCACAACCAGCGACCATCCGCAAATGTTCTCACTGTGTACCAGAGTCTGTTTGATACAACGATCCTGGACTCAGTGGTGTGACCAGGGTACTTCATGGAGTACCCTTCAGTTCCTGAGGGTGGCCACACTTCATTTTCCTGCTGCGTCGAGTGTGTGTTGAGGTGTACCTGGATGTATCCCATCCTTGTCACTAGTGTCCAATGCAAGATAAGAGGGTTACTCAATAAGCAGACCAGACAGCGAAGAGAAGTATCAGGTATATTCTATACATCTGAGCCATAGCATCCTAACTGCCAATTCCAGGGCACACAGGCTTCTCACGCTACATTCTAGCACTTTGTGACCGCAAAGTTCCACTGTTCTAGTCTATTCTACAATGTTCTAGTATTTTCTACAATGCAAGCGACATTGTGACAGACATATACTACACATGTCTTACATGATTAATATGACATTTGTAGACTGATAGTCAAGATTTTTTTCCTCTGACACCAGTGTAGAGGTTTGCTTTGATTGTTGTAGTCTGTCGTTCCTAGATGCTGGCACACACCGCAGCATAATTGTAGAGAAAGGAAGAGTCCTGTCACCATTCTGTGTTCAGGTCCTGCTTTGCAGAGTGATTTGATTACCCCTAATACATTCGTTTTGGAGACAACTGCTAAAAGAGCCATATGACGAAAACAATAAAAATCAGCAGAAATAAGGACTCCAGAATGTCCCTTTGTTTTTCCAGACTTCTGATTGGGTTATGAGACCTATTATGACTTTATTCACTAGGTGACCCATTGAAACAAGAATACCGAACAGGTTATAACACTTTCCTTATCAGATTGAGTCTGCCAGAGAGCACAGGTTATATGATGGCAAAAGACACGTTTTGGGTTTATCAAGAATTTATAATTGCTTACAGCCCAATGATTGCTTACCATTAGTTGACTTTGTTTTCACTCTCATTGCTTATTTATTATTAGATGACTTTCTTTCCTTATCTTGTCAATCTTATGTTTGTCCCTCACTTGGAACATAGCCTCTTTGCCATCTATCTGATTGGATTGCTTCTCTGTAGGCCCAAGTGGAATTTTAATTCCGCTTACGGAATTGGATAATTGTGCCGACTCTGCATTACTCTTGAGTTCCCACCAAATTCCGTCCATTGCCACATGGTGTAATTTATTTCCTGTTTGAGCAATGCGAACTGGCCTGCGTGATTTGGGTTTTCCGGTTGCTAGGAGAACTGCCTGCGAGATTTTCTAAAATGGGTTGTCGCAAGCGGTTGCGGTCAGAGGGCTGCTTCTCAAGTAGAATTTTTGCTCAAAATGAAATCAACTTGAAAATAGTGTTTTGAGTAGGCATTCTACCCAAATGGAAGGGTCAGGTAGTTTTTGTGGCCTGAAACGGAAGGAAGGCATGTGCACTGTACACGAGAAATCATTTTTGTAAGGATTATTACATTTTCCCCTGCACCCCTTGCCTGCCATTAGTGTCTTATCATCATAGGCCATAAGCGCACTGCACACCAGCAATAATTTTGTTAAGAATGATTACACTTTCCCCTACACCCGCTGCCTGCCCCAGGTGTCTCATGGGTCTGAGAGGCACATAAAGTAATGCCATTAATCTTTGTTATTGAAATATCATGTTTATGCATGGTTTGGGATAGATACACTAGTGTTAATTATTTGTGATGAACTCACTAAATTGTATTGCTTGTAGATTCAAACTGCAAATGCCACATTTGACTGAATTTGTTTTTTGTTTGTTTGCTTTTTGGTGCATAAGAGACATCGCACACAGTACTGCCAGACAGAAGGCCGGCAGAGGCACCACCTGAGTCCTCCTCTGCTTCTACTTGTGCTGCTAAATGGCAACTGCCAGAGCTAAGAACTTGAAGATGGCCCCAAAAAAGGGTGTTACTGCCAAGAAAGTGGCCAGTGAAAAGAAGCAGAAGGAGATTGCCACCACTGTGTGCTGCCCTCCACCATTTTCAGGAAAAGTGTTGTACCTGCTGCACCCTCCTCTGGGCAACAAAAGGTTGGGAGCAGCACTCCAGCATCAGCACCACTACCCCAACCTAGCCCAAGCTCATTTCTCTCAGTGGTGCAGCTACTGCAGTCATGGCGACAAGCAGTCAGATTGAACTGGATTTATGTCAGCCGGAAAGTACCCAATCATCGCAGGAAAGTGGGCAACAGAAGCTACAGCCAGCAACAGTTTCTTCTGAAGTAGGAGCAGAACAGGAAGTTGAGCTTCCTGCTGAGCAAGATGTTGCTCTTCAACCATTGGCTTCACACTCTCCAGCAAAAAAAAAGAAAAGGTAGAGGACCATCTTCTCCAAGCTCCTCTTCAGATGATCAGGACATGGATTTGACCCCGACCGAGTCCAAGGCCTGCAAGAGACAAGGGAAAAGGAAAGTTCCTGAAAGCCTTAGAATTATGGAAAGTGACAGTGATAACTAGCCATTCATTATCCGTATAGAGGGCATATCAGAGGACACCAAGATGACCCCTCCTTTTCAACATGCTCAGAAAGATGTGGCTGCACCACCACCGGCTTCCTTATTTATAAGACCTCAGCTGAGACCTGCATCCACCACTACCACAGTTAAAGTTCACCCTACGTAGATGAAACAACACATCCTCTTACCTCCAGTTCTTCAGGCATTGGCAGTGGCACACTAAAAATTGTATCCTCCCCAGTTTCTGACATCTTTTCGATTAGCAAGCAGGAGGATATAGTTGCGATATGCTCCATTTGTCACGCAAGTCTTTGCCGAGGTAAGCCAGGTTCATTCATATTACAGTACTGGAGGCGAAAATTCCCATCTGAAAAAAAAAATCACACAATCCGGTGGGAGGAGCATCTGAAAAAAATAGCTGTTGTTTGTGGTAAGGAGAGAGGAGAAACAGCTCAGTTCGCAGTAATAGAAGAAGAAGGTGGTCATTAGAAAGAAGAGGATGGGGGGATTATACAAAGCAGCCCCATCCCCTTTAGTGTGCCAGCATCACCTGCATCAGAAAACTTTAAATGGCACAAGACTCAGATGCCGGAACTGCAGCATATTATGATTCCTGCTTTTAGAAACACATTAAGTCTACCACCTACTGGTTCTCTCCGGTATTGGCCTGGGTCAGTGGCACCATTTTTCTTTTGTGGAAGGTGTGGGATTCTTAGAATTTGTGGTGGCCATCTGCCCAAAAATTGAAGGTTCCCAGTCAGACCAATTTTTCCAGAGTTGCTCTCCAGTGCTCCTTCATGATGTGTTGTAATTGGTTGGCCAAGCTATGCAGCAGAGTGCTGTTCAGACTACCCACCTGAAGAGGGACATATGGACCAGTTTTCAAGCAATGGATTACACATGTATCACTGCACACTGGATCTCTTTTGTGGGGGTTAGGCAACAGATAGTAGCAGGTCTCTGTACTGAAGAAAGTTTTAAGGGCATTTGGCAGCATGCAACAGTAGCAATGTTTGCCATGGAGAAATCCCATACAGCTGTGAACATCTTGGAAGAGTTTAACAGCAAGATGTTTGAAGGGCTTCAACCCAGAGGTCTTATAATTGGATTTGTTGCTACAGACAATGGTAGTAATGTAGACAAGGCCATGGCAGATGGTGAATATTTCAGGGTCCTGTGTTTGGCACATTGCATCAACCTGATTATTCAGGACTTACTAAAAAAGAAGACATGGTCAGCAACATACTGGCCACCTGCAGAAGATTCTGCACACATTTCAGTCATTCTTTTGCCTTCAACCTCCAGAGAGGGCATCACTGTTGTCTAACAGCCGGCAATATCATCACCAGTAATACGAGCGACAGAAGAATCCAACCTAACCTGTGCAATCACTGGGTTCCAAGTGGCAGGGCTTAAGTCAAGAGCAGAGGCGAAGGCAACATAGGTCAAGCAAGTGACAGCTCCAATGAGCATTTAGGGGAAGGTCCAAGGCTATTTGGATAACCCAAAAAAGGACTACCTGGATCAAAATACATTGGTCTATTGCTATGGAAAGATGCAACAAGGGCCAGAGCTCAGAAGCCTGGCAATCAAGTATCTGGCTTGTCCAGTAGCCATTGTGTCTTCTGAGTGTGTTTTCTGTGCAGCTGGTGCAGTTGTCACAGTGAGAAGGACCAGTCTATCACCCCAAAATTTAGAAAGATCGACCATGATGAAAATGAATAAACACTTCATACCAAAGGATTACACTGTTACTGAAACAGCACAGGAGGAAGGTGAGAGCAATTGGTCAGAATCAATTGTGTTAGCCGAGGAACTTCTGATCAAACCCTCTGAGTTTGAGAACAAACTCTACTTCCCTGGCTAAGTGATCCCACAAAAAAACTTGCATATGCCATCAAACTGCTTTGAAAAAAAATATATAGGATAACATTTATATATTCAGTGTCTGGCTTACGCTGCTCCATTGGACATGAATAGAATGGACCAGTGTGCACAGAAAAAGCCTCCATTAACTTAAAGAACACAAAGATAATGGCTCCCATCCCTATCCTTTTTTTTATTCCCAGGCTGGGCTTCCTATAAAGATCATTATACAAGACTGGCCTTCGGGGTATCGCTTCTATGGGAAAAGAGATACAATAGACAAATGTGCACCACACTTGAGATAGGTAACTGTTGCACCACTGAGTAATATATTGAGTGATTGATGATTCATGTAGTGGCTGGGAGGATGTTGTAACTAATCTTTAATCTTGATTTGTAATGTTGGGGCTCATGGGACGATTCTGCCTGGATGCTTTCTTTGCTTCCAAATTGCACTATAGAGGTCCGTTTGCGTACTTGTTTTTTTTCAGATTCTTCTGAAATCAGTTTAGTTGCCAAAACTACACAAAATGCTCAAATTCCTTTACTTTTCTTGTTGATTAGCATTATAGGTCTATCTAATTAGGGTTGTAAGTCAGGGCGGGACTACCACAACAGCCAAAAAGATGGAAGTTAAGAGCAATGCCTATCTACTTCAAAGGAAGAAAACATGACTCAGCGTGGCCTAGTCCTGTGGACTGGAGTGAGGTGCTTTGAGTAGGAAAATACTGAGTAGTGGCTCCAGTGTCATACTCTAATTAAGTGGATATAGATACATGTCACATGATGGATGCACCCAGCTAAATCTTATTGACATCTGCGAGATTGATCAGTCAGGTGCATGCAGCTACTTGTCTGGGATTGGTGCTAAGAGATTATCCTCACTTCTCACTTAATCGCACATGACTGTAACAGCATAACCTCTTGATCCTTCTCATTCACCATGAAGCCTACCATGAATCTATAATATTGAGATCTACTTTTTAAAATTCCACAGGCCTTCTCTTCTTCTGCACGAAAGCTCCATAACACTCCTGCTTAGTGCGCGGGGCCAATCCTGTACCAGGTCAAACTTGCACCCAAGGCGTACATTCTGAGAAGAAGAATGCAGATGCACTGGCTGTAGGAAGGTGGAATCTGACTACATGGTTGCCCCCAGTTCTTTCCTGGTGTTTTGATGGTTTTTGACTTAGTTTGGCTGGGAATCTGCTATTCAGGTCCCCCGCCTATCTGATTTCTCTTATAAATTGATTCCATGTACCTTAGGTACACAACAGATTGGATTCTGAGGTGCCCTTATAACTCCCTAGTATATGGTATACTATGTACCCAGGGCATAGGTATCCCAGAGGCCTACCAGGGGCTGAAGCATGTATTATGCCACCCCTGGGAAGCCCTCCAAAATGACACCACAGGTCTTCTACTGCAGCCTGGGTAAGGTGGTGCATGCACCCCTTTCAGAGATATAGGTTCACTATATCTCACCTATTACTGCACATAGAAACCTATCAGTCACCCCTATGGCAGGCCATATAAATCCTGAAGGCAGGGTGCTTGGTTTTGTGTGAGAGGGTGCCCATGTATGAGTAGAGCCCCTCTGCAGCCTTCAGAATCTCTTCTCCAGGGTTGTCTGTGATGCAGCCTGACCATATACTCTTAAGTGCATTATAACCAAACGGTAAATGCTAACTTTGGACTGGCTGCACGGAAACATGTCGTGTTTGGTGTCAAACACCTTGGAATCATACCCCCACACCAGTAACTGATGTGGGAGTATGATCCCACCCTTCTAGAGGGAGAGACATGACAGCACCGGTATACCCGGTACCAGCTTAAAAGAACCCTGGCATAATAAAATGGATGCTACAGCCACAGACACGAGTCTGGCCTCCTGCTGCTGACCGAAACTCCGACAGGGGAGGCCTGGACAATAGGTGTCCTTTCACAGGGAGGTGTTACCACCTCCCAGACAGGCCTCAGTGGATTAGGGCTGGGTGGAAGCACTCCAGGAGTGCTTTGAACTCCTGCACTGGGGGCACATTTGGTGTCCCTGTGCGTAGTCCAGCTCAAACCGGTTGCAGGGGCTACCAGCCCCTGCTCTGGCGTGAAACTGGACAAAGGAAATGGGTGTAGCCACCCCTCTTTCCAAACCCTCCCATAGGTGGGTACCATGAGTTAGTCCAACCCCTTCTTTGGGTATAAAGAAGGAACCTCCGTGGGCCGCCATTTTGTGATTCCTCTCGAGGTCCCTTCGCGATCCCTGGTCCGTCGACTGGTGGGTCCTTGTGTAGGTAACTTTGATTTTCTTTGAGCTTCCCTGGTTGCTCTAGACGTGCCCTCACTCCTCCTAGCTGAGGGAGTCCCTCGGACCTTGCTGGTCCGCACCGAAGCATCTTTCTCCTTTCTGCCTGGGTTGCTGTTGCCAAGGCTTGTTGTGTTCAATGTGGCCCCCAACACTGCAGCACTCAACATCCTTTGAGGGACAGCTCGAATCCAGCTCCTGGTTGTCCTCAACGCCTCCTGGTCCTCGTGGCTGAAGAGTCAAGCTTCACCTCTTTCACCTCTTTCACCTGAAACACCCGACATCGGTGGGCATTCTTCTATCATGCCCCTGGTCACTGGTAAGTGACCCAGACTCTGTCCCCTCTGTTTTCAGGTTCTTCACATCTCTGATCCAGGCTTGGATCTCTTTGGACACTTCGTATCTTCCCGGCAGCAGCACTTCTTTGCCAGCGGCCATTGGAAACGACGACGCGACCCAACACCATTTGACACCTATGCACCCGGCTTCCCTGGGTGAGGTAGCTTGAGTACTCCAGTGCTCCCGTGGGTGTTGACACTAGTACTGTCTAAGTCCAAGAGGGTTTTGTCCCAGTCCCTTCCTAAGTGTCCTTTTACTTTAAAAATCTAACCGGTACTTTCCCCATAGAAGCAAACGGGAGCTCGCGGCTGTGTTCTCACACTGCACACAGCCCCGTAGGTCCCCTGTGTCACTACCTTGGGTGGTTCCTTGGGGTCCCAGTGATTCTACAGGCTCTAGGCCTTGTGTCTAGGCAAGTCGTGGTTCTTATACCACTTTCTTAGTATATGGTTTGGTCCGCCCCTATGGCCTAACATGTATTGTGCTACTTTACTGTAATATTTTGAAGTGCAACTTATGTGCTTTTGCCTCTAGCCTCATAAAGAGACTAGAGGGGTGTGTTTAGTAATAAATACATATATTTTATATATAGTGGTGTGGTCTCCTTTCATTTAGCCACTCAAGAGATTATAGACTGGTAAAACAAGCTGCTTTACATTCCTTCAAGACTTAGCCTGAAGGCTGTTCACCACAAGGATATCTTTCAATAAAGGTTGTCTTTAACCTATCATCAATAAGGGGTTGTTTGGACTGGTGCAAGGTGCCCACTATAACTAGTGGACAGCATATACCAGGCCAACTTCTCACACTGGCCATTTTGAAATTTAAATACAGTATAATTTTTCTTTTCTTCACAATAACAATATTTAGAACTGTGTGGGTCCTCTCGATTTTGTCTTTGTGAACCACAGGTAACATAACAATTGATTAACTTGGGACTCTAGGCTGAAGGACTGTTTGCATTTGGTAACTGAAGTGTTAAGTTCCTTTCTCAACAAATGTGATCTTTGATGATGTGCCACTCACCGACTTGATGAATGTTGTGTTTGTCTTTGTATCACCTTTCCCCAACTCCCCTTTCCCATCCATACAGGAAACCTTTAACCCCCTTCCCTCAGGTTGTGTATCTATTGAGATGTCAAACAGGTAAAGGTACCTACAAGGGATTCATTAAAAAAAGTACTTCCTTCACATACCTTTAGCTCAAATATAGTGACAGAATATGATACTGAATAAATTAATTAAGTTCCAATCTGTACCATTCAATCAGAAAATAAATTTGCAATAACCGGGTGTATTAAAAAAAAAGATTTATATTCAAAGTGCAAGAAACAGGGGTTCAAACAAACAATTCTCACATACATTGAAAACAAAAAACACAATCCAACCAAATATAAAAAGACATGCGAGTCATCAATGTATAGCTGCCCATCCCCATACAATCAATACTGAGTCCATCCTATACATAGGATTCAAGACTCAATGTAAATCAATAAACAATAACGAAAGAGAAGAATGGGTTATACGTCGATGTTTTGTTCTCTGGCGCAATATATCAATGAGACCATCTTCAGGACAAAGGTAGATCTTGTGAGATTCTTCAGCCCCTTGGTCGATAATTTTGAGGTTGACACAGTATATCTTAATGAGGTCTCTCAAATAATATATCAAAGTAAACGTGGATTACAAATCAATCGACCTTACATAGATCAAATGAATTTCTTTACATAGTCACCGAAGCATGAATCAAACCGTTCCACTCTGCACTCCATTAAAGTTGACTCTATTAAGATGTGACATAATATTTTACAGCATAAATGGATCACACACTTGGCAGGCAGATGTTGTTAAACCAATACCAACTGTTACAGGATCTTCTTAACTAAACATTAGGCCTCAACAGTTCTATTATCCATCCAGGCATGAAAGGGACACGGCCATAGTGCAGAGAATTAGAACAGTGTCTGTCCATGGATAGGTACTACTAGTGTGCACAATGGCCTGATTCACAAAGGTACAGTTACACTTTTGGTGTATGTTTACTTTTGCAGTGTAACTGTGCTACCAGTAACTTTACGAGTAGTAACTTTATGAGTAGAAATAACTAGTAGTAACTCAATTTAAAATAATAAGAGTTTACGACTTGCAAAGTTACTACTTGTAAAGTTAATGATGAAAAACTTACTAGTTGAAAAATAACACTTCAAGCATAAAGTAACACCAGAAGTGTAACTTAGTTTACCTTTGTGAATCATGCATTATTTTGCCTATAAATCTATGCAACATGGAGTTACTTTCAGCTGAATCCTCCTGACTGGTTTTTGAAAGTTTCGTTTTCATTTTTTAAATAATAAAATAATAGGTCTCCAGATTGCTTGCTAATTGTTGTTTATTTGACTTTTTAGTCATTGTGGTCTCAGTCTTAGATTATGCACTAACTTTGTGTTGTCTTTCTGTGTACTTGCCTGTGGTGGATAATCCTTCCGATAAATCCTACAGTTTGAGTTCACCTTGCAAGTATCATTTGAATAGGTGGGACCTTGTTTTGTGATGTCTTCCCTGTTAGTGGTAACCCACTACCACCAGCATTAAGAAGGCCCTTTGGGAAAACCTGCAATAAGGTTTGAGAGTATTGAGAGAGGTAGCAGACATTGCTTAATCTATTCAGGTAAGAAGTTAAGAACTTAGTACCGAAGTTGTTCTTGAGGAGGAGAGATTGCTATTTTTGTGTAGGTTGTTGGCAGTAACTAGCTAGTATACAATTATCACTGATGGGTAGCTGGGTGCTGCAAAACCTCATCAAGCAATAAAGTCAGACATTCAGTCAATTTTCTGTTCCCTCTCTGATAGCGGGGTTTACTGGACTGCAGAAAGAGGTAAGTAGCCTACTAAGGAATACATACATGGCAAGGGACTTCAGGTAGGGAAAGTCTAAGGGTAAAAGTGGATGTTCAGTATAATGTGCGACAATTTCAGAGGATGGCTGCTCATCTCGCTTGTGTCACTAAACCACAATGTTACACGAACTAGCAATGCAAAGACAGATACTAAAGATAAAGGCCCATTAATTTTAACATAGCAAACCCACCTTCTCCACCCACTACAGGCCCCCACAAGCAAACCCCCAAAATGTCCCTTTCCTGAACTCCCCTTCCCACACTCGCCACCCACAACAGGCTCACCCATGTCCATAAACAAAACCCCTAAAAATGTCACCTTCCACAACTCCCCTTACCTCCCTCTCCACCCAGAACAGGCCCACCCCTCCCTAAACAAAACTCCAAAAATGCCCCTTTTCATAACTCCCTTTCCTACCCTTCCCCACCCACAACAGGCTTAACCCCCTCCCCACCCAAGCAAATCCTCAAAAATGTCCCTTTATCACCTTCTTTTCCCACAACAGACCATCCCACCGTAATAAAAGTTCGATATACCAAGTCCGTGATGGCATCCAGGTCCTTCTTCACACTGGACAGCTCTCAGGCTAGGCTCTATGGGCCCGGCCTGATGAGTGAAAGCTCATAGAAAATATTATGGAAAAAGCAGTTGAATGATGACGATGAGAGGTAGGAGCTCCTGGTGTTCAGGGTGGCAGTTGTGGACCTGGCTGCAGGTTGCTGGGGTGGCAGTGCCTGGTTGGAGGCGGGCCTGGCTGTTGGCCCAAAGAACTAGAGACCCTAGCCTCCTCCTCCTAGGCCAGCAGCTGGTGGTATTCAGTAGCCACAGCCTTCAATTTGTGGCGCCGGGTTTGTTGACCTCCAGCAGCAGGAGTAGCTATATCAAGTAAGAAAAAACATGCATTTTAATGCTCAGTGCAAACACTTGTGTATACTATAGTGGTATAGTAGCAGAAGATTGCTGGGCCTCAAGGCCATTGTAAATTTTGATGTGACTAGTCACAGGCCTATATTTTCGCCACACATGCATCACATAATGCATTTGCACTAACTGCAAGGAATGAAGCAAAACCACCAACATCATTAAAAAGTGATTTTAGTTGAAAGGATTTCATAGGATGAAACTGAACAGTCATTTTATGTGTGTTGTTAATAAATGGTTTAGCTGCCAGTAATAAGTAAGGCGTATATATGCTGCTCAATTACTTGACTGTATGTGCAACATTAAGGCTTTTTGGGGCAGCAGTAATGGCATGTTGTTAACTTATTATCATGAATTCCAATGGCTCTGGTCTTCTTCTCCCTCTTCAATTCAACCCTGAGTCCAAACTTAGGGACTGATAGAGTCTGGCAAATGAGGTACTCCGTCACACATTTGGTGGATAACGGATACTCCATCTGCAGTACTACAGTAGACAGAGCATAGAATATAAATGTTGTACTGTAGTACAGCAAATGAGAAATGTTATTCATCACGTTTGTCACAGAGTATCCCATTTGCCAAATTCCAAATCAGCCACTTAGTCCCACATAACACCCTGGCCTCCACCATAAATTATTTTTAACAAATACCTTGACTTGGCAGTAGGGAAAGTTAGTCTATGGGAAGGCAAGTTAAAGGTATTCGGCTAAGTAGAGGTTTAGCTATGGAATGGTTGGGTGTCACTGATCTTGTACTACGCTTTTACTTAGCCACATTGGTTAGCAGAAGGAAAAAATTGGAACAGTAAATCCGTAATGGAAGCCATGAAATATAAGTCACTTGGGCAGGAAAATGTGGCACATGCCAAGATGGAATTTACATTTTTGGAGAGGTTGGGACAGAGAGAATGATGTAGTGAAGTTGTAGGCGACTGAGAAGGCACTGGGAAACACACCTTACCTTTGGTTGTATGCATTACATACTTCTTTCCGCACTGTTAACTGAAGTAGACGTACATTTTACTACCTACACTGCAGGGCCGAATAAAGCCATGCTGCAGTTTAGGTGGCAAAATGTCATGGGCAGGGAGGTGAAGGGTGGGATAGCTTAACAAATACAGAATTGTCAATAGGAAAGGAATGTGAATGACCACCACTGAGAGTTCTAACCCCCGACCCCCGACCAGGGCCTCCTCCATCCCTCGGTGACTGGAACTGGCATCTGACTTAGTAAACTGCGCGCCTAAACAAAAGTGTTATGCACCCATTTTAGATGCCAAATTAACTAAGTAATTATATTGCACGAGGTGCAACAGCAAAACCTCATTAAAGACAGGTTAGCTATCTTCTATCAAAAGTATCAATTTAGGAGGTTTGGTTGCCAACATTTTAAAAACTAGGTAGTCAACCAAAAACTGTTTTCTCCTAAATAAAGGGAGAAGACTACGAATGGATAAGAATGAAACGCAATTAAGGGATGGAAGGGTTGGTATCTCGCCAAGCTGCACTGTTATGGAAACTATTAGTATAAGACAAAATTAGGGGTCCATGACGAATCTATCTCTGTCCCTGCACTTTTTGACTGTTTGCTCAAGAAAGTCTTCTTAACCAACATGTTTTGTGAATATTTGGGCTGCGATCCACTTTACATTACCAAAAAACTGTTCTCTAAATAGTCCTACACAAGACATGTAAAAGAGGGGTGAGGGAAAGCTTACTAAAAAAGGAGCACAAAAAAGCTACAAACAGGAGAAAGGCAGCTGCTTAAATAGGTAATATATAAAACACAAGGATATTGAGGGATACCAAACATGAGGTAGGGGAGTTGAAAGAAAGTATGTACAGAAATCCATAATTCAATATGAGTGGGAACACTTAAAAGTAAGAAATAATAATAAACATGACTTACTGGGGCCAATACAGCCAACTGCCATAGCACTGGTGGCGGAAATGGTGGCGGTGACTGCCGTGGTGCTGGTGGTGGTAGTGGTGGCAGCCACTTGGCCCAGGGCTGCCCCCTTCCCCTCGTATCCTTATGAAAGGAATAAAGATAAAAAGAACAATGATTAGTAGTACGCTCTACAAAAAAACATTTTGGCAGGCACAGCATTGTCATATAGCCTATTCCCAGTTCATACCCTAAAATACATTTTTTAACCATTAATTCATTCAAACAAATGATCTTTATTTCTGTGCCACCTTTAACTATTGATGGGCCAAGTCAGTCTCCCTTTGCGTATAGCCCCTCAGGGATATTAGGATTGTATGAACTACATAAAGCCACAAAGAACACTAACCCCCTGATATGATACTATTGCAATAGTGACATCCCTTAAATCAGCCCAAGCGAGCACTTGGCTCAAAGTGGAACAGAATCCTGGCAGTATCCTTCACCTGATGTCCACTCCACACTCTCCCGATCAGGCAGGCACTATGCACCACTACTCTGGATACCAGGGCTCAGATTGTCAAGGGTTTGTGTCTATTTTGCACCATGCAAGGTGCCGCAAGAGCAATGCAAACCTTAAAGTGATATTTACCAAGCCATTCAAAGCCACCTTATGTGGCCCTGCATGGCTGTGTAAATCTGGAGTAATGTAACAAGGCAGTGCAAGTTGCTGCCTTGTGTTACTCTGCATAGCAAAGTCGTACTATCAGTGGAGAGTGGGTATGTCCATGCATCTACTCATGTATTTTGGTGCATTTTCCAGATTTTCTACCACTGGAAAACCTGGGAATGCCTCAAAATGCTATGCCTACCCAGTAGAGGTGCGTGCAACGAGGAGATATGTTTATTTCTCCTGATGTTTTCCTCTTTCTAAGTGTGCTGCATTCTGCTGCAGAACACTTAAGAAGAGGAAAAAACCTCTAAGGATTGTTTTTGTTCAGGAAGGTGTCCCTTCCTGCACAAAAACAATCCAGGGTGTAACTTGGCTCCCTTTCACCATGGTGCAAGTGTGCCTGCGCTGGCGCTAGGCAGCACTCAGTACGCTAGCTCAAGGAGACAGCAAGAATGCAACATATCTTGATAAATATGTTGCATACCTGCCCATTCTCATTGATGCAGCATGACGCAGCAAGTTGTCTTGCTGCCCTGCGCTGCTTGAAAGCTTGGGAAATCTGGGCCCGATGCACTCTACAAAGTATATAGATAAACCCTGGCATATGAGATCGACAGTACTTTTGAAACAAATGCAGTGGCTGCAAGCTCTCTCTCTGGTGCAAAAGGTGCATTTATTAATATGTTATCTATGTGAGTGGCATATACCAACATTAAAACATTAAAAAACCTCTTGACTGAGCATGGTACCGCGCTCAAAAATATAATGTCCTTTTCCAGAGGGCACATGTGGCCACAATCATTGTTGCAAAGATTTATATATTTATATATATATATATATATATATATTCACTGAAAAAACCATAGGTTTCAGGGGCGTTATAGTTAGCTGGACAATTCCCTCGTACAAAACCCTAGAAATTCCCCTGTTATAGTTAGTTCAGCTAACTATAACTCGCGCCCCCGCAATGCACTGCTGATGACGTCACATATTACATCACTCATGACATGGTCAGTGACATCGCTGATGACATCACTGATGACATCTCAAATGACATCACTGATGACATCACTGATAACATTATCCATTGAGTATGTGTTTCTGAACAGTTTTAATATGTTTAATATATATAGGGAAAGGCCTGTTGAAAAATAATTGGGTGTACAAGTGTGTGAATGGATGATTTTCTAGGTGTGTAACTGACTCTATAAGTGAGTCATTAAATGTATCTTACTGCAGACTAGTGACTAAACTGTGTGAATGTCTGTATGTGTCTGTGTGTTGGTGTATAAGTGGCTGCATGGTTTTGTGAATAGCTATATGAGTGTCTATATGGGTTATTGATTGGTTGTCTGAGTATCTGTATGGGTGCCTGAGTGTTTGTGTGGGTAGGGTGTGTGTGACTCTGTGACTAGATGTGTGAGTGGGTGATTCAGTGGGTGCATGGTTTTAAGAGTGCATCTGTGATGGACTGTATGGTTGATTGAGTGTATGTATGGGTGTGTTAGTGATTGAATGTATATCTCAGTTGTACATGTGTCAGTAACTACATATGTGAAACGCAGTGTATATGTGTGTAAGAGTATATAACTATCTATATGTGAAAGTGTGTGATTTTGGGAGTGGCTGTATGCGCCATAGTGCAAGGATATCTGTGTCATGTGCTGTTTGTTTTTCTGCAGGAAGACACAGAATTTGTTAGTATTTTTGTGAGTAAGTGAACTTGAGTGTTTTTAACTGTATAGGTGAGTAAATTTTACTGTGATTAATTATTTGCATGACTGACTAGATGTGTCAGTACCTCAATGGATGATTGGCTGTGTGTGAGTGTCTATATAGGTGTATAAATGCACAGAGTGACTGTAAGTATGAGTGACTGTACAGGTGAGTGAGTGGAGATGCATGTAGATCTAAGTGTCAATGAGTGGGTATGTA
The DNA here is from genome assembly GCF_964204655.1 of Triturus cristatus. Taxonomy (NCBI): domain Eukaryota; kingdom Metazoa; phylum Chordata; class Amphibia; order Caudata; family Salamandridae; genus Triturus; species Triturus cristatus. The sequence goes on along the minus strand of NC_140590.1, from coordinate 629,167,377 downwards.
GTTATTGGTATTGGAGTATCTATGGTCTTCAAAATAGCCGTCTGAAATTTTGAGTTGGTGTATCAAAAGTTATATTAGGGTGTGAAAAGGTGTACTAATTTATCACATAGATGACATCATCAGGGATGTCATCAGTGATGTCATTTGAGATGTCATCAGTGATGTCATCAGTGATGTCACTGACCATGTCATGAGTGATGTAATATGTGACGTCATCAGCAGTATATTGCGGGGGCGCGAGTTATAGTTAGCTGAACTAACTATAATAGGGGAATTTCTAGGGTTTTGTACGAGGGAAATGTCCAGCTAACTATAACGCCCCTGAAACCTATGGTTTTTTCAGTGAATTTATAAGGTTTTTTAAATGCCAATTCCTAACTATAACATGCATGAAACCTATGGTTTTTTCAGTGAATTTCAAAGGTTTTTTAAATGCCAATTCCTAACTATAACGCCCCTGAAACCTTTGGTTTTTTCAGTGAATTTCAAAGGTTTTTAAAATGCTAATTCCTATCTATAACTTATCTCTAAAGATATCATGTTTAATGATTTTGATTGGATTTCTATATTTTTCAAATTCAGTGTGTCAATTTCATTAATTATTTTTTTTAAAATACTTTTTTATCACCATTTTTTAAACTTATTTTTTCAATTAATTCTTTTAAAAATTAAAAAATATTATTTGAACTTAATGGTTTTTTCAAACATATTTTTTTATATTTTTCAAAATATTTTTTTAACTATAAGTGCAAAACTTTATTTTAGATATATTTTTTTTCAATGTTTTTGGATCCGCGCACCCTAAGCTCACTGTTCACGATTCGTACGCGATAGCATCCGCGCATGGTATGCGTTGGGTACGTGTTTAGTGCGCGATCGCTATGCGATCGGTACGCGACTCCCAGCCTATACGCGATACGTTCGATGTACGTAACGCCACGTCTACGGGCTTCCGCGATGCGTCATATGCGTCCGTGACGCGATAGGTGCGTGGATCCCGCGAAGTATTTAACATTTAAAAAAACATATTTATGTATTTCATGTGAATATTAATTGAAGACAAACTCTAAACTAGTCTTAAAAGTAATATATTTTTACATCTAATCCTATAATTTTTTTTAATTCAATTTTGCGGATGCGCGCTGGGTGCGTGCTGCGTAAGCGCACGGTGCGCGGATCCCATGTGACCTGCAAAAAAAGAGATTTGATTGGTTCATTACACTTCCTGTTCTAACTACTGAAGAACCCCACCCATTTCAATCATTCTTCTTTGAGCTTCTTTGGAGAACCATCTCTTTGGAGAAAATAAGATTTTTTTAGACTAAGTATATACTTAGTTCTAACTTTTTGCAACCAAAAATGGCTTCAGGGCAGCAGGCATCACCTGCATCACCTCAAACCTCTAAGGATGAATTTTTGCCGGAGGAACCACACAAAAAACGTTTTGCTTCAGTGGTGTGGAAATTTTTTACTTGCTCACATGTAAGATTAGCAAAAGAGTCTTATCGAGAGGGGATCCTACCAAGAAATACTCTTGCGGCACGGCAAGTATGATGAAGCACATGAGGAGCCTTCATCCAAACAATCTTGCACGTGAAGAGTGCCGACGGATGAGAGACACTCCTGCTCCTGCGCCATCCACCTCATCGCAGCCGAGCACATCAAGAGTGCATCCCTCAGACCAAACCTTGGACATCCGTCCTCAATTTAAATTTTTAAAAGTGCTCTGCACTAAGTGCAATAAGACTTTGTGCTATGGCGAGCAATCAATCGACCTCATCTTCCGCCGGCAGGAAAGTCATATTTGCTATGTTTTTTTTTTTTTTTTTTTTACTGTTCCCTGAAGTTCATTGTTTGGTTTCTCCTGTTTTTTTTTTTTTGTTTTTTTCAGAAAAACCAAAAAAATCACAAAATTGTTCAGAAAACCCCCCAAAAACATAAAAGAAGAAAGAAGAAAAAAAAAAGTTCTTGTAAGAACTAACTTTCCTGGTTTAAAAAAAGAGCTAAATTTCTTTGTTAGTGTGTGAAAGTTTAGCTGAATGTATGTGTAGTACGTAATTGACTGAATGAATGCATTAGTAGCGTATGGTGAATGTATAAGTGCAGAACTATAAGGTAGTGCTGCAGCATCACACCAATGCCCTCAGCCCATATGGCCTAGGGCAGAGCTATACAAACAGTGTGTCCCGACACTGTACTGTGTCGCCTGCAAATGGTGGCCGCGTCGCAGGATGACATGGGTATGAAGGCCCAATTTGCACATAACAGCAGCTAATGAAGAGGCATCACTGTGAAAGAGTGTCAGCACACACCGCCGCAGCAGCGCAGACTCAGAGACACTCTGCCCAATGGGGGCCGGGAGATTCTAAACAAAGCCACATGAACAAGCCAATGGCCTTTGAAAGACCTGCAAAGTGTGTGTGCCCAGGAAGCTGGGCTGAGGTGACAGAGGGTGACAGACAGATGGAGGGAGAGGGAGAGAGAGGGAGGGAGACAGAGGGCGACAGAGGGAGACAGACAGAGGGAGAGGGAGAGAGAGGGAGGGAGACAGAGGGCGACAGAGGGAAACAGACAGAGGGAGGAGGGTGACAGAGGGAGGGAGAGAGGGAGACAGAGGGAGACAAAATCACCCTTGGGTGGTGTGGGCATGTCCGCTCGTCAGCAGGTGGACTGTGTGCATGTTGACAAGGTCTGGCAGTGCGTGAAACACCCCTTTTTCGTTTGGAAATCACTCAGCCATGTGTCAAACTGTGCCCGAGTAGATCCTTGCTGCAGGCACAAACCTAACCTTACACCCAGTATACCCACTCACTGTGTTTGTTAGAACCCAGTCACAAATGCATAAGTTACCTACCTGCATTCTCCAATAGATATGAAAAAGCACCATCTGCCCACGTACAGTGCAACACGTAAGCCGGTTCTGCATCGCTCGCTACGCATGCTCGCTACACTGCTCACTGCGTTAAAAAATGATGCAACAACAAAGAGTGTGTCACACATAGGAAAAGTGTTGAAAGCTGTGGCCAAGGGACATACCCATGCACCATGCACAATACACAGGGACTTGCCAAGTACAGACAAGGTAGATGACACTTGGCCCTGCTGTAGACAGCACAAGGCAATCCTGTGACCACTGTACACTCAAACACCAACTCCACATGCCACCTACCTACCACTGGAACTCACATTCACTGTCATGCCAGCATGCACCATGAGGGGATAGACACATCACCTGGTAGACCCAATGACAAATCACACCACACCCAACAGCATGCCCGGTCTCACACACACCCCCCCCCTTACACAAGCACACACCCCCGGGGCAGCCAACGCAAATTGGCACTCCCACAATGGATATGTGACACAACAAGACCAATCCATAGCCAAATAAGCATCCCAACACTCATTAGACAGGCCAAATAACCACGAGTACATATCAATCTGTCCCCCGCAACATACCCATCTACAAGTGCACTGTGAGAGGAATGCTAGACATATCCATCTACCCAGAGGAACTGTGCCAACTTGAATATGTATGAAACATGGATGACGCATGAAACACCATTAACATTGTCTCTCTCTCACACACAGGGCAACGTCGTCGATCTCCCCCCAACACTGGGGGGGAAGAATCACAGGACCAGGCTCGGCGTGACGATGATCCCACCGGGAGCGACGACTCTCACCACACCGTGGATGACCCCGACCAACCTGGCCCCTCTGGTGCCCAAGCACCTGCAGCACCTGCGTCAGGTACAACTGTGCCAACCACCACCCCCATTCCTGCCACATCCCAGGATACACACAGGAGCCCTGCTCGCACACAACAACGCAGCCAGTCTGACCAGGAGGGACAAGGTACTCCGGGCACCCAGGAGGAGGCAGGCGACCCCGCAAATGCCATCCCTCAGGGGTCCCGGAGACCCGATGTGCCCACAACGGCAGGCCAGGCACAAGTGGGCAGGGGTGGTGGGAGTGGAGGACGGCGGAGGCGCGAACCTGACCAGACAGCTGAGGAACCCGTTATGTCACACATCCGCAACATCCTGGACACATACCGGCGTGACACCAGGGGCATCAGCCAGGTAGTGGAGACCCTCAATGAGATTAAGAACCTGCAGGCCGTGCAATATGCCAGTCAACAGCAACACCAAGGACGGATGGAGGCAAGACAGGCTGAGCTCGTGGCGGTGCTAACGGACATGAGCCGTTCACTCTGTCGGATTGCCGAAAACATGGGCAACCCTCCCTGTGCCACCAGGCAAAGATCAACACCAGCCACAGGGAGGGATCAGGTGGAGGAGGATTAGTCCGACGGAACATCACAGACATCGTCACGGCCTGCTTCTGAGGGTCCCCGGAGGAAGGTGGGTCGTCCACACAAAAGACCGTGAGAGTCAGCGGACCATCACCATCTCCCAGATCACCTGGCCTGGCACCTGGCCCTCTGGCGCAACAGCAGCACCTCATCCAATGACATTCTCTGCCACATGGACTTGCTGGTCACTGTCTGACCAATGTTGACAAAGACTGTGGCATGGACTCTGATGACTTCCAATGGCAAGGATCCCAACTCCCCCTGTGAACTTTGGATTACAGACACCCGGCGAGCACCTCTTTACATCTCCCCAAACACGTACCCCACCACTAATAAATATCATAAAAATCACGAGATGATGCCGTCATTTTGCATTATTCCATAACATGTGTGTGTTGGAAAGTCAAACCATGCCTGAGTTTTGAAGTAACTCCAACCATGCATACCCTGGGGTCTAAGTCTGGCACAGGACACACATGGGTCACAATGTATCATCCAATACAGACATGGAGCACCATACTCACCCGTGATGGGCCCAACCAGCTGAGGGGGTGCCTGCACAACTGTGCGGACAGACCTATTTCGAAGAGCAACAGTCATGCGCAGAGGTCAGGGATCATGTGGAGTGTCCTGGGGTGGGAGTCCCAGGTATGTGTAGCCAGGTGGGAGAACTATGTCCTGCATGCTGGAGTCAGGTGGATGTGGAGAATGGTGGCCAGGCCAAGGTTGGATGCATGGAGATGGCACAATGGGGTCTTGGATGACAGTGCCACAAGGTTGTGTTGGGGTCGTGGTCGTGGGCTGCATCCTGAGCGTGGGCGTGGATTGTGAAGGTCATCCTGCAGCTGACAGTGATCCATTGCAGCTATCTCTGTTGGACGGTGATGTGGCTGGGTTGTCGGATGTTGAAGCAGAGCTGTGCAGATGCACCCTGGATGTGGACAAGTATCATGGGAGTTGTAACGTACTTCTCCGTAGAGTGCAGGGTAGGATTAGACATGGATGTTGTAGTTGACCTGGGGGATGGTCTTTCTTGCCTTGAGGTGGATCGAACTGTGGATCTTGTGCATAATGCAGAGTGTGCTGAAGCCTGAGGTACAGATGCTGGTGATCAGCATAGCACATGTGAGCAAGCAATCCATGATGCACACCAGCTTGTGTGCGTGGACACTGTGTGCCTGTGCAGGGCCCTTGCGGGTGGGACACAAGCAGTTGACCCAGCTGTAAGGGGACAATCCGCAGATGAACACCTCAGTCGTGTACAAGTCCAGCATCAGGTGGCCGATGTTCAGCCATCTGCCAATGGATACCATGCATTATTCAATATGAGAACTGGCAAGGACTGCGTCTTTGGGGAGGGTGAGGAGCACCTGGCTAGCAATGGGACACCAGATGATGATGAGATGCAGTGCGCATGTCATGGTGTAGAGGGGTATCCTGGACACATTGTAGACTGACACGCTGAGACATGATACCTGTGCGATGTGTCCCACAACGACACCATACTACATGCAGAGGCCTGGAGTACCACTCCCATGGCCTTTTTGATGTACAGAGCCGGTGGGGAGTAGGAGGGACATGACCTGGTTGGTGTGACAGGGCCTGGAAGGCGTGCCAGCGCTGTGTAGGCAGTTGGAGTTGCACACTCATTATGCAAAGGTGTTGTGTGGGCGATGAGTGCATGCCTGAGTGCCTGCAACAGATGTATTGGATGGACATTGCTTGGTGGGTGGCCTCAACATCATGGTGTAGCGTGATGTGGCACATGCAAGGACATGAGGCACGTGCAATGTGCACGTAGCATGTGCAGACGGTCCAGCCTTTGCCACCGCAACTGTGTCACACACAAGCAGATTACACCAAAATGAATGGGTGGAGGGAGGAAGGGGGGTGCGTCTTAGAGGCGTGTATGTGAGGGCAAATATAGAAACTCTGTGTGCCCTTGCGGCAGGGCCTGCAGCAGCAGGCGCCATGTCCTGAAAACCATGCCACAAGTTGCACACAAACACAAGCATGTCAGAAAGGACTACTGCAAAAGGTGTATGATAAGGAAGGAGTGTCTGGTTCAACATGGCACACACACAGACAATGGATGCACATGCAGCAAAGTGGCCGTTGTGGGGACTGAGATGCCAAAATACCTACACAGCCATGTACATCATGCACAATACATATCATAATCCCTGACAAATAGCTTGCATCTTGCTACTCTACACATAGACTCATATGCACAATCTGTGATAACTATGCCAGACATGCCGCATGCACAGTGGCAAGAGACCTGCATTGACAGAGATGAGGCACCTTGGAGGCTGAGGGACACCTTTATTAGTCATGTTTGCCGGAAGGCAAATGCATCTATATTAACAGATGCACAGGTCATGTGGATGAACATGTGGGACCTACACTGGCACCCCCCTTTGCACCACAGATGCAGGAAATCCATAGAACTGGCACACAAGTGACAGGTTTGAGGCAAACACCCCGTGCTGCTCACGGAGAGGCTGCTATTCACCATTGAGCCTCTAATGGGGATGTCCCACACTATGTCAACCCGGTGCATCCCGTATGTTTCCGAGGGCAGTGTTACACACATTGATGCCTTCATCCCAATCCACAATCACATTACAGATGACTGTCACCAAGTGTGACTATCAATTCAGGTGAATCCAGCTCCATGTCATGTGCCCCATGGTGATTCTACATGTATGCAAAGTAACCAAACATGAACAGGAGCAGTGCACACACATTCCAAACAAATAGCACATCCAACCACACCTCTGACTCACTTGCCATACATGCAGATGGACCCACACATTGCAACACATGCCACACAAGGCTCAATGCGTGCACATTCAGACACTGCAACTCACCACTAAGCAAAGAAGTTGCGTATGAGCCGACTCCAGATGCCCTCTTCCTCCTCCTCCTCAACATCACTTGCCTCGTCACCAAGCCCCTCATCCTCCACGGGTGGATGTTCCTGCTCATCCGGATCCAGGATGAGTGGCACAGCTTTCTCCACTGCCATGTTGTGCAGCATGCAGCACACAAGGAAGATTTTGCAGACCTTCACCGGTGCATATGGGAGTGCGCCGCCGGTCTTGTGGAGGCACTGGAATCGGCTCTTCAGGAGGCCAAAGGTCCTCTCTATCACTCGCTTGGTCTGCCCATGGGCGTTGTTGTACCGGTGATCGCCAGCCTTTCTGGGGTTGCGGAGAGGCGTGATCAGCCATGGCATGTTGGGATAGCCTGAGTCCCCTACATGGAAACATCATGGACAGAAGTGGGTCAGGAGAAGCAGTAAGACAGAAAGATGACGCTAAATACAGGAGTAACAGAGTATACCCACCAACAAGACATGCTCGTTCGTTGCGCAGCTGCAGCATCATTTCAGGCACCCTGCTACGCCTCATGATGTAGGCATCGTGTGCTGATCCTGGAAAACGAGCACAGACATGGGAAATCACCATGTTAGCAAGACACACCACAAGGGCATTAATGGAGTGGTACTGTTTACGGTTGCGAAAGGCTACCTCCTGTGCCTGTGGTGGTACCAAAGCCACATGTGTCCCATCAATAGACCCAATGACATGGGGCATCTCTCCCAGGGCATAGAAGTCACCCTTGACACCTGTCAACTGCTCAGGAGTTGGGAAATGAATAAACTCATCCAGGTGAACCAACATGGCCTCTAAAAAATCATGCAGGACACGGCTGAACATGGTCTGGGACATGCCACCAACATGAGCTATGGTATCTTGAAACGTACCCATGGCAAAGAAATGTAGGGCTGCCATCACCTTCATCATGGGTGTCAGTGCAGTAGGATACCTGTGTAGCGGTTGGAGGTGTGGTGCCAGCCTTGCTGTCAAGTTCACAATCAACCATTGGGTGAAGCGGTAGCGGTGTATACAGTCACGTTCGCTCAGGGCAGCCAAGTCTGGCATTGGTCGGGGGAGAGGCGGAGCCCTGCAGTAATTTGGAAGGGACAACGAAGAGTGAGTACAGTACAACAATGTCAATGTACTGAACACATGTTAAACAGCCAATACACATATGCTACATACAGAGTCAGGTCTGTGCAATATATCCTGGACACGTATGCCAGGCAGGTGACACTCCTACCAAGAGCCAGCTACAAACGTGGATTCTCAAGCTCAACATGACATGGCATGAAACTGGCTGTGGGCCAGTGTAAGTGAACAGGCAGACGCATTACAGGAGTGACAGACATCCACATATGTGCAGAAGAAGGATGTTTATCATACAGACAGGTTGCGGAACACTAGAGGCACAGGTCACATGTCCCTGAAAAAAGGACAGATCACACACCTTGCCATGAAGGGGTACATGTCAAGACTGATCACACATACATTGATACTACGCAGATATGTCCTTGTCTCGCAAGTCCATGTTCGATGCATACATACACACGTTACGTCTGATTCCACATGTGTCCTGGTGTGCATAATAGTGTGCCATGCCCATCCACACACATGCACATGTTGGATGCAGCAACTGCAGATGCATTTGACGGAACACCAACAGCAAGCTTATGGGAACACATGACACACACATGACATACTCACATCGTGCAACGCCGGTAGTCACATGTCAGGTGTAATTATCCGTGTACCTGGCATCAGGGGACAGTTGCGGGTGTCGGCGACTGTGCCATGCCAGTGACACATTGCTCAACAAGTCTGTACTACATGCACACATGTCAAAGGTGTGAAGGGGATGTGTGGCACATAGTGCACCATCACACATGACATGTGTACACAGCTCATCACACATCTATTGGGTTCAAACATGAGGAGATTTGTGCCACATCACAGCCTGACACACCTAGGCCCGAGACATGTAGGACTGCACTGACAATGACTTGATGTCTAGCCTTGGCCAAGTATGACAGCTCAGTTCCTTTCTGTGTGCCGCCTGTCACCAGTGTAAGGTGTGAAACGCACCGTACACACGCTCTGAGGGTGTGTGTAGGGTCCGTATCACTATGGTTGTGTTGCCGTAGGCATACGCCATAGGGATACGGTCCGTACACACGTGTGTAGGGTCCGTATCACTATGATTGTGTTGCCGTAGGCGTACGCCATAGGGATACGGTCCGTACACGCGTGTGTAGGGTCCGTATCACTATGGTTGTGTTGCTGTAGGCGTACGCCATAGGGATACGGTCCGTACACACGTGTGTAGGGTCCGTATCACTATGGCGTATGCCTACGGCAACACAACCATAGTGATACGGACCCTACACACGCGTGTACAGACCGTATCCCTATGGCGTACGCCTATGGCTACACAACCATAGTCATACGGACACTACACACGCGTGTACAGACCATATCACTGGAGTAGTGGTGCCCTAGGGGCGTGGAACGCACCGTACCTGTGTGTGTATAGTGAAATTACATAGGGGACACATGAGGGACAAGTATAAGGGCCTAAATGCATGCTGGTTGTCACGGAGACCGAGTTTCAAGTTCAAATATTTTCATCAGGTGGCCAGCAAGAGTCGGTTGGAGACAATATACTATGTTGCAAAGTGGTTGTTGACTTGACATCATGCTCAATTTTTAAACCATGCAAAGCCCCTCACTGGGGTAGGTTTAAAGGGATTGGAGGAAACGTAGGATGCAAATGAGATTGACCAATCGCTCTGTACTCCTGTAAATGAAACAGGCCAGCAAGGCAAATATAAGGCAGCCAGGTCCCATGAGAGAGCACTTGCCTGCACAACCTTTCATTCCACACCACTGCTGCTGCTCGTGATTCCTCTGGCACCATGTCCAGGTCTGTGGAGAGGGCCCAGCCATTCACCCTGGAGGAGAATGTGGCATTGCTGGATGTCATCCTCCCACAGTACCCCAGCCTGTATGGGAGACCAGGGGAGCAGGTGAGTGCTGACTCCACTAGCTTAGACTGTGCCCCTTTTTTGTGACTGTCACTTCTGGCATTGTGTCCAGGTGTGACAGACATGCAATGTTGTTTAGACTGGGTCCCAGGGGGGGAATGCCTCATGTCTCCCATGCAGAGCATGCTGTAGTACATGTCTGCACTCCTCACTTGCATAGTGCTTACTGTGACAATCACTGCATGGTGCATGCCACATTCAGCCTGGCTAATCCTCTTGAGAATGTTGTTTCTACAGCCCTGATGTGATTCTGTGTTCCCCCCAGTGTGACAGGTAACTGTACCCACAGATGTGTGTGAGTTGAGTGTACCTGTGGTGAGAGTGTCCAAATGATGTGTTCGTCCCCTGGACATTGGTGTGTGTGTAAGTCCCCTGTCATGTGGGTGAGTGTCTATGTGGAGTGTTGCAGCCCAGATGCATGAGGGATGCATATACCCTACCCATCTGATGTGAGCAGGGAGCAGTGCTGTGTGTCTGACGTGCTGGGCTAGCCCAACACCTGTGACACCCCCCAGTCAAGTGGCACATGTGCAGAGTGAGGTTTGTACCCCCAGTTGCCAATGGCAGGTGATTGTCCTGTGCCTGTGTGTGTCTGTGTACTCTGCTGAGGTTTCGTCAGTGGCCGGGGGCATGTGACTGCTGTGAGGTGCTGTACATAATCCTGGTGTAGCTTGTGATGCACAGTGTGAGCCATGATCATTGATTATGTCGCACCCCTCATTCCACCGGTGTACTTTCAATGCCACGTAGTGCATTTTGCCTTCCCCAGAGGATAATGTCCCTATGACAAAGGTGCAATGAGTCTGCTGCATACTTTGCCCTGTTCAAACAAGCCAAATTGTTCTAATGTTTGTCTCTGTGACATGTAGCATGTATATTTAAGTAGTCTCACTTTGTCATCCTCACAGGTAGGCGCCTATGCCAAGGGGGAGAATTGGAGGCAAGCCGTCATTGCCGTGAGGTCGGTGGAGGGTCGGAAGCAGCGCCTGGCCCAGGTGAGGAAACGCTGGCAGGATATCCGGTGCTGGAACAGGAGGATCGCCCGGGTCCTGCTGGGGGACTCACCAGAAGGGAAGAAGAACCGTGGCCGCCGGCGCCTGACCCACATCATGAAGCGTGTGCTGGCGGTGGTCTTCCCTGACTTGGATAGGCGCTTACTGGAGAAGCAGCAGCAGGAAGGGGGTAGGTACATGTGTGTTTGTTGTGTGTCACCAGCTTTTGGAGGTGCGCAGTCGCATGGATACACTGCCAGGGTTTATATGTGCAGTGCATATCCTGTTCCACAAAGTCAACCCGTGCTGTTCTTCCTCCCTTCCCCTCCTTGACATGTGTTCCCGGGTCTGTGGGTAGTCACTCTTGCACAAGGTTATCTAGGCTGGCAGTTAATCCAAGTGCCCAATGCTTGCAACATCATGTGTGGGGGTGGTGTGTTACATGTGTTGTGAGCTTGCCTGTGCCCTGGCCAGTTCAGTCATTGTGGGGTCCATGTTAGTTGGCACTGCTGCTGAGTCCCGACATAGGAGTGTGTCTTAAAAGTGTACTGCCTTACAGCATGCATGACCAATGTTGTGCCCTCAGACATGATGTGCATAAGTGTGAGATATGCATAGTGCAGGGACTGTCGCTTCTGTTGCAGTCATATCCATACAGGACCATGGAGGAGTGTGGCCACTACAGTCCCCTGGGGCACCTTTTCCTAGGTATCATGTGTGTCAGCCAACAATGTGGACATTCTCTGTGTCTTCAGCATAGGTTGGGCTCTGTGGCATTGTACCCTGGCCTCATTTGTATTTACGTTAAGTGTGCTACATGTGTCCACTTGACAGGATGACCCAATTTGGCTTGTGCATACTCACAGTGGCCAGTGCCTGTGTGTCTTGGTAAAACTATCTGATGATGGTTGTTTGTCAATTATATGTGTGGTCAGGCGCACGAGGGGTAGTTTGTGTACAATCAGGATTTATTGTAGGGCATTTTTTCAATCCCCGAGTACGAGGTGTAAGTACTTCCTCTGTCTCAATCACATTGTCTCAGGTAGGGGGGTGTTTGTGCGGGCAAGGACTACATGTCCAAACCGTATGTCTCCTTGCCAGGTCTGGCCTGTGTGTGATGATTGTCTGGACATACACTCAACATGCAGTGACCCAGTCATGTTGGGCATAGTTTAATGTATTTGCTAAGCATGCATGTGCCAAAAGTTAGCAGACATGGTTCCTGCTTTTTTGGCAACGGTGTGTGGTCCAGATGCTGTGCTCGACTGTCCCCAGACACTAGCTCCTCTGTCTCATTTGATATCAAGTTATTTGCTGTTGTGTCATGTTCTCCATTTTTTCTCAGTGGCATGGTGGGTCAACCCACTGTGTGGTGCAGGGCCTACACATGTGCGTAGTATTGTAGATGTTACTCATGTTGCTTTTCATGCTATGCACTGTGACCTATGTGGTTTTGACTCATGTGTCATATGTATACAGGTGTCTGATTATTTCATGTCTCTTCACCTTGCCCACAGCATCGTCAGGGGAAACCGAGGGAGACACTGGCACGGACCTTGAGGAGGGATCCAGCACTGGTGCCACCACTGCTGGCGAGTCTTGCGCAGCGAGTGGCACGGAGGCCGAGGGGAGTGAGGCGGAGGACCTGTCCAGTCCCACCACCAACTATGACACTGACGGGTCCGAGGCTGAGCTCCCAGAGGGGGCGGAGGCTGCTCCCAGAGCTGAAAGCAGCACTCCATCTCTCGCCGCCCCCTCCATTCCCATCACCGGCCTCCCACTTGCTCAGGTCCCTTCCCTCCGTGCTAGGCGACAACATGTCTCCTTCGTGCCAGGCACCGCACCCCCTGCCCCTGTCTCCCCTGCTGCCGTCAATGCCGAGTCTGTGGACATTCTGCGGAAGTTGCAGGTTGGTCAGACATCGCTGCTTAATGTCCTCCATGGCCACACCAGACTGCTGACACAGATGGTGTCGTACATGGAGGGCATGTCAGCAGCGATGTCTGACCAACGGATGTTGCTGAAGTCCATAGACTCGTCACTGACTGCAGCAGTGGATCTCCAGCAGCGCTCCGTCCTCCCCCCTACCCCTGCACCATCCACACTTCCCACTCCCATGCCTGTCCCACGCACACCCAGACGTCCCCATGCACGCACCCCACCAGACACAGGCAGCACACCACCAGGGAAGGCCAAGCTCACACCTCCTGTCACGCACACACAGGGGGAAGTAGGCACACCCACTGCGTCGGGGGGCAAACGGCAGCCACGCAGCCACAGTGGGAGTCCGCAGTCCTCACGACCCACTTCCTCCAAAACCACTCCCCTTAGCTCCCCTGCCCAACAGTCGGACAAAGAGTCCTTCATGGCCAGTCTGTCCCTCAGCCCCAGTGTGACACCACCCCGCAAGCGGTCGAGGAAGTCCCCAGGCAGGGGAGTTGAGTCCCCCCCCTGTCCACACCCTCCCCCAGTAGCGCTGCAACCCATCACTCCGACCCCCCCCCCTCCTTGGGGCCTGTGGTTCATTCGGGTGCAGGGGAGACGCTGGAAGAGCTTGCAACTGTGTGCAGCGCCCTGCTAACCACCACCTTTGGCGCTGCCCCACCCCCTGTGGTGGAGTCGTCCGTCCCTGCACCCACAACACCTACCCTTGCCCCTCCTGTCCCTGCGGTGCCTGGTCCTTCCCCCCCACATGATGCCCCCCCTTCTGTGGATGATATGGAAGAGTGAACTGTGCAGGCAAGCTAGGGGAGACGCGTCCCAAAGTGTCCCCCACCAGGACTTCGCACATGGCCTGGCCTATGGGCCCTGTATATAGTGGACATTTCTTTTGCTATAATTTTTTATGCTGAATAAAGCATTTTGGTTTTCATTTGCACACAAATGCTTTTCTGGTCTTGCTGTTGGTGGTGCTGCTCCATGATTTGGGGTGGTGATAATGTGTTAGGTGTCTGGGAAATGTTGTAGTGTGCTGCTCATGGGGTGGACCCTGATATCTGTGTGCCATCACAAGGTATCTGCAAATAATCTTTGGTCATGTAAGCACTTACTGTATGGTGACATTGTCCCAAGGTGTGTTCCTTCCTCTGTGGACCCTGACATCTTCCCTGCAGGGTGTTTCCCAATTGTTGTGCTGAGCTCTGTCTACATTTCCTGGGTGTGTGACGGATCCCTTCAACTTTGGCCATGCATGCTCAGCAATGTCTCCACCTGCATCATTTGTGGCATCCTTGGTGGTCACTGTACTTGTGTATGGAGTATATTGACATGACTTCATGTGGACCTGTTTCCTTTTACGCACTATGCATGTTTGTACTCCCAGCCTCGCACACATGTGTTACGTGTTCTGCAGGGTCTTTGGGCACCTGTCTGACAATTGTGGGCATTGTATCTGTGGGTACTCCACCCTTTTCCTTCCATGGGAGGCAACAACTTGTTGGCTGCCCCAGCACCTGTACATTCCTATCAGTCCTGGAATGTGCGTGACAGTGTGTGTTCCCTTTGGGTCTCTTAGTTTAGTAGGGTGGCACATGAATATACAGTCTTGTTGCATGCTCTCAGTGTGTGTATTGTGCTGCCAGCGCCAGGGGTGGGTAAGCATGTGTCATTTGTCATCACACCCACATGTGGTGTGTCATGCAGTGGGGGATGGACATCCGCCCTCATGGGAGTAGGACACTGCTGTCAGTGATGTGTTGGCATGCCACTCTCAATATAGTCACACTTTGTGTATGCCTTCATGCACCCATGGAGTTTTGCTAATTGTAGGATGGTGTACACACCACCATGTCTCTGTCCACTGCTGGGAGGACTCTGCACCCACCCCTCCTGTGTCTGGGCACTGCTGGGAGGACTCTGCACCCACCCCTCTGCACCCACCCCTCCTGTGTCTGGGCACTGCTGGGAGGACTCTGCACCCACCCCTCCTATGTCTGGGCACTGCTGGGAGGACTCTGCACCCACCCCTCCTGTGTCTGGGCACTGCTGGGAGGACTCTGCACCCACCCCTCCTGTGTCTGGGCACTGCTGGGAGTGATAGGCACCCACCCCTCCTATGTCTGGGCACTGCTGGGAGGACTCTGCACCCACCCCTCCTATGTCTGGGCACTGCTGGGAGGACTCTGCACCCACCCCTCCTGTGTCTGGGCACTGCTGGGAGTGAAAGGCACCCACCCCTCCTATGTCTGGGCACTGCTGGGAGGACTCTGCACCCACTCCTCCTGTGTCTGGGCACTGCTGGGAGGACTCTGCACCCACCCCTCCTGTGTCTGGGCACTGCTGGGAGGACTCTGCACCCACCCCTCCTGTGTCTGGGCACTGCTGGGAGGACTCTGCACCCACCCCTCCTGTGTCTGGGCACTGCTGGGAGGACTCTGCACCCACCCCTCCTGTGTCTGGGCACTGTTGGGAGGACTCTGCACCCACCCCTCCTGTGTCTGGGCACTGCTGGGAGTGATAGGCATCCACCCCTCCTATGTCTGGGCACTGCTGGGAGGACTCTGCACCCACCCCTCCTATGTCTGGGCAATGCTGGGAGGACTCTGCACCCACCCCTCCTATGTCTGGGCATTGTTGGGAGGACTCTGCACCCACCCCTCATATGTCTGGGCACTGCTGGGAGGACTCTGCACCCACCCCTATGTGTCTGTCCACTGGCGTGGTACGACCCGTACCCACGCTCTTAAGGCGTGGGTACGGGCCGATCCTCTACGGCACCCCAACAATGGCGGTACGGCCCGTACCCACGTCCCAAAGGCATGGGTACGGGCCGTACCGCCATTGTTGGGGTGACGTAGGGGTGGGCGTGGTACGACCCTTACCCACGCTCTTAAGGCGTGGGTACGGGCCGTACCCCTACGGCACCCCAACAATGGCGGTACGGCCCGTACCCACGTCCCAAAGGCATGGGTACGGGTCGTACCACGCCCACCCCTACGGCACCCCAACAATGGCGGTACGGCCCGTACCCACGTCCCAAAGGCATGGGTACGGGTCGTACCACGCCCACCCCAACGTCACCCCAACAATGGCGGTACGGCCCGTACCCACGTACCACTACATTAGCACCAGAACTATTTTCAAACTGATAACCAACAATCTCTTCAACAGTGTCCAATTTCTTTTTACCTGCAATCACAACATTATCTTGTTCTTTTCTTTTCTTGATACCGTCAGAACAGATATTCTCTAACCTTCTTTTTCGACCAACCACACGCTTTTCAAATACAGGATATTGACCTAAATTTGGAGCATACGCCCTTCTTAACCTATTATACTCTTTTACACAGTTTGCATCTGCAGTAACCTTTGTCTCATCAAAATCAATCAAAAACAAACCAGATAATGTTCTGACTCGCAACAAAGCAACATATGCCATACCCTCTTTAAATACAGTAGATCCAATGTTCACCAGTGCACTGTCTACACTTAATCCTTGAGATTTATGAATAGTCACTGCATATGCCAGAGAAAATGGAAATTGTTTCCTACGGACATATAAATCTTTAACAAGCAAAAAACGAACTGAACAACGACCAATTTCTTTAACTTCATCAATCTGATCAAATTTAATTTTTAAAAATTCAATTCCTTCTTTTTTCTGATAATTCACAAAATCCACCACTTTGCCCATTGCACCATTAACTAAACCTTTCTCTACATCCAAATTACGCCTTAAAATTACCCGACAGTTTACACACACATACAGTGTCTTTTCCAAACCAGCAGTTTTAGATATTTTTTTTTCTAAACAATCTAGTTTTGATCTCAACTTACCCGTTAAAATAATAGTGATTCCTTCATGTAGTATTTTATCGATGGCTTCCATTTTGACAATTTCTTCATTTTCCAATGTTAATAATTCTTCGTTGAATATTGAACACTCAAGCAATTTTGGGATTAAGCAAATCACTGACTTATTTTTAGCAATTTCCACGTACACTTTTGCAGCAACTGCATTTTCATTTGGAAACACATTGCAAAGTAATCGACTCTCCAAAGCTTCTTTCCCTTTTTTTGAAAGAATTCCAATTCTTATATCTCGAAGAATACTTCCATATTCAGCATCATTTGCCTGTCACATATTTGTTGTCAGTTCTTTGTATTCAAAATTACTCCAAATGTTCACATTACCAACACTGCCAAGAGACTTTCTAGTATCTTCATGGGCAAGTGTTTTAAATACCGGTTGTCCTTTTACCGGTGTCAGTTGCAGTAGATCTCCAAAAACTATGACGTGTTTTCCTCCAAATAACACGTCATACTCTGTTTTAAGAATTTGCTGCATTCTTAAATGCACACAATAATGAGAAGTTTCATTTTCTTCAGCACTCTTGAAACTTCACAACAAGCTTCTCCAGATAGCTTGTGGTATTCCAATTTGTTCTCATGCTCTACTGGCAGCATTAGTAAACGATGTAAAGTAATTCCTTTAATGTTATGTGCTGCCAACCCAGTTGGAGCAGTGACAACACAAGACAAATGCGACTCAGTTGTTTTTTGCAGATAACTTGTAATTACTTTAATTAAGAAACTCTTTCCTGTTCCAGCTTGACCACTCACATACATTCGGATAGGTTGAAATGATGTACATGAGCAGTTTTTCTTTTCATGAAGTAATCCATGGTCAATCTGCTCTTTCACTTGCTGATATATTTGTTTCTGTTCAACATTTAGTTGCTCTTCCAAGTTTCCTAACTGTATTGCATCTTCTTGTGCTTGATACATTGCTGTTTCCACCTCGTTCATGGCAATCGCTGCTTCATTTTCAACAATTGGTTGTCCAAGTGGATCTTTGACTGTCTTGAGAACTGTCTCTAGCAATCTCAGCTGCAATTGTAGCTTCTTGATCAATTTCATCATTCAACATTTTCACATAATTTGCGAAAGCACTGCATTGTATGCTATCTTTACAAGCATTAAATGAATCTTCATAGCTGGGAAAATCTCCAAGTAATTCCAGTTCAGAAAGCCATGGTTTGAACATTTGTAAAAGGGCTAAATAATAAAATTCCCTTTTGTCAGCAGTGTCGCAACTCAGTTTTCTGTGATTAATTAAATTTCCTTTCCTTTGTTTCACCAGACATCCTTCAGAACCAATCACTCCATATTTTCCATCGTTGATGTTCTCTGTAATATTCCGTTTAAAAGTGTAGTTTTGCAACACTTCATAGAGACACATGTTCTCCAGATGATGACTTCTCTTTGGATAGTATGTGTCCAACATATTGGTTTTCAAAATATCTGTACTTTCAGGGTCATTTTCTGCTAAATATTCAATTTCTTGAACAGATTTCAGTACCCGATTTCGCATTCCTGCAAGACCTAGACTCACCCAAATGATTCTTCTACTTTTGGAATATAGACTTGCAGATGATAACCGATCTGAACATTCATATGCTCCAATTTCACGATGCGATAACATTTTCAAACTGAAACTGTATAATTTCTTACTTAGACTCTTCTCATGAGAAATCTCTTCCCACATTTCTTTCAATTCAGTCTTTTCTGATTTAGTAATGTAAGACGTTACATATCGAGCAATAGCAATAGAATTGTCCGCAACATACTGAATATCCATGTTAGCGTTCCACATGGATAAAATAACTGGGTTGTAGTCATTTATGTATTTTGATTCTTCGCTTCTTCTTAAGTTGTAGGTGTTTTTCGGAGACCTTCTTGTGATGGTATGTCATACAGCTGACATGAAACTGTTCACTCTTCCTTTGGCTAATACAGGACATGGAAATCCAAAACGACATTTGGTATAGAACTTATCCTTTGACTTGTACTTTCGTCGACAGTATTTTCCACACCTATGGCTTTGAAATCGCAAGACTTGTTCTTTTAAGTTTTTGTCTTCTCTGCTATTTGGTACAGCACATGTAGCATAATCTTCAATGAAAGACAAAACACTTTCATCTGAATCTGTTCCAAATTTGGGGGCATCCTTGACCCATAACAGCATATGTATGTGAGGAGCACCTCTTGCTTGATACTCCTTTCTCCAAAAGAAATCCACAACTTCTCCAAGAGGAGGATTCTTTTTATTGCAGATGAAAGACATCATAGCTTCAAATCTATTATTGAAATATCTGCATACATTGACAGGATCCAAAGAGCACAATTCTCCAGGTGTCTTGTATTCAATATTATTTATATTGGAATTTGCCTCTCGAAGAAATTCAAGTAAATCATCCCAAGCATACTCACAGCTTAGTGTAACAAACCATGTAGGAGTTCCCAAGTTCCGTAGCATGCATTTCAGTTCTCCATGTCGACGGTACCAATATTCATTAGTCCCACGCTAACATGCCATCAGATTAATCAACTGAGATTCTAAATGATCATCTCTCTGATGCACTTTATCCATAAAATCCTTTGCAGTTACATTTTGAAGATGCATTCCAGTTTTTAAAATGTGATGTACTGCATATGAAAGTCCAGACAAGTCACTTTCAAACAGAAGATGAAACATATAAGGGATACATTGTCGAAATCTTGGATCTTCTGCATGTAATCTTGTTGTCCGATATTCAGATGCAGGAATCTGCACAGGACGTTCATCATATCGTCCACCTTTTCCTGTTGGAAACAACTGCGGGAAACAACGAGCTTCCATACTCTCTTCCCATACACTCATGGGACTTCCTGTTGCTTTTTTAATTTGAAACAACTCAATTGTATTCCCCATCACTTCTTTGGAATGAAGTGGATGTACACTGTAATGTTCATAGATCTCTTCACATCTGGACATGTCCACTTTTTCAATGTGTCCACTTAATGTTTCACTATCTTCTGCTAAATCTATTTCTTCTTCTCCAACAAACACATTTCTATAGTACTCATTATTTTTTATCAGATACAATGATGCCTTTTGCACTTTTCTAACATCCACTAACTCTTGCCAGATTGTCTTATTCTTAGTAGGAACACCATTAACTAGAATGACTAGTAGCTCATTTTCTGCATGATCTACACCAATAGTTTCAAAATTTTTCCTTAAATCTAATGGTAAATACACAACTCTTCCTTTCAATCCTCTTTGCAACTCTGATGGAGGTAATTTACTTGTTTTGGGCTCCATACGAACAATAGCCTGAAATGGGTGAACACATTGTATCAGAATAGACTCATACGTATTTAAATCTATCAGCTCTGGAGGAATTGCAACCAACTCTAGATTATTATGAACAGCTCTAGCAGGCATTTTATTCTCATCTAATTTATTATAACAATATTTGCAAATACGCTGCTCACATCCCAAATCAAAACAATCCTCTACCAACAAATAAGTTGCAAATTCCATCCACTTATCATTATCTTCTATTTCACTTTTTAAATACAGATTGACACCCCTAGTTTGATTTTTATAGTGACTTCGCCGACAACAAATACAAGAAAAATTTGGTCTTTCACCTGAAATTACCTTATACTTTGTCATTTCATCCTCAAATTGTTCTGTAATTACAGGTTCTGCATTGTCTTCAACATTTTGTTCTACTAATGGGTCAGTTTCTTCACTCTCTTGCTGAGGCCCAAAGTAACAAAACTCAATATCCTCACAGACCTGCTTCACATCTGAAACTGACCCACGCAAAAGAGCACTGTTCAACTCACTTAACTTTAGTGCTGGACTTTTTGCATAATACAACCTTCTCACTAACTTCCGCATTTGAGTATGATGTACTGCCAGCATTCTGAAATGGTGAAAAACACTTTCACAAACTTTCCTAGAAAGACAAGCCAGAGAATGACCTTGCAAACCAGTATGTTTTCTCACTCTGCAAGGGTCTAGTCCTTGCAACAGCTTAATCTTTTGTTTTACACTTTTTTTAGTATAGACTCGTAAAAAACTACATAATTTTTCAATAGATTCCTGTCGTACACTACAAACACTACTGCAATCCCAAGTGTACACAGGGTTTTTAGCACGTCTCCCTAAAACTTCATCAGCTATCACTTCTTCTGCATTTCTTTCAACCATTTTCTCTTTCTCCATTGGACAACCATCACTAACCTCATAACCTCTACCACTGGTGTCAACTGCATACAATAATTTTTCACTTAGTGAATAACTCTCTTCATTAAAAAAAGGCTCTGAACTAGAACTGTGTTTCCATTCTCCCAAAAAAACATCACAACATTTTTTTTTATTAATAACTCTTTTCCTCCTACTTTTGGCCTTCATTACATATATTGATTTATCTAGTGATCGAATTCTGTTTAACACTAAAATAAACAGTTTCCTTTTTACTTCAAAAGCCTTTTCCACAATGCTTTCAATATGCTTCTTCTTTTTATAAAATAAAGCTCTCTTTTTATATTTATTTACATCTTTCAGCATATTATGCACTACTCTCTTGTAAAATATTTTTTGGCGTAATTCCTTATACTGATTTTGTCTTCTTTTACCATACTTTATCTCCTTTGACTGAACATTTGCTTTTTTAGTTTTCCTCATATTTTGATTTTTTTTCTTACTTAAAATTTTTTTTGAAGTTGCAGCATTCTCTACATTCTGTTTGCTCCTACAAACATTTTTAATAAATTGCTTCGTGATCTTACCAGAAGATGTTTTCCTTTTAGCCACATTATCTTTTTCATTCAATACTTGTGGTTGATGTTTCTTCAAATAATCCTCCTGTCTCTGTTCTTTTCTTTTTCTTTTGTTTTCTGGCATACTTTCCCGATTTTAACGTTGAAAAACAGTATCTGCAAAAAAGAGTCACAAATAAATGTATATTAATAACTTTCAAATTTACAATATTCTATTACTGTTCAAACACATTTTATATAAAAACAGACTAAAAAACTATAGACCTGAACCACAAGTGTGACGATGATTAAAACACTACATACATAATGCATACTACTTTGAAGCAGTTCATGCCCTAAACCCTACCTCACTTAAAAGACTTCATGCTAACTAACTGAATGATTACAGTACTAAAAAGAGACACACTGGGTGAGTAACAGGGTGTTTGCTAGAAGTGTATGAATACTAACTGGGGAATTGAAGCTGCGAAAGACAACTGTGTAGCTCATTAGAGAACTGAATGCATACTGGATAGGCATTTAAAACAGTCCATGTGCTAAGGCCCGGCTTGTGGTAAATATTTCATTACCGGTACTATTTTTTATGCGGTAAAATCTAGTAAGAATAACTCAGTAAATATAAGAGGCAGAATCCGTGGTATTAGAGGTTCTAAAGGCTTTATTCCTTGACAAAGGAAATACAATTCGAATTGCAGGCTTCACACTCCATCACCATGAGGGTTCAGGAAGGAAGGCAATACATTATTGACAGGTAATCACTTTTATAAGAAATACATTATAGTGTAACAGATGCAGGAGGCGTAACAGTTGATAAGAGAGATAAAATATGCATACGTAACCGAGAGGGCGAACATATAGGCGTAACTTAGAAAACGTCATTATACATGATGTCACAAGTGGGTGGATCCATAAGAGAATCCTGCAAGATCAGCAGAAATATTTGGCAGAGATGCGTGCGCAGCCGCATGACGTGTGATTGACGTGCAACTAGAGGGTGAAGGGGACTTGACATTTAGCTCTACGTGTGGAGACAGAAGTCTGGGGGGTCATGTCAACCTAATCCCAAATCATATCTAATATCTTATGTTTAAAGAACTGTATTATCCAAAAGGAAAGGTCTCTCGGACGGAATCTATTCTATACTGACTGTTAGTGCGTGTACGAGCGTCTAAGTGTCTACATGAGATGCGAGGGGGCAGGAATCTTCCATGGTAACAGGGCTATGAATTACTTGCACGAGGACAGTGAGGCCTGGCCCCTTGCACGGTAGCTGGAGGAATGTTTACCTAAACTACTAGACAGGAATGCATCGGATGAGGAGCGAAGCAGATAATCTTGAAGGTGAAATACAGTTTTTGGCAGGCAACAGGCTGGATCAGGCACCGTTAGCCGCGCAGGGAGTAGGACAAAGTTTATGGATACAGATGCGGGCTTGGGCTGGAGCTTTCAGAGGCAGAAAGCAGGAAAGGCTTGATGACAGAATTCAGGGCCTACTCGCCTGAATCTGTAAAATGTGGAAAGTGAACCACATAAAGTCGGTGGCCTTTCATACTTAGGAATGGAATATCTGACCCATTCATGGTGGATCTGAAAGAGGACATGTTGACGGTGGACGCACATGTATTTGCGTCTTCAAAACTGGAACTGAGGGAACATACATGTACTTATAGCATGCACATGGAGCCGTTGGGGTCTACGATAGGGGACATAACTGATCACAAAATTCATATTTCCTCATTCCCTCCTTGTCCCCTACGGACCCTCAGGTGATATCGATCTTCATCAATCCATCGATCTGTTCATATAGCATCATTTGTTCTTCTTTCTTCTTCCGGGATTTTGAACGAAAACTTGGAGGTGGGATACACGATGTGGCACACAGGCCACAAATCGCTGGCCCACATTGTAGACATAAGCAGCAACTGAATAGTATGAGAAAGCCAATACCTAGGAAGGATAGGATCCTCCATCCCCAGGCTGACAACACGCCCCAGAACCAACCGGACCAAGTCCAGGTGCCTGGACTCTGGTGTATCTGGCTTATAATCTTATGAAGGCGGGTAATGGCTTTATATACTGACGGCGAATTTTCTGGTATGAAAATGCAGCAACTTGATCCGATGACCCTACAAGCTCCGCCCCTATCGGCCAGGATGACGTCAAGGACAAGACGATTTTGAAGCACAACAATCCGCATAGCAGACTGCTCTTCCGTTAAATTGCCTAAGGCGGACGTAGTCTCGTTTACTACTGCTTCAAGGGTTCTAGTTAATCTACGTATCAGCTTACTATTAGTGACTGTTCCTATATAGGGAAAGAAACCTTTATTGAAATCTGTGTATTGTTCCCATGCCGTTTCAGTGTAATCGACAATCGGGAGATCTCTCTGCTGTCTATTGTGTACTAAATGGGTATTTCTGTGATAATCAGGAGGAGCTAGGAAAACAGGTGGCAAAAGAAATGCTATGTAACAGGTACCATCCCAATCTAGAGGTAGACGTATATATGCGGTTTGGCCACATATGAAGTAGGAATGACGGGAAGCTCTAAATGTAGATTTGCCTTGATCACTGAATTTTATTACAGTGGTGCATTTACTATGGCCCATGTGCATGGAACCATTCTTTCTTACACATAATTCCCCTTTTACTGGGAATACTGACATAGCGGGCAAGATTGGTGTGGCTTCGGATTCAACATTCAGGATCATGAGGTTAAGTGTAAAATTACCTAATCCATATACTTCATTTTCTAGATCAGTTCCTGTTCTTTTAGGAAGTCCCTCCTTGTTAGAGTAGCAGACTTTCAGCAAAACTAGGTTCAGGTTTCCCCATACCCAGTTGTCTTGATAAACTGCGGAATTTGAATCTAGGGAATTAATCAAACTAAACCATGCTCCACAGGAGCCATTGTGTGTGAACGGATATGGAAAGAGGGGCAAAACTCCTTTATAGTTCTGATAGGGAGGGAGTCGGCCACATATCCAACAATTTGTGGCATTGCTGGTCTGGTGGGAATGATGTAACATACTAATGAATGTGTTGTTGCGCAGCGCAAATCTATAGGACAACTCATGCGGAGGTAATTCGCTAAAAGAATGTTCAGCAGTAACATTGTAAGCACGTTTAGAAATAGGGTAATACATATGCAGCAATATACTAAAAATGATGATCAGAAGACTTAGAGAAAACAAAATTAATAATGTTACTGTGCAGTGACTACGAAGCGATTTACAATACGCATGCTTTTTAAGCTGCATCTGTTGATTTCTTTCTCTATTCCGGTCTAGAGGATACATGTCAGAGACAAATTCAACCGATTCACCTTGGAGAGGACTTAAACAATCAAATTGTCTGACTTGCTAGACCGTAATTTTAGTTTATAAAGTTCAGTTTTCATGGGTTCAACCAAGGGGAGCTTTGAATCAGTCTGTGAGGAAATGCAGGGCTTAGTGTCCACACTGGACGGTAGTCCATAAAATTTCTTGATATGACTCGAGTGCAACCACCCTTTACGTCCCTCGATCTTCACGGCTGTCCTTGTTGCCAGTAGAACAAGCTTTGGCGACTTCCACCTAGGCTCCAGTTGGGTCTTCCGGTCGAAATTCCGTACTAGGACCATATCACCTGGAACCACGTCATGGGGCTTTACCTCAGTGTTATCGGGAAAAGCTGCAGCTACCTGTGAACGACAAGATTGTAGTGCAGACATCAAGGAAGCCAGGTAATCTGTCAGCATATTACAGTCAACGTCAGTGATTTTGCGAGGTATAGGCGTCCCCCACATATTTGGTGGTCTACCGAAGATCACCTCGTACGGGGATAGCCCTGTTCGAGAGTGTGCTACCATTCTCATGTAAAAGAGCGCAACTGGTAAAGCTACTATCCAATCGACACCTTTTTCTCTACATATTTTGGACAATCTAATTTTCAGAGTTTGATTATGACGTTCCACGAGACCTGCTGCCTCAGGATGTCGGACACAGTGGAATTTCCATTGGTAGCCTAATAAGAGTGAAACGTGTTTCATTAGTTCCGATGAGAATGGCTGGCCGTTATCTGAGTAGACAACACGTGGCAAACCATACCGTGGGAAGAATTCTCGAACTAACTGTTTGGCAGTAGTCGGGGCAGTGTAATCTGAAACCGGGTAGGCTTCTGTCCAACGGGAAAGAGCACAGACAACTACGAGAACATATTTGAATCCTCGACATCGTTCCATCTGGATATAATCCATCTGGAGGACTTCAAAAGCATGATCGGGAGGTTGAAATCCACCCTGTTCTACGGGGATGCTTTTACCTGGATTAAACTGACAACATATCATACAGGTACGAACTTTTTGTTTAGCTGCGGCTCGTAGATGTTTGTTGAACCAAATGTGTTGAATGCTGTCTAGCATAGCTTTTTCTCCTAGGTGCGCTGGACTATGTATTGTGTTAATGATGACTTGAACCATGGAATCGGGAAGAAACCATATAGATTTTTCCTTCGTTATCCATCCTTGATCCGTTTGGATCCCTCCTAATTCAGTCCATTTCTTTATTTCTTCTGGTGTAGCATGTGTCTGTATGTCAATTATATCAAGGGCGGGATCCTTAACTGTCATGCAATGTGTTGGTGTCAGAACTATTGTCTTTGTCGCGTCAGTTGTATGAGTCTGGTTCTGAGCAGTCTGTTTAGCTGTTCTGTCAGCTAAGTCATTACCCTGAGAAATGATATCGGTAACCTTTGTATGAGCTTTGCATTTCATAATCGATATTGCAGTAGGTAAATGAATCGCATCTAATAGGGCTTGAATGAGGGGTCCGTGTTGGATGTGGGCACCATGAGAAGTTAGATAACCTCTCTCTCGCCACAGCACGCCGAAGTCATGGACGACTCCGAATGCATAACGTGAATCTGTGTATATGTTGACTTTCTTATTTTTGGCTTGAATACAGGCTTGTGTCAGAGCGATGAGCTCTGCTGCTTGAGCTGACAAAGTGTTAATACAATTTGTTTCAATGACTTCAGTGTCTGTTGTAACTGCGTAAGCGGCCACTAGCTCTCCTGTACTTGTTCTCATACATGAACCATCTACATACAATGTCAAGTCTGGATCTGATAAAGGGATATCTGTCAAGTCTTGTCTGGGTTTTGTCGTGATAGTAATGACTTCAATACAATCATGTGCTAATGGATCTGTTCCGTTTACTGGCAAAAGTGTGGCAGGATTTAACGTATTACAACGTCTGATTTCTATATGTGGTTGAAACAATGTCAATTCGTAACCGGTGAGTCTCGCTATAGTCAAGTGTTGTGTTTGTGTGCGGTTCAAAAGAACCTCTACTGCGTGTGGTACTTGTACTGTCAATTGATGTCCTAACACTATGGCATCGCTTTGTCTGATTGCTAAAGCTGTTGCTGCCACTGATTTCAGGCACGCAGGAAGAGCCTGAGCTACTGGATCTAATGTACTAGAGAAATAAGCACATGGTTTGTGTGATCCTGCTTGTTCCTGAGTGAGTACTGACAAGGCAGTACCTTCGCGTTCTGTAACAAATAGTGTAAACAGTTTATTGTAACATGGTGTTGCTAAAACAGGTGCTTGGCATAAAGCTTTCTTTAAGCTTTCAAAGGCATGTGTGTGTTCTTGAGTCCAAGGGAGGACAGTCGATGTGGCTGCCTCCTGTGTTGTCAACTGGATGAGTGGTTTTGCGAGAAATGCATATTGAGGGATCCACTGCCTACAGTACGAGGTGAGGCCTATAAAAGCCCGTACCTCCTTTTGTGTCTTGGGTGGTGGCTTGTTAGCGATTAACTGGATGCGGTCGGGTGTAAGCTGTCTTCCCTCCTTGGACAGCGAGTGCCCAAGGTAAACAACTCGCTGGACACAGAATTGCAGCTTAGAAGGGGACACCTTGTGCCCCTTGTCAGCCAAAAATTTTAAAACCGTCAGTGATGCTGTTTCACATTCAGGTTCGCTTCGGGCGGTGATCAGAAGATCATCGACATATTGAAGCAAGGCAGTATTAACTGGCATGTGGATACTGTCAAGTTCTCGTTTCAGTGCTTGGCTATAGATGCTGGGACTTTCTGTAAATCCTTGAGGTGCGCGTGTGAATTTAAAACTTCGTCCATTTAAACTGAATCCGAACAGATATTGACTTTCCGGATCTATTGGGACGCTAAAGAAAGCCTTCTTAAGATCAATTACAGTGAAGAACGTTGCTTCTGAATCAATAGCAGTTAGTAGTGAAGAGATATCTGGGACCACAGGGTATTGTGGTACAATACATTTATTTAATTCGTGCAGATCAATAACTAATCGATATACTGGTGTTGCTTTTGGATCCGTTCTTTTAAGAATCGGAATTATCGGGGAATTGCATACATTGGAGTCGGTTTCTACAACCACTCCTTGTGCAATGAGTTCGTCAATGATTTGCAGCAAAGCCGCAACAGCATCTGGTGGTAACCTATATTGTCGCATTCGTGGTAGTACTACTCCTGTTTTTAGTGTGACTCGATATGGTGTAATGTTCATGCAACCAACATCAGTGGGGCCTTGTGCCCATAAATGCGTAGGTAAACTCTGCAGCCGGTGATCCATGTCTCTGGACACGTAGTGACCTTTAAAGTCACGTAGAAATAGTCGTACTCCTTCCGGAGAGCAACATATTATAGCTCCTAGAGCTTTCAGTGTTTTTCTACCTAACAAGTTTTCTGGACAGGATTTAGTAAGCAATAAATCTGTAGTACGTGTCAATGGACCAACCGTAAGTGGAAGAGGTTGTGTTACGTCATTAATTATAGGTTTTCCTGAGAATCCAAGGGAAATATTCTGTGAGCCTGAGAGGGGTGCCCCTGGAACTTCACTGCGTCGTATAGTTGTTCTGCTTGCCCCTGTATCAAGTAAAAACTTTCTGTCTTCCCCTAATAGTTCACTATGTACATAAGGTCCCTCTTGATCTACAGGAACATCAATAAGGGGTAAGCCAACTTCCCTCTCTAGGCTATTTCGTGTGTATCGCTGATAATCGGGATAATCTGCTTGTGCATACTGGTACATCTGTTGCGTTGTTGCTTGTGTGGCAGCAATAGGCTGCGCTGGTGGTGGTGCTACGTTCTGTTGTGGAGCTGCCTGTTGCGGAGCTAATTGTTGCGGAGCTGACCTATGTTGTGCATGCTGAGGAATTTGTTGTTGATTCTGATCTTGTCTAGGTGGACGTGGTCTTTCTTGGGTTCTACCTGTAGCAATGTTATGTTTCAGGACTGGACAATCGTGTATATAATGACCTTGTTGTTTACAATAGTTGCATGTCCCTTTCGTTGGACCTGCGGAATCACCCTTTTGGTGACCATCAGCTGGAACTGACTGAGCAACAAGCATTTTCATTTTTGTATCTTTCATACGTCTTTGTTCATGTTCTTGTTCTTCCCTAATTCTATTGTGGTGATATTGTAACATCTGTAACATCTGTGATGGGGTGTTACCCTGCCAGGTACTCTCAAATTTCAATACTCTATTCTTAACTTGCGGCAGAGAATTTTCAACTAATTTTGTCACAAACAGATGTGGATAGGACTCGCTACTTGCTTTTATGCCACTATTGATACCAAAACATTTTTCAAATCGGGAATAGAAATCACTAGTGTCTTCATCTTGCTTTTGTTTACAGGCTGAGATTGCACCCCAGTCCTCCTTTTTCGTAGTTAATAAACGTGGCAGTACCTGCACTAGTAATCCTGGTAGTGCTGTAGTCTTTTCCCCAAGCCCTGCTCCTGCAGCTCGGGCCTTTTCTTCGTTTTCTAATGCTGTCCAATCTATCTTTTGGTCTCCCACCTCCCATTCTTTTTCTTTGAGTTTCTCGTAAACACCGGCAGGCAATAAAACTTTCAATATTTTCATAATGTCGGGGTAGGTATACTCTCCCATGAGTAGCATGTCCTTTATCTCACGGTGGAAACCTGCTGGATCCTTGTCATGGCTGGGTACCACTTTCTTCATCTCTAATAATTCAATTTTAGTTATAGGCGTGTACACAAACACGCGTGTAAAGTTATTACCTTCACCCCTGATTGGGTGTACTTCGCGTAACGGGTTCTGTCTATCTATGTGATACATTTTTCTTCCCATAATGGGAATTGGAACGTGTTCTGGGTACACGAAAGTTATATACTGGTTTCGAAATTCTAGAATTTCTTTAATCAAATCAGTACCTGACCCTCTCCATTTATTCGTGAGTAGTTCTATCAATATGTCAGGTAAGGGTCCTGGATCGGAGTGTTGGTTTTTATATAATATAAGGAGGTGTTGAATCATGTATATACTAGCTAAGCGTTGTTCGTATGGGGTAAGATTCAGAAACGTGTGTGCTAGTGCATCATCATTGTATTTGTCGGGACAGTCGGCCCATTGTACTGCTGACCTGGCTAATTCTTGTTCATCCATGGAATCGAGCATATGGTACCCCCTTTGATCTCGGAGCAATTTATCAGCGGCTTG
The DNA here is from genome assembly GCF_964204655.1 of Triturus cristatus. Taxonomy (NCBI): domain Eukaryota; kingdom Metazoa; phylum Chordata; class Amphibia; order Caudata; family Salamandridae; genus Triturus; species Triturus cristatus. The sequence continues at coordinate 629,137,091 of NC_140590.1, read as the reverse complement.
GAATAGGTGTTCAGGGGACCTTGTATTTAACATAGGGGTTTGAAAATGTCTCTTACATTCTGGACGTATCGGACATATCGGATCATTGAAGCCTCTAATATTATTAGTATGGGGTCTTCCTCTACCTACGTAAGCTATCGTTTCTAATTGTTCTGATTCTTGCTCCTCCTCTTCCTCTGATTCAATTCTGTCTGCTTCTCGTCTTTCTTTATGTATTCGTTCTATTTCCTTGCGGATCTTTCGACACATAACTACTATGCATGACTGTTTATCATGTTTCTCGTCTGATATATTCTGACCCCATTTGACAAGTTTTTGCATGGTATCATGATCTGCCCCAGGCCTGTCTTGGTTCCTAATCACGGAATTTATAAAAAAACGTAGTAGTTGTCTTTGGACATCCACTTTCTGGTATTCCATAGCTTCGTTAATACTTTCTGGACCTCGCCCTGTTTGGACAAAGCGATATATATCGTCTAGGTGTTCAACCATCCCTGGTATCGTCATTAAATACAATGTAGCTCGTCGTATACGTAGTGATGATATGAGCAATCTGTCCTGTTTACCTGGTACTGGGTCGTATCTACAATCCACAAGCTGTTCTTTAAACATGTCGGATGTCGCTAGTTGAGGTGTACGCTGGAGTGCTAAATCTCTAAGAGTCTGTTTATTTCGTGGCGGTGTGGCAAACATATCTGTCGTACCTCCTGTAGCACCATCTGAAGTGCTAGGCAAGAAAGGATTCGTTGGACGTAAGATAGAAATCGTAGATGTGGGAAAAACAGTAGAAACGGTCGGACCTGTGGGAATGGGCGTAGGAGTTTGTTGTTGCGGGGATACAGGCGGATGCTCTTGGTGTTGAACACCATCGGTATGCGGTGTGTGTGGTATGGTATTAGCATACTCGGGAGCTACGTCATCTAAATAGGAGGAAAGGAAAACGTCCTTTGCTGTTTTGGGATGTGTTTTGGGATGTGCTTTTATCGGGAGCAATGGAGGAGTCAAGTCTTTTGGTATCTCCGGGGTAGCTTTAGGTAATCCTTCGGCCAGAAGAGGATACATACCATTCATAAGAGTATTTCTTTGTCTATCTACTTGTTCTGTTTTTACTCGGGTACCTTCCTCTATTAATAAATTTTCTCGGGTTTTATTTGAATTCTCCCTACCTTTCTCTTCCTGTCTGAGCGCTTTTTCTGTACGTCTATATGATTCTTTACGCCATAATTCAATGGCATCTTTCTGTGACTGTCTGGCTTTCTTTTTCCATAATTCTTCTTCTACTCTCATGATGCAATCTGCATCCCAGGTCCCCGCTGCGGGCCATCTCTGACTCTCTGGTAAATCTTTGGTGTAGTCCACCCATAAATCAAGAAATAACACGGCATCTAGGCCATGTTTATGATACATAAAGTATCCTGGGGTATCCCTAGGTGGAATGGGAACAGCTTCTTCGAGTACTCCTTTTCTAGTTTTGATCTGTCTTAATTTCGAAAAGAGCGGCATTTTTAGATCTGGTTACTTAATCTTAAACACACTTAATACAAATAAACACAATAATGAACAGTCATTCACACCACAATGTATAGAACGTATAAAAACATTTAACATTTAACATTTTAACGAATAATGATGACTAATAGGAAACTAGTTACTCACATAATAGTAACACTAAATAATACTTAATTATATGCAAGACATACTAGATATACTGCTAAACAGTACAGATACACTGCTGAAACAGTGCAGACCGGATTTGTGTACCCAAACCCGTCTTGACCGGCACAGACTATGTGCACGTTAAATGCCTCCCCGGCAATGGTACTCACCGGGTAGCGCGGAACGGAAGGCCTCGAAACGGAACTGAAACTGGACCGGACTGGACTCGACTCGACTGGACTCGGAACTTCGGAACCTGGTGGGCCTCTGTATACCTCGGATCTTGCTCTCTCAGCTAGGCTCTGGTCGGGATACTTCGCACTTCTCACCGCCTCGTCTGGGTGTTGATCGCAGCCTCAGTCACCCCCGCTTGGCCGGAGGGAGATACAGGAAATCCTGCAGGTACGCGTTTTTGTCCGTTCAGCTGTGGCAGGAGACCGGGCCTGCAACGCACCTCCGGCGCGTGAGATGAGAAAGTGTCCCTATTCGGGCGCCAATTTCTGTGGTAAATATTTCATTACCGGTACTATTTTTTATGCGGTAAAGTCTATTAAGAATAACTCAGTAAATATAAGAGGCAGAATCCGTGGTATTAGAGGTTCTAAAGGCTTTATTCCTTGACAAAGGAAATACAATTCGAATTGCAGGCTTCACACTCCATCACCATGAGGGTTCAGGAAGGAAGGCAATACATTATTGACAGGTAATCACTTTTATAAGAAATACATTATAGTGTAACAGATGCAGGAGGCGTAACAGTTGATAAGAGAGATAAAATATGCATACGTAACCGAGAGGGCGAACATATAGGCGTAACTTAGAAAACGTCATTATACATGATGTCACAAGTGGGTGGATCCATAAGAGAATCCTGCAAGATCAGCAGAAATATTTGGCAGAGATGCGTGCGCAGCCGCATGACGTGTGATTGACGTGCAACTAGAGGGTGAAGGGGACTTGACATTTAGCTCTACGTGTGGAGACAGAAGTCTGGGGGGTCATGTCAACCTAATCCCAAATCATATCTAATATCTTATGTTTAAAGAACTGTATTATCCAAAAGGAAAGGTCTCTCGGACGGAATCTATTCTATACTGACTGTTAGTGCGTGTACGAGCGTCTAAGTGTCTACATGAGATGCGAGGGGGCAGGAATCTTCCATGGTAACAGGGCTATGAATTACTTGCACGAGGACAGTGAGGCCTGGCCCCTTGCACGGTAGCTGGAGGAATGTTTACCTAAACTACTAGACAGGAATGCATCGGATGAGGAGCGAAGCAGATAATCTTGAAGGTGAAATACAGTTTTTGGCAGGCAACAGGCTGGATCAGGCACCGTTAGCCGCGTAGGGAGTAGGACAAAGTTCATGGATACAGATGCGGGCTTGGGCTGGAGCTTTCAGAGGCAGAAAGCAGGAAAGGCTTGATGACAGAATTCAGGGCCTACTCGCCTGAATCTGTAAAATGTGGAAAGTGAACCACATAAAGTCGGTGGCCTTTCATACTTAGGAATGGAATATCTGACCCATTCATGGTGGATCTGAAAGAGGACATGTTGACGGTGGACGCACATGTATTTGCGTCTTCAAAACTGGAACTGGAGGGAACATACATGTACTTATAGCATGCACATGGAGCCGTTGGGGTCTACGATAGGGGACATAACTGATCACAAAATTCATATTTCCTCAGGCTCACTGCATGAGTACTTGGGTACTGACTGAATGATTAGACTACAGCAAGGAGACTGCCTGGATGAATTTATAACTGGTAGACTTTTCGCACAGGGAATGAATTAGTACTTGGTACTAAAAAGGTCACTAAAAGACAGCACAGGGAGTGACAAGATGTTTGCTGGACTATATGGATATTGACTAGGGAATTGAAAGTATAAAAGGCAAATCTCTAGGTGGTTAAAAGACTGCATGCATAGTGCATAGGGGTTTGAAGCAGTCCATGTGCTAAGTCCTGGCTCAGTACATGAATACTTAGACAGTAACTGAATCATTAGAGTACTGGAAAGAGAGTGTCTTGGTGAATTTATAAATGTTTGGGTTTTGGCACAGTGAATGAATTACTACATGGTGCTGAATGGGTCACTAGAAGACTACAAAGAGAGTGATAGGGTGTTTCCTGGAAGTGTATGGAAACTGTCTAGAGAATTGAAGGTGTGAAAAACAACTGTGTAGGTGGTTAGAGAACTACATGCATACTGCATGGACATTTGAAGCAGTCTATTTGGTAATAAATGGTTCACAACATAAGTACTTAGAAACTGACTAAATCATCAGACTACTTCTAGGACAGTGCCTGGGTAAAAATATTAAATTTTCAGTTCTGGGGCAGTAAAGACAATACTACATGGTACTGTACTTTAGTGTCAAAGCATGACTCATTTTATCAACGCATTAGCAAAGACTGGCTTCTAGTGCTACTAAAACTTGACAACATGACAGGTTTCAAAACAGTTTTCTGTCAGCAAATGCACAATGTTACCAAACGCTTCTCTGACAGTGGTTCCCAAATGCACACAGACTCACAGTGTGATTCTAGACAAGCACCACTATCCCTAGGAGTTTACCAAAACTCATTCACTACATTGGAAGTGATAAGGGAACTGCACACAATCTACATATTTCACGACTACACTTTAGTGTCAATGCCTGACTCATTTAATCAACACATAAGCAAAGACTGGCTTCTAATGCTACTAAAACTTGACAACATGACAGGTTTCAAAACAGTTTTCTATCAGCAAATGCACAATGTTATCAAACGCTTCTCTGACAGTGGTTCCCAAATGCACACAGACTCACAGTGTTATTCTAGACAAGCACCACTATCCCTAGGAGTTTACCAAAACTCATTCACTACAGTGGAAGAGGTAAGGGAACTGCACACAACCTACATATTTCACGACTACCCTTTAGTGTCAATGCCTGACTCATTTAATCAACATATAAGAAAAGACTAACTTCTAATGCTACTAAAACTTGACAACATGACAGGTTTCAAAACAGTTTTCTGTCAGCAAATGCACGATGTTACCAAACGCTTCTCTGACAGTGGTTCCCAAATGCACACAGACTCACAGTGTGATTCTAGACAAGCACCACTATCCCTAGGAGTTTACCAAAACTCATTCACTACAGTGGAAGAGGTAAGAGAACTGCACACAATCTACATATTTCACGACTACACTTTAGTGTCAATGCCTGACTCATTTAATCAACACATAAGCAAAGACTGGCTTCTAATGCTACTAAAACTTGACAACATGACAGGTTTCAAAACAGTAGCAAATGCACGATGTTACCAAACGCTTCTCTGACAGTGGTTCCCAAATTCACACAGACTCACAGTGTGATTCTAGACAAGCACCACTATCCCTAGGAGTTTACCAAAACTCATTCACTATAGTGGAAGAGGTAAGAGAACTGCACACAATCTACATATTTCACGACTACACTTTAGTGTCAATGCCTGACTCATTTAATCAACACATAAGCAAAGACTGGCTTCTAATGCTACTAAAACTTGACAACATGACAGGTTTCAAAACAGTTTTCTATCAGCAAATGCACAATGTTACCAAACGCTTCTCTGACAGTGGTTCCCAAATATACACAGACTCACAGTGTGATTCTAGACAAGCACCACTATCCCTAGGAGTTTACCAAAACTCATTCACTACAGTGGAAGAGGTAAGAGAACTGCACACAATCTACATATTTCACGACTACACTTTAGTGTCAATGCCTGACTCATTTAATCAACACATAAGCAAAGACTGGCTTCTAATGCTACTAAAACTTGACAACATGACAGGTTTTAAAACAGTTATCTGTCAGTAAATAAACGATGTTACCAAATGCTTCTCTCACAATCCTTACCCAAATGCACACAGACTCACAGTGTGATTTAAGACAAGCAACACTATCCTAGGAGTTTACCAAAACTCATTCACTACTCTTGAAGAGTTAATGGTACTGCACACAATCTACATATTTAAGTACACCACATCAGTGTCAAAGCATGACTCATTTAATCAACGCATAAGCAAAGACTGGATTCTAATGCTACTAAAACTTGACAACATGACAGGTTTTAAAACAGTTATCTGTCAGCAAATACATGATGTTACCAAACGCTTCTCTGACAGTGGTTCCCAAATGCACACAGACTCACAGTGTGATTCTAGACAAGCACCACTATCCCTAGGAGTTTACCAAAACTCATTCACTACAGTGGAAGAGGTAAGGGAACTGCACACAATCTACATATTTCACGACTGCACTTTAGTGTCAATGCCTCACTCATTTAATCAACACATAAGCAAAGACTGGCTTCTAATGCTACTAAAACTTGACAACATGACAAGTTTTAAAACAGTTTTCTGTCAGCAAATACACGATGTTACCAAACGCTTCTTTCACAGTGGTTCCCAAATGCACAAAGACTCACAGTGTGATTCTAGACAAGCACCAGTATTCCTAGGAGTTTACCAAAACTCATTCACTACACTGGAACTGGTAAAGGAACTGCACACAATCTACATATTTCACGACTACACTTTAGTGTCAATGCCTGACTCATTTAATCAACACATAAGCAAAGACTGGCTTCTAATGCTACTAAAACTTGACAACATGACAAGTTTTAAAACAGTTATCTGTCAGTAAATAAACAATGTTACCAAATGCTTCTCTCACAATCCTTACCCAAATGCAAACAGACTCACAGTTTGATTTTAGACAATCAACACTATCCTAGGACTTTACCAAAACTCATTCACTACTGTGGAAGGGGTAAGGGGACTGCACACAATCTACATATTTAAGTACAGCACATCAGTGTCAAGGCTTGACTCATTTAATCAACATATAAGCAAAGACTGGCTTCTAATGCTACTAAAACTCCACAACATGACAGATTTCAAAACAGTTTTCTGTCAGCAAAAGCACGATGTTACCAAACGCTTCTCTGACAGTGGTTCCCAAATGCACACAGACTCACAGTGTGATTCTAGACAAGCACCACTATCCCTAGGAGTTTACCAAAACTCATTCACTACACTGGAACTGGTAAAGGAACTGCACACAATCTACATATTTCACGACTAAACTTTAGTGTCAATGCCTGACTCATTTAATCAACACATAAGCAAAGACTGGCTTCTAATGCTACTAAAACTTGACAACATGACAGGTTTTAAAACAGTTATCTGTCAGTAAATAAACGATGTTACCAAATGCTTCTCTCATAATCCTTACCCAAATGCACACAGACTCACAGTGTGAATTTAGACAAGCAACACTATCCTAGGAGTTTACCAAAACTCATTCACTACTCTGGAAGAGTTAATGGTACTGCACACAATCTACATATTTAAGTACACCACATCAGTGTCAAAGCATGACTCATTTAATCAGCGCATAAGCAAAGACTGGATTCTAATGCTACTAAAACTTGACAACATGACAGGTTTTAAAACAGTTATCTGTCAGCAAATACATGATGTTACCAAACGCTTCTCTGACAGTGGTTCCCGGATGTATGACATTACAACGCGTGTTATTACAACGCGTGCAGTTACATCGCATGCGTTACAACACATGCGATGTTACAACGCTATGCCATTACAACGCAAGTCTTTACATCGACTTGCGCTAGATGGCGTGCTAACATTAGAAAAGTGTAATTTACTATTCAAACTCCAGTCCACTTAACAGTAGGGAAGGTGTTGGGATAGTAAACTACACTATTTGTAATGTTAGCACGCCATCTAGCGCAAGTCGATGTAAAGACTTGCGTTGTAATGGCATAGCGTTGTAACATCGCATGCGTTGTAACGCATGCCATGTAAAAGCTGCGCGTGGTAAAAACCGCGTTGTAATGGCTGTTCCCCGTGGTTCCCAAATGCACACAGACTCACAGTGTGATTCTAGACAAGCACCACTATCCCTAGGAGTTTACCAAAACTCATTCACTACAGTGGAAGAGGTAAGGGAACTGCACACAATCTACATATTTCACGACTGCACTTTAGTGTCAATGCCTCACTCATTTAATCAACACATAAGCAAAGACTGGCTTCTAATGCTACTAAAACTTGACAACATGACAAGTTTTAAAACAGTTTTCTGTCAGCAAATACACGATGTTACCAAACGCTTCTTTCACAGTGGTTCCCAAATGCACAAAGACTCACAGTGTGATTCTAGACAAGCACCAGTATTCCTAGGAGTTTACCAAAACTCATTCACTACACTGGAAGTGATAAGGGAACTGCACACAATCTACATATTTCACGACTGCTCTTTAGTGTCAATGCCTGACTCATTTAATCAACACATAAGCAAAGACTGGCTTCTAATGCTACTAAAACTTGACAACATGACAGGTTTCAAAACAGTTTTCTGTCAGCAAATTCACGATGTTACCAAACGCTTCTCTGACAGTGGTTCCCAAATGTACACAGACTCACAGTGTGGTTCTAGACAAGCACCAGTATTCCTAGGAGTTTACCAAAACTCATTCACTACACTGGAAGTGGTAAGGGAACTGCACACAATCTACATATTTCACGACTACACTTTACTGTCAATACCGAACTCATTTAATGAAAGCATAAGCCATAACTGTCTTCTAATGCTACTAAAACTTGACAACATGACAGGTTTCAAAACAGTTATCTGTCAGCAAATGCACGATGTAACCAAACGCTTCTCCACAGTGGTTCCCAAATGCACACAGGCTCTCTGTGTGATTCTAGACAAACAACACTATCCCTTACAGTATACCAAAATACATTTCTTCATCTACAAGGAGTACTACATTTTACTGCAGAAACATAACTCATTTCACAAATTCATAAACAATAAGTGGTTTCTAAATCTACCAAAATATAAGAACTGCATAGTTATCTGTCTACAAACACATGAAAAAACACAAACCCTTATCACAAAACGGTTTCTACATGCACACACAATGTCAATAAGATTGTAGAGAAAAAAATAAATACTTCCTACACTTTAGCAGAAAAAATACATTAGTCTGATTAAAATAAAAATAGTCTACATACATCCCCTCACAATTAAATAACTCACCTTTCAAGATGTTTTGTAGATTAAGAAGTATATCAGTCACACACCAGATATCAGTCACACACCAGATTTTCTTATACAGAATCTCTGCACTGTGCACCTGTCAGCAAAACCAAAGAATGGCAAAGTTTCCCTCTCATTTTCCACACATATACATGTAAACATCAAATCACATTCCTTCCCACATAAATTCAAAAGCAAACACACATTTCTATTAGTTAAACATTTCAACCCTTTCCAAATGACATAAACTTCAACCCTTCCCCCAATCTGCCTTCTGCCCGTTACCATAGAAACAGGTCATTGAACACTGTACTGAGCACACAGGTCACAAGTTCAGCACACACAATGTTGCTAATAAAAACACCAAGTGTGCTTGACTTCTCAACATATCAGCTTATCATATATAATGTTCCTTACAATCTGTATTTGTTAACCAATAAGAATCAAGTGTTTAAAAAACAGAAATATGCACCCTACCTTTCAGTGTAGAAGGTTGTCAAACAACCAATGATTTCTTGTCTTTTTTCAAAATTGCATCTTAGCCACCATTTTAGAAACATCTTACTTTCCAAACTGCCATTTCATTTACAGAGACCATCTGAGTGCATCCAGACCTCCTTACAAGATGCTTACAGTGTGGATTGTGGGACACAGCTACATTTTCTGGAGCCAAAGGTATGCAGAAAACAAAGGCATTCACAAAGACCTAGGTTTGCCAAATGTAGACATTAAATGGATTGGACAGAGAGGGTTAAAGTGGCACCAATTGATGCCATTGGTGAAATCCTTCATGCAAATCCAACACCCTGACCTCATAATAGTGCACTGTGGTGGCAATGACCTAGGCACTTTGACTGGGGTAGGTCTGGAAATGCTTATGAAGGACACCTTTGCACAACTGATTTCACTTTTCCCTAAAACTGCCTTTGTGTATTCTAACATATGCCAAAGGCAGAAATGGAACTGGTCCGATCATTTTTGTCCACAGATTAAGAAAGATAGGAAACATGTGAATAAATCCGTTTCTGCTTTTCTCCGAGACTACAGAATGGGGTCCATTTACAATAACAATCGGCGCTTTCATATGCAAGAGATGTATAGGAGAGATGGAGTACACTTTACTGATGAAGGAAACAGAGTCTTCCTCAACAACTTTAGACTCTGTATAGGTACTTACTTATAAGTACCAAAAACTCTCAATGAACACAACGGCTCTTTTTAGAGCCACTCAAGAACAAAACACTTAAGCTTAATCTTTATCTCCCAAACAATTTCATTTTTTTTCCCTTGGATCCGCGAACCCACCGCGAGAGGGTCCGTGCATCCAACGCGATAGGATGCGCGCACCGTGCATGCATTTCGCCGCTATTTTTTTTTCAAAAAGGGGGGCCCCAGGGGGTCCTTCTGGGACCCCCTAAGCACCTCTAGAGGGTCAGAGTATTTCCACTCTGCCCCCTTTATATGTTTTACGCACTTATTCCCCTTGCTTCTTCAGCCTCGCTTCTACCGAGGCAGAAAATGGCCGCCAACAGTTCCTGGTTTCGAAGGTAGAGAGACGCTCGACAGCCAATTAGCATTCAGCGCGTGATCGGGAGGGTGCGCGCTCGGTTCGGGGAGGGTTCGGGTACGGTGCGGGTAGGGTCCGCGGATCCTCCGCGGCCATAGATATCACTAACCTTTTTACCCTAATTTTCCCAGGAACTACTGAACAGATTCACACCAAATATGCAAAAGGCACGAGTCCGAACTGAGGACTACCTCTTTGCCAAATTTGGTGTCATTCCGTTCAGCGGTTCGGGCTGTAGCTGCAACAACAGATCCTATGGGAAATTGCATGGGGAAAACACGTTTTGGGACCCCCCTTTTTTCTCGGCCCCCGCTTGACGAATCACCACGAAACTTTTAGGGTAGGAGCGGAGCGGAGCTGGCCAAAAGTTTGGGGAATTTCGCGAGGATTCGTCAACCGGCGCCAAAGATATTCCCAATAGAATGTTGCGGATTTCCTATGGAAAATAGGTCCTAACTATAACTATCTACTGGCGACCGCCAGTAGATAATATATATATATAGATATATTATCTACTGGCGGTCGCGCAAGTTATAGTTATCTCAACTAACTATAACGGGGGAATTTCATTGGTTTTTTACGAGTGAAATGTCCACCTAACTATAACATGTGTGAAACCTATGGTTTCACACATAACTCGCGCGACCGCCACTCTATCACAAGGATGATGTCATCAGTGATGTCATGAGTGATGCCACTGACCATGTCATGAGTGATGTAATATGTGACGTCATCAGCAGTGGATTGTGGGCGCGCGAGTTATAGTTATCTCAACTAACTATAACGGGGGAATTTCATTGTTTTTTTACGAGTGAAATGTCCACCTAACTATAACATGTGTGAAACCTATGGTTTTTTAAGTGAATTTGCAAGGTTTTTTAAATGCTAAATCCTAACTATAATGTGTGTGAAACCTATGGTTTTTTAAGTGAATATATATATATATATATATATATATATATATATATATATATATATATATATATATATATATATATATATATATATATATATATATATATATATATATATATATATATATATATATATATATATATATATATATATATATATATCACGAAGCAAAGAAATGAAGCCGCACTCTTCCTGGGTATGAAAAGGGTAAATTTTAATGACCTCCTCTTTACCAACGCGTTTCGAACTCCAACGGTTCCTGATCACGGTATTTACAAGAGTCCATCTGTTGTTTTTACATATTTATACCAACTAGTCCGTCTTGCCATTAATGAAGCATTCTGGGAGTGGTAGTTTTCATGAATTGAAAAAAAACATTTAGCTAAATCATGCCGATTCCGTTTATCATACTTATGTGTCTCATTATTGTATTATTAAGCACAGATAGTCCGTGCATCGTATTTACTGTCAACAAACTCATTTTATCATACAGGTTTCATTATGATGTGTGTAAGGGGCTGAGTGCACTATGTAAATGTGGTTTCTAATGGAACTTTCGAGAAAAAATTCCACTATTTATTCACCATATGAATTGCACGGTGGCACATATATATCAATACGCATACAGAAAATGGAGTTTGTCTCCCGTTTTTTTGAAAGTTAGGGCTGAGTGCCCCTTGATTAACAGATAAAGAGACAGTTTGAGAAGTAGGTTCAGCAATGAACAAATAAATTCAATTTAACATGTCTACAGACTACTCTACCTGCATACTAAACTCCGCAGCAAGGGCGATGTTTGGCCTACCTCGACAAGCTCGGGCTTCAGAGCTGCTTTCTTCCCTCCATTGGCTCCCAGTTAAGAAGCGGATTACTTTCAAGGCTCTCACTTTAGCCCACAAGGCACTCCATTTGGTTGGGGCCTCTTACATTCAGAAACGGCTTCTTTTTTATAAACCCACCAGATCTCTCCGATCTGAATGTCTTGGCCTGGCAACGGTTCCTCCCATTAGAAGGGTCAGGATAGGTGGTCGTTCCTTTACACATCTTGCCCCAAAACTATGGAACTCCTTGCCTGTGGATCTGCGCCGTACTTCTAATCTGCTTGGCTTTAGAAAGGCCCTGAAAACTTGGCTTTACAAGCAGTAACTTGTTATGTTGGTGTTTTCCTCCATCTTCTTTCTCAGTTTGGGGTCAGAAAGCGCCGGGACACTCCCTGGAGTAGCCGTGCGCTATATAAGCAACCCCTATAACATAACATAACATAACATACTAGAGTTTAAAGAAAAAAGAAAAGTTCTAAGACTCAGGGTTAACTTGAGACTATGTTCCAGTTTGGAAGACAGTGTTCATAAGTGTACATAAAGTTCCTCATCCCCATTCAGCCCATGAGGAATTCTAGTTCTGAAGCGAATTATTAGTTTGGATTCCAGACGTCTAAGTCTTTCAGTTCTGTTGCCTCCTCTTTCATGTTCAGCGATGGTAGCAATGCCTGAGTAGCTGATATTTCTCCAGGTTTGGCCGACATGATTCTGCAGGTGTTTAGTTAGAGCATACGACATATCTTTGTTTTGGATAGCGCGTATGTGCTCTAGGATGCGCTTCTTGAGTGGGCAGATAGTGGAGCCAATGTAACGCTTCCCACACGAGCATTCAATTAGATATACAACAAATTGCGATTCGCAAGTTATTGAGTTCTGGATTTTGAAGATCCGATCTTTAGGATCTTTTTAAAATAGGTAGAAACCTAAAAACACTTAAAGATCCCAAAGATCGGATCTTCAAAATCCAGAACTCAATAACTTGCGAATCGCAATTTGTTGTATATCTAATTGAATGCTCGTGTGGGAAGCGTTACATTGGCTCCACTATCTGCCCACTCAAGAAGCGCATCCTAGAGCACATACGCGCTATCCAAAACAAAGATATGTCGTATGCTCTAACTAAACACCTGCAGAATCATGTCGGCCAAACCTGGAGAAATATCAGCTACTCAGGCATTGCTACCATCGCTGAACATGAAAGAGGAGGCAACAGAACTGAAAGACTTAGACGTCTGGAATCCAAACTAATAATTCGCTTCAGAACTAGAATTCCTCATGGGCTGAATGGGGATGAGGAACTTTATGTACACTTATGAACACTGTTTTCCAAACTGGAACATAGTCTCAAGTTAACCCTGAGTCTTAGAACTTTTCTTTTTTCTTTAAACTCTAGTATGCAGGTAGAGTAGTCTGTAGACATGTTAAATTGAATTTATTTGTTCATTGCTGAACCTACTTCTCAAACTGTCTCTTTATCTGTTAATCAAGGGGCACTCAGCCCGAACTTTCAAAAAAACGGGAGACGAACTCCATTTTCTGTATGCGTATTGATATATATGTGCCACCGTGCAATTCATATGGTGAATAAATAGTGGAATTGTTTCTCGAAAGTTCCATTGGAAACCACATTTACATAGGGCACTCAGCCCCTTACACGTATCATAATGGAACCTGTATGATAAAATGAGTTTGTTGACAGTAAATACGATGCACGGACTATCTGTGCTTAATAATACAATAAGGAGACACATAAGTATGATAAACGGAATCGGCATGATTTAGCTAAATGTTTTTTTTCAATTCATGAAAACTACCACTCCCAGAATGCTTCATTAATGGCAAGACGGACTAGTTGGTATAAATATGTAAAAACAAAAGATGGACTCTTGTAAATACCGTGATCAGAAACCGTTGGAGTTCGAAACGCGTTGGTAAAGAGGAGGTCATTAAAATTTACCCTTTTCATACCCAGGAAGAGTGCGGCTTCATTTCTTTGCTTCGTGAAATATTTGTGAGGCTGTCCTACCTCACCGCCGGCACCAGCTTTGAGTGCTCCCCCCGCAAGGACGCTTTGCTTAATTCATATATATATAATTCACTGAAAAAACCATAGGTTTCACACATGTTATAGTTAGCTGGACATTTTACTGATAAAAAACCAATGAAATTCCCCCGTTATAGTTACTGTAGGCAACTATAACTCACGCGACCGCAATCCTCTGCTGATGCTAATACTGTATTTAGACACTTATTTGCCCATGTCTTCTTCCATTAAATTTTAGCTATACATATATTACAAATATTTCATAAAGACACATATGTCATCAGCAGAGGATTACGGTCGCGTGAGTTATAGTTGCCTACAGTAACTATAACGGGGGAATTTCATTGGTTTTTTATCAGTAAAATGTCCAGCTAACTATAACATGTGTGAAACCTATGGTTTTTTCAGTGAATTTGTACGGTTTTTTAAATGCTAAGTTACTTTACGCCATTTGTGGACGCAGTTCGTTCCATGCGCGCACGGTGCGCTTCGCGCACCGTGCGCGCACAGTGAGCACGCGGTGCGCTTCGCGCACCGCGTGCCCACATTACGCTAGATGGGCCATGAACGCACGATGCGCTTCGCGCACCGTGCGCACATGGAGGACATATGATGAGCAAACTCTTAAATCTGCTTGTCATTTATTTATTTTTATTTTTTTTACCGTACGCTTACCGTAAGCTTACGGTACGCGTACCCCGTGATTTTTTTTAAAATCAATAAATGTTTTTTTTGTACTTTTCTGTCCTTCTTTGACCCCCTTACAAATGTTAGGGGGTCTGTAACTCTCCTCATTGCCCCCTTTCCTTGTTTTCTCTGTTTTTTTTTCTGAGTGAAACACACAAAATGGCGGCCGCCGCTTCCTGGTTTCGGCCGATTCGAATGTTTACTAAGATCTATGGGCCAATCAGAATCTCCTTCGCGCACGCCATGTTTCTTCCGTACGCTTACCGTAAGCTTACCGTACGCGTACCCCGTGATTTTTTTTTAAAAATCAATAAATGTTTGTTTTGTACTTTACAGTCCTTCTTTGACCCCCTCACAAATGTAAGGGGGTCTGTAACTCTCCTCATTGCCCCCTTTTCTTGTTTTCACTCTTTTTTTTTCAGAGTGAAACACAGAAAATGGCGGCCGCCGCTTCCTGGTTTCGGCCGATTCGAATGTTTACTAAGATCTAAGAGCCAATCAGAATCGCGCTCGCGCACGCCACCGTACGCTTACCGTAAGCGTATGGTAAGCGTACCGTAAGCGGGCTCAGATATATATATTGATTTAAAGGCTATTTTCTCAGAATCTACTGAACAGATTTACACCAAACCTACAAAAGGCACTTCCTTGACCTAGGGACTACCTCTCTGCCAAATTTTGAGTAATTCTGTTCAGCCGTTCGGGCTGTAGCTCGTTCTAAAGGTCCTATGGAAAAATGCATGGGAAAAACGCGTTTTGGGACCCCCCTTTTATCTCAGCCCCCGCTTGACGGATCCCCCCGAGACTTTCAGGGTAGGAGCGGTGCGTAGCGCCCCACCTATTTTGAGAAATTCGCGAGGATTCGTCGACCGGCGCCAAAGTTATTCAAAATAGAATGTTGAGGTTTTCCTATGGAAACGTGGTCCTAACTATAACTACCTACTGGCGACCGCCAGTAGGTAATATATATATATATATATATATATATATATATATATATATATATATATATATATGTACGTATATATATATACACATACATATTCCAAAAACAAAGCTTAAAGTTACGTTATCATGTGGTGAAATGTTTAGTAATGATACAGCGTTTTCGGGGGCCACTTGCTTACCATTGGTCCTCCGACTGACCATTCTATCTGACCGAGAGGTTAAGGGAGTTAACATTTAACAAGTTCAAATACACGACTCTTAACACCATGCTATAAAGGTACAGACTAACAATAGGTAGTTCCAACCTCCTAGAGAAATTGAGGGAGACTAATATTAGGCAAACAAGCACTTCAATCACAGCAATACAAAAGAGAAGCACCAATATTTGATGCTCAGATAGCAATCTAAAGTTCTGTCACCTATACATTAGCAATCTAAATTTCCTAAATCCAGTTCAAGCTAGGAGGATGGTTTGATAACCTAAATGATCTAAAAAATCAGGGAATTTTAATGAAGAAACCAGAACAAGGCAAGGAAATATTAGGTAGGAAAGTGTCAGCATCTCAGAAGCTCGGTCAAGAGTATTCTATGGGTCAGGGAATAAGTGATAGCCTAAGCCACACTTAGGGAAGATCAGAGATAAGCATAGAGGTCT
Organism: Triturus cristatus; assembly: GCF_964204655.1. Classification (NCBI taxonomy): domain Eukaryota; kingdom Metazoa; phylum Chordata; class Amphibia; order Caudata; family Salamandridae; genus Triturus; species Triturus cristatus. The sequence continues at coordinate 629,120,690 of NC_140590.1, read as the reverse complement.
AAACCTCTATAAGTCCAGAGGCATAGGGGAATCAGGCGAGAGGTCTGCAAGAAAATTTGCACTAGAGATCTGCAGAAGGGAGTTCAACAGGAGAGAATTTGAAAGCGTTCCTGGTCAAGGGGGTTCTGAAGGGATCTGCAAAGAGGGGTCTGGAAGGCTCCAAGAGAGAATTGAATCTCAGCTGGTGTGAATACTAACTTATAACACCAAAACGTCACTGGGTAACACCCCTTGTACGTATCGCCATCAGGGGTCCATTGTCCTCATCAATTCTCACGTTGCAGACTTCAACATCAGCAGGTTATCCCACACTGGACATAGGAACAGCATCTCCTCACACACAGGATTGATCGTAACGGGAGACATTGTTTACATCAAATGCTCTATGACGCATTCCATTACAACACGGTCATTACAACAACCGCGTTGTTACAAAGCAAACCATTACATCGCAAGTCTTTCAACGACTTGCTGTCGGGGCACTCTGGTGTTGGATTTACAATCTAACACCTTCTCTGCTGTTGCACAAACTGGAGTAGGAATAGTCAATTATACTATTCCTAAATCCAGGACGCTCCCTACAGCAAGTTGTTGTAACAACTTGCAATGTCATTTTTCGCGTTGTAACAATGCTGTTGTGGTAACGACCGTGTTGTAATGGAATGCGTTGTAGCAAATTCATTGTAAAGAGATATATTCGGTCGCAACATTGCTGAATAGGCCTTTCAGTTAGCTCTCTGGCTCCCCGTGTATTTTCGTCAAGGTCTTCTTCCTAAACTCTATCCTCTATCGCTAATACAGAGATGTATCTATTCTCAAACTAACAATGCATGTGAATACTTGCAAGAAATGCCACATTAGCAGAAAATGGAAAATGGCATTTATGCAGCATGGTCAAATACAGCCCTGCTGAACACAACTTAAAGTATTAATTCAATGGTGCACATTTAATATGCGTGTACACATTTAGACTTGAATACATATATGTCTCTAGTACATTGCATTAGATTCGTATCACATGTGGCATACAGTAAATCCTTAAAATAATCATGTGTAAGTATGGCTAAGAACTACAGTATACAAAATATACATGTAAGATTAGTGCACAAATGACATAAACCTCTTGTTGTTTTAAGAGAATTAGCATTCTACACATATGAGAATGGTTTCTAGTTAAGTTTCTACCCATTAAAGGTTATTCATGGTATCAAAGCACACATTATGAAAGTCAAATTTCATCTTTATAGTGAGCACATTATCTACTAAGTGAGGGTGTGTCACTTCATCAAGACTTCAATTAATATTTCAATGAGCATTGTTAAAACACACAACATGGGTATATTCTCTAATCCTAACCGCGATTGCACTTTTAGAAATAATGTCAAATGCAAAACCTATTTAATATTGTTAGACCCCACAAGAAACGTGCTAAGTGCATGTGTATGTCATGTATCTGTTAACATATTTGTTAAGTACTGATAACATATTTGTAACGTGTAAAGAGTGGGCCACTTTGTGCTGCACCAGTAACAACATAACGTTTGAAAATCTATAAACCACAGAAATTCACCAGTTATAGTCATCTCAAGTACTATAACTCGTACCACCGCCATGCAGAGTTAATCTCATCAATAATTTCACTGCAAATGTTGCAGTGATATTATCAATGATGTCATAGAAAATGTCATAAGTGATGTAACAAGTGGGGTAATTAGCTGTGCATGACGAGGGTGCAAGTTAAAGATGAGTTAGAGCAAGAGTTATAGTTACTTGAGATAACTATAACTGGTACAGTTCTGTGGTTTTTAGAGATTAAAATGTTGCATTGTTACTGAACATTTCATCTAATCATAAAGTTACTTTCATCTTTGATTTTTTAGTGAATTTCTAGGGCTTAACACCCCTCGCCCCCCACTCCCCCAAGGCAGCCAACCACACTGTGCATATGGCCTTCGGCTGTGCGTGTCGGGGGTTTGGCCACCAGGCATGGCCCTGGGGACCACCGTCCCCCAGGACATTTTTTCTTATAGGGCAAATATATTTTAAAGGGAGCATTAATGGCTCAGGGAGAGGGCCACGTGGCCCCCTTCCCTTTCATTTAAATTTGTGGCCCTAGGAGATGGGGTCCCTGGGGCCTTTAGGAGCTCATGGAGGGGAACCATGTGGCCGCCTGAACCCAGGGAACCACAAATCAGCCCAGAGAGTGGGGCTGAAGGCCCCCCTCTGCCTTAAAATACATCCTGGCTTTGGGGGATGGGGGTCCATGGGCCAAAATCGGCCCGGGGAGGAGGGTGCATATCTCCCTCCCCAAAAAACATGCCTGGCCTTGGGCGATGGGGTCCCCGGGCCGAATTCAGCCTGGGGAGGGTAGCCACGCCCCCCCAAAAAATAGATAGACCCTGGCCTACCCAGGGTTTTCCTATAAAACAAGCATGGGAGCCAGCACTTTTTTTCTTCTTATTTTGCTGCAGACTTGTGGATCCTCCGTAAATTCACTGCAAAATCTCTTTTAAAAAAGTTTTTTTAGCCCCAGGCGGGGTTCCCCTGGGACCCCACCACCAGGCCAGGGGGCTCATGGTATCCCTACCTTTGTTTCCCCCTTATGTTTTTTTAGGACTCTGGCCTGAGTCCCGCGTTCTACAATGGTTGCCACCACTTCCTGGTTGAGGCTGTGGCATTCAATCAGATCTCAGCTTGAGATCAGTCAGGATCTGCGGAGGCTCTCTAGATATTTAAAGTTTTTCAGCATTAATTGCTCAAAAACTACTCAACGGATTTACACCAAAACACAAAGAAACACTTTTTCTGGACAAAGATCTAGCTTTCTGCCAAATGTGGTGTAAATCCGCTTAGCAGTTTAAGCTGTATTTAAAGTTCCTATGGGAAAATGAATGGGGAAATAATGTTCGGCCATTTTTCTTACCCCCCCCCCCCCCTTTGACGGATCACCCCAAAACTTTATCAGCAACACAAAACATGCATTTCCATGGAAACACGATCCTAACTATAACTACACAGTGGCGCTCGCACCCACAGTCTTTTTATTTATTTATTTGTTCGTTTGTTTATTTATCATTTATTGGGTGGGAGGACCAGGGAGCAAATTGGTGATGGTCCCTCAACCTTAAAAGAAGCACTTTCACAGTACTTATTTGTACTTTTTTAATTTACAAATCTATCTTGGATCAATAATTTACAAAGGCACATTTTGACCATACGTAATGATGAGTGTTTGCTGCTCCAAAATGCAGTGTTATTGCAGTCTTTATTTCTAAGTGTTATTGCAGTCTTTTGGTCCTTCACAAAGCAATGCAGCATCACCAAAAGGCATTGGCAAAGATAATGGGTTCCAAAGGCGGGACCTTTTGGCTTTGCCAAGGCTTATAAGTTCTGACTCTACTTAACTCAAGGTACGAAGTCCCTGTCATTTTCTCAATGCATGCCCATATGTCTGCAGTTAATGCTTTGATCTAGTACCCATCTTTCTCGCTCTGTCCCTTCCATCTATTTGGTTTTATGTTTTCAGTCTTGGGCATAGAGAAATGTCACTATATTTCAAAGAGACCCATCCAGGGCTTTGTTTCACTTCTCCGGGGCTTTTGGCTCACTTTTTTTAAGATTTCTAAAGGGATGAGTATAATGTGTTCAGATGGTAATCTTTTCCCAATTAAAAGCGACTCTCATTTCTTCCTGTGATTAGATGTTACATGCCTCGGCCGGCCTGTGTAACTGCTGTTAGTGTATGATGCAGAGACTAGAAAAGTTCTAAGTGTGGGTCAGTTCAAAGCAGTTGCTATTAAAGTCCCTGCAGTGATTGAAGCGCAGTGCATATACAATCAGTCAATCAGTACTTGTAGAGGCCGGCTTCTCACCCATGAGGATATCAAGGTGCTGGGTTGCTGGGCTTAGTCAAAAAGCCAGGACTTGAGTCTCTTCCTGAGGTATGTCAGCAATGGTGATGTTCGGAGGTGGAGAGGGAGGGCTTTCCAGCGAGGTCTGAGAAGGAGCAGCCTCCACTGTGGCTACAGCGGATGAGCTGTGTCTGTGCATGGGTGGCCTTGTAAGGGTGCTGAGTCTGCGAGTGCAACATGTGAAGCGCCAAGCCTCTGCGGTTTCTCCGTTTGGCTTGACAGCACAGCTGTTGACAGACCTGTCACAAACCTAAAAAAGAGTTTTCAGGAGAACTACAGCAAGAGGTACTTTGGTTTCACCCACTTGTTAGTTGATGCGAGCACAGTATTTGAGTGGGCAAAAGTTATCTTCTTCCACCAAAAGGGTGTGAAGCAGCGTAACTTATACTCCACTCTTTCACATAATAATAATAATAATAATACCGAAGCTTATAGAGCGCGACAGCTACCCCACGCAGGGGTGTCCCGGCGCTAACAGTAGGTAGCCAGAGCGTCATGCGGGGTAGAAGGCCGACGTCCAATAAATTAATCTGTCCTAAAAAGCCAAGTCTTCAGGTCCTTGCGGAAACAAGGTTCCGAGTTTGCCTGCCGCAGATGGCCTGGCAGAGAGTTCCACAGTGTGGCTGCTCTGACCGTAAAAGTTCTTCCGCCCAACCGTGGTTTACTGAAGCGGAAGGAGTGTAGCAAATTAAGGGAATTTGAACGTAATGCACCTTCTGCTTGTAGAGGCACAGTCTGTCTTTCAGATATCGTGGGCAATTACCGTTCAAGGCTCTATAGGCCAGAGTCATGGTAACCAGTGGAGCTTCTGCAGATACGGAGAGACATGGTGTCGGAAAGGAACACGGCACACCAGTCTCGCAGCCGCATTCTGTATCATCTGGAGGCGGTGGATGGCATATTTAGGAAGGCCAAGATACAGGCCATTGGCGTAGTCCAGCCTGGATGTGACTGTGGCATGGACTACTATTTTCTGGCAATCTTCCGGTAGAAGGTGCAAAATTTTCCGTAGATTTTTTAATTTACTAAAACAAGTAGCAGAGACCTGCTGTATTTGGGCTAGGAGGGAAAGATAAGCCTTCCATCTCACTCCTAAATTTCGAATTCATTTGGCGGGGGAAGGAGGAGGCCCCATTTCTGCCGGCCACCACAGATCTGCATCCGGGACACCACCCTGCCCAAAAAACAGGACTTCGGTCTTCTCCGCATTAAGCTTTAATTTATTCGAATTCATCCATAAAGCTATGTCGCGCAAGCAACTTTTAAAATTCTTGAAAGCCTCTGCCGTCTGCTCCTTGAATGAGAAGAACAGCTGGGTGTCATCAGCGTAGGAAATCGCTTTCACTCCCCAGTTGGTAATTATAGAAAAAAGCGGGGCTAGGTAGAGGTTAAAAAGAAGGGGGTTCAGGGCAGAGCCCTGAGGGATGCCGCACCAGAGTGGTTTTGGAGTGGACTCAAAAGGCTTAAGGGCAACCCTCTAAGTGCGACCACTCAGATAGGATGTCAGCCAGGCCAAAACCTTCCCCCCAATTCCTGCGCCTTGTAGCCTCTAGACCAGTATGGAGTGGTCCACGGTATCGAAGGCCGCTGACAGATCCAGGAGCACCAGTAAAGATGAAGCTCCCGAATCCAGCGACCATCTTACCGACTCAGCTACCTCAAGGAGACCGGTCTCGGTACTGAAGCCGGCCTGAATGCCCGATTGTGTATCATGCAAGGAACAATTATATATGTCCACCTGACCTTGTATTGACTGTGTGCCTTAATCTTATTAATATGTGTTAAGCATTTAAATGTATTACTGAAATGTATTTACTGTAGAAACTAGAGATTCATATATGTGTGCACTAATGTTCAGTTTAAACATGAAGACATGCATTTCTTAATTCACGATTTACACCCTACACTTCAAGAGATATTTGCATATGTCACCATGTAGTCTTTTGCTCACATTTTGCAGTTATTTTAAAGTTACACGTGTGCATGTATAACCATGTATTTGAAGTGCACATTACATACTTAACTAAAGGTAACCTGACTAAAGTCCTCAGCTGAAATGCTTTTTGCTTCACCAGCACGTTTTCTCTTTTTCTTGAAAGTTTATTAACATGATTGTCATTAGCTAGAGAAAGGTTTAATGTCTATGTTAGATGTCTGATAGAGAAACCTGAGAGAAACTTGGCAGTGAACATGGAGAAACAATTGTCGAAAGAAGACTTCTTGTAACGTGGCCCATAGGGACATTATAGTCTTTCCTTAGTTAGCATGAGCACGCTGCAGACTGTCTGCTGCTTTGCACATGTTACTACATGAGTTTATTCTGCAAATGCCTCTTTTGATATTTTCACATGAGAACCTACTGCTGTGTTCACGCTTTGCAGGTTCCTCGGATTTTGTCTGTGCATTGTTTACAAGGCCGAACAACAATGCCCCTTGCTATTCTGTTCTGATCAGGCACTAGCACCAAGACAAACCAGATAGCGAGAGCTGTTGTTTAGGAATATGTACTTTGTTCTTATTGGAATACACGGATAGGTGGGACACACTTGGAGAGGGTCCTTTCCAGGGAGAAGAGCGTGACAACACCTAGGATGTAGAACTGCCATCTATAGACTGAGGTACGAGGTCTGCAGAGAACACCCAGAGATCCTCTGATATATAATCATCCTGCGTCTGTGCAAGGGGAGGGAGGTTAGGCTACTCTGTCTCTCGCTATGACATCTCCTTTTATGATCTATGGTCTACTTGCTATGCTGACCATATTTGTGTTATGCATTTTTCTGCTTATTGTGGCATGTATACTGCAAATCAGAGCATGTTAGTTAAAATAAATATTTTAAACTTGTTCATGTTTTATTGTGGACAATTACAAGAGTGTAAGCGAAAGTGTGTGTCTTGTAACTGCGATTCCTGAGAGAGTCTGGAGTGTGGTGTTCTGGGGTGTTTAATTCCTTGTTCTTCTGTGAGTGAGTAGGAGGGCAAGGGAGACACTATATAACGGTCCAGGGCTCATGGGTACCAAGGTGGTAGGATGACTCAGTCCCTATATACTAAAGTCCCATAATCCTATGCATAGTTCTGTGTTTCCGCAGGATCCCTGCAACATGGCACCACCAACATTTGGTCTGTTACTTATTCACGGGACCACTGAATAGCGCTTGTGCTCGTCCACGATACCTTTTTGCTGCTTCCAGGGGACGCCCGAGGCAGAAGGGATTTCCCTCATAAAGTTGTAGGGTACACTTGGGTCTGTAGGTTTTTGTAGCTTAAATTCTAAATGGTTTCTTCGAACCCTTTTGCGCTACCATTTTCTTTGACTTTCCATAATATAAGGCGCAACCGGCCGTGATTCCGGCGCATAGCTGGGCGGCGTTTACACAACATTTGACACTGCATGGAGTGCCCGATACGGGGGCTAACGTTATCATGGTGGTCGAGGCAGATCCAGCATACTGTTTCGAGGTTTTTTATTCCTGGGTTACATTTCCTGCAGTTGATGCGAATGATGATTTTTTCATGCTTACACGGTCGCTGATCCACCGGCGGTGTATCGTCCTTACTCGATGATTGAAGTTTCGTTGACTTCCTGGGACTATATGATTTGGTTTAATGACACTCTTCCTCACCCTATCTCTTTTGTTTGAATGGGCCCCTTAAGTGTAGATGGGGATGCTTGGCCGGTTTTGGCTGGTTTTACACCACATCCAAATTATCTAAATGTAACTATAGTGGAGCTTCGTCAGCTCTGTGCACAGGTGACTCAACTCTATATACAAGTCACAAAATACATTTCTCGTACCATTCAGGTGGCTCCGCCTGGAGCTGGGCCTCCCCCACCAGTACAGGGCGGTGGTCTTGTGATTAGTCCCGTCATGAATAACTCGATGATGGGCAAATGTCCTCAGAATCATGAGGATCTTCCCTTTTGGATAGCACAAAAAATTGAACAGATTCCTGCACACTAGCCCTGTGGAGAAACACAGGATCCTTACTATGTGTTTTCCTAGTGGTCTGATTGCAACACCTGGGGGACGGTGTTTGCATCAGTGTATACACTGTGCTTTGGCACCCCCTCCATGAGCATTCTGCTGAGAGTTCTGAAACGAGTACAGAATGAACACGGGGCTGGCCCAGCCCTGGATCTGGGGATGAGATTAGTGGCAATGTTCCCTATTGTCTTCGATATAATTCTGGCTAACATTAAAGGTGAAACAGTTTGCTTGCAGGTGCGCAAATGCCGATCAGGAGCAAGTCAGTCCTGGGCTCATGGGTAACAAGGTGGTAGAAAGACTCAGTCCCTATATACTAAGGTCCCATAATCCTATGAATACATCTGTGCTTCTGTAAAATCCCTGCAACATTCTGTTCATCGAGTACCAAAATGTAAAATTCTCAAGGTTGAGAACCAAAGCTTTAGTCCAATGCGATGTGAACCTAAGTCATGTTGAAGATGCACTCAAGTAGCGTTCTTAGTTTTAGATTGGTGCACACACAACAAAAGGTAGAGCAGATTTCCTTTAGATTTTGAGGTACAGACCTCTCTGAATGCCCTAATCTTGCAAGTGTGAAGCTTTATGGTAAAGTTGTTCCTTTTATTTTTGGACTTTTACTGAAGTCTGATCATTCTGACACATTCTTCTTCTGTGCTCCTGATTTTGAGGCCCTTGAAAGATGAACCTATATTTGATTTATGCTTAGAGGAGAGCAACATCCCTTTCCTAAATTTCTTTCTATCTGTACGCTTAATCTGTGTTTGTACAATTGTGGTTATTGCAATCCAATATGTCATTTTGTTGTGCCTTAACCTACTGAGATTCTTCAGCTTACCTTTTATATTGCTGCATTGACTGAATTTATTTTTGGTTTGCATATATACTATTATTTTGCATAATCTCCATGGGAAAAATATTTTAATAGTGTGCAAAATCTATTTCGCTGTGCACCCTTCATATAGTTTTACCTGTACAGCTTACATACACAACAACTTCTTGGGGCTATTGTGACACAACATTGGGAAAAAGCATGGTTAACAGAGAGGCTTTAAAGGACACAAAATGCTACACACTACGGATGATAAAGCTTATGGATCATTATATAGCAGGCGTTAGTAGGAGCTAATTGTAACTATTGATTAAATAGCCAAGCTTCTCAATCATTTTACAATTTTAGCGAGTGAGACTCCACTCACAGTGAGAGCATGAGAGAATTCCAAGCTTCACTATGGCCATAGAGGAAGTTTGCTCCCCGAGGATGACTGCTCTGGTCACAGGCACATAGATTACAGCTGCCTGAGCAGAGTGCACCACTCGCCCTGGGATGCTCAAACTGAATTTGAAAGTTGTGAAATCTTGCTATTTATTGTAAAGGCTCTCTGGGTAATCACCATACTTGTAAATACACGTTTTGCCTTGCACCTAGAAGCAGTGTAAGGCATGAAGATTGGGCTATATGTGGTCGTGTTGGAGGGGGTGAAAAGCATATTGCTTTGCCAAAACCAAACTTGGCCTGGACCAGACTGTTAACCCCTTCAGTGCCCGCCCCTTTCCCCGCCCTGTGCCGGCCGTTTCATTAGCGGGCGGGGTTTATGACGAGCTGGTCTCGTCATGGGCACAGCGCAACCGCGGCCCATGACGAGACCAGCTCGTCATGGGCATTGAAGAGGTTAAGCTTTTGTGTATCAAACTAAGGTTCAGCAAAAGGTAGGATACACTTAAGGGTCTTTATCTGCAGAAAATAGATTCTGGATACTTTAAATGCCTGGATTGTTAATGACCTTCACAAGTAAGGTTATGGATGGGTGTGTGCACCTCAAGGGCAATGAAAGGTTGGCCTTGACGTGCACACAAACCTGTCCCTCACCTGGTGGATTACCTGCAGGGGAAAGTCTTCTGCTTTACAGTTCAGGTCAAGGTGTCATGCACATTAGATATTATTTTGCTTTTTCTCCATGGGAAAAATATTTTAAGAGTGTGCAAAATCTATTCCGATGTGCACCCTTCACATATGGAGGTAATCTAGTGTTTTCCTTTTTTGTTTTAAATATCTTTATTAGGTTTTATATTTTTTCGCACAAATACCCCCCATTCGATACCCCCATCCCCCACCCCATCTCAGACCAGCCCTGTATTTACAATAATGACATTTTAACAATTTTGGCATAATAATAACTATCTCATACATAGTGAAGAATTTGTTCAGTACATTAAGAGATAAATCACAATCAAGATCATATAATTGCCACTTAATACACATTAACCAGTCTCTGTCTGACTTTGTGTCCATTGTATTAGCGGATCCCAGATTGCAAGTCCCATTTTACGTTTATTACGTCCCTTTCTTTCAAATATGGCTACTTCTAGGCTACAGGTAGTCAGCAATCGAGATCTCCATTGTTGAAAGACCGGTGGGTTTGGATCCAACCACGCTGATGCTATACATAGTTTAAAAACCACCATGGCCACAAATATCAGCCTGTGCATGTATTTAGGTCGGTTTATGTTAGCTACACCTAGCATTATTTCATCAGCGGATATTTCTATTCTGGTGTCTAAAACTTCTGATAAAAAAGCTGATATATCCTTCACTAGTTTCGTTAATACATCACATGAGGCAAAATATGTACACTGTCAGCTTCGACTAGCTCGCATCTAGGACATGATGTTCCTTTTCCTGTACCCCATTTGGCAAATTTATATGGAGTGTAGTATAATAAAAAAAGGTTTTATAATATTGAGCTTGCAGCTTTATGTACATGAGGCAGGACTGATATCATTCCAAGGAATGTTTCAGCTGAGACCCCAAGTTTAACCTGCCATTTCATGGTATATTTATCAAGATCGTCCAGGTACCTTACGTTTAATAATTCATAAATTTCTCCAATTTTTATGTTTGTTTTTATGGATAGGTTCTCCATTATCTGAACTACTTGAAATGTCTGTCCCCACCCCCTTTCTTAAAAAGAAAATCCCGTATTTGTAGATATTTAAAAAAATCACGGTGACCCGATTTATATTCGTCCGAAGTTCTTCGAAAGATTTCAGTCCTGAAATAGAAAAATAACAGCCAAAATGTGTAATCCCTCCCTGTACCCATCTCTCAGTACAGATATCGTTAAAAATCCCTGGGAGATTATTGTTTTTATGAATTAACGTGTAATAAAATAAACGTCCAATCCCCAATAATTTACGTGTATTATTCCACGCTTTATAAATACCAAACATGGATTTAAATGTAACCTTCTTGAAGTAGCTGTCATTTAAATGCCGCCATAGACACCATAATCTGGTGTTTTCCATGCCCATTTTTCACACTCCAATAGATTTTGGGCACTTAAGTGAGCAAATTGGATGTGACAATCCATGGTAAAATTCCCTAAAAACACAGACATATACCCACAATGAACCTTAAAGTTCCGACTGCTGAAAATCCAAAAACTGGGTTTTCTGTGGTAGTGGATTTCATCTGCGGCCATAGATGTCTGGAGACTCTCTTGGGGAGTCAGGATCTGCTACGTACGCAATATTTTACGCGTACGTACCTGCATGTATCTTAGGGTGCACAACACCCAAAGGTCTTATTCATTGTTTATTTGCAGTGTTGTTAATTGTAGATGTCGTTCCACCTCCTTGACTGATGTTTCGTGGTGCAGTGTTATTTGTCTTGTTTTTTGCATGAAACTTTGTATTGTTTACAGCTTCCTGATGTTGTTGAAACTCAAAAAGGCTGTCAAGGTTAATTGATGGAATGTAATACTAAACACAATGGGCACGAAAAATAGTTTCCAGGGTTAAAAAACAACTTCAAAGCAGTCAAACCCCTGCCCTTTAAATCAATCAAACAAGTGAGTGGTACAACTTCCCATTCAATGCAGTGAGGCAGGCAGCACCACTAAACATGCGGATACATCACAATCGGACATTAAATTCAAAGAAGGACTTACAAGTTTTGCAATATAATTACAAGTGCAGTAATTGTTTTCTTATTGGAGCCTATCACAGGCATTAAAAAACAGGAAGTGGGAAGGAAATTTCCATTTAAGTACTGAAACTACCACACATCTTCAAAGCACACAGTATAACTTCAAAGAATGCCTGAGCGGAAAAGCAGCCTTTTCAAGTGCTTAGAAGTACATGGCCAGGACGATATGCACTCATTAATCACATTTCCTGGTAAACTAGACCAGAAAAGCAGGACCCTCCAGGCAGACCCTTCGGCCACAGGCAAGGGGGAAAGAAACACAGGTAAACGGACCTGTCAGGAATCCAGGGCAGCTGAGAGGCCGGTAGGGCTGGGGCAAAAATGATCATTGCCAGATGTAAAAAAACAGAGCGGAAAAACATTTTCTATTGATAGCACAAGAGGGAAGGAAGCAGGCTTTTCTGTTCTCCAAAGGGTGAGGCATAGCATTCCACATTAAACACAAAGGGCCCAGCTGTCGGCCAAAAGGGAAAAAACACTGCACGTACTCTGAAGCAAAGGATAAGGTTTTACGTAAAATGTGACCACTTCTTAAGCTGTAGATTCGGTTCAGAAATTTGAGAAGAGAAACGTGATGAAAACTGCTGACAGAATTTGCCTGAAAGTAGGAGCCCCGCTCAAAATAAAAAAATGTGTCTTATTGTCTTCATAATGTTATGCCAAAGTTTCCCCGCTGTGTTGGCCAACCATAATATCTTGCAACCAGATTCCGAAACATATGTGAAAGTTTAACAATACGGACATCCGCACAGTTATGTCCGGCACACCTGACACATAACGTATTTTAAAAATGACTACCATTGTGCGAATGTGGCGATTCCCAAGAGGTGAGCACACAAATGGTGCCCCAGTGCTGGGGGGGGGGGGGGATGAAGGCGTAGCCGGGAGAAAGGCTGCACCAATCAACTGACCCACTCAAAAATGAAGAAGTCAGACGAGAGGAAAGGTCATTGACAAAGCAAAACACACCTTACCCAGCAAATTCCGCATGCATTTCCGTGGCTAGGCTGCTTCCCGCACCCATGCTAATATGGATGGAGGTGTCTAGCAGACACCGGCACCATGTCTAGCCCCTTTGCCGCCCTGTCGACTGGTCGACTCCGCCGGTCGCTCTTTCCGTCCGCCGGGGTCCCCCCCCCCCCCGCTATACTAATATGGCGGGGGGAAATGGGTGGCGGGCCGAGGGAAATGCCCTACATCGTAATCAGCCCCTTATTTTGCTTTGAGGTAAGTGACATACAGCGGAAAGAATACAAAAAAAAATACACAAATACCAACGACTGCATGTATTTTACAAATGATGTCACAGACACAGAGCGCATCATGCCAGCACTAACAAGCAGAGCACACACATTGCTGCATTCAATGTCAAAGACATCTATTGTGCCAAGTGTTCTTGTCATTCACAAATCAAGGCCACCGTGGCCATGACATGTGACAATGGGTATGTGGAGGGATGTGAATGTGTTTTGTGTATTTTTAATGTGACGTCAACACTTCACCTTTCTCCTTGTTTGGCATTTACCTTCTTTAGCTTTTGGTCGAAAAAGTCATGCAGTCAATGGTATTGGTGCCATTGACACCGAAGTACTGAGAGCATTACCTCCTCGTCAGCCCTCCCCGTCCCAGTCCTAACCAGTTGAGCATAGCTCCTCCCACCAGACACTCCCAAGCAACTTGAAACCCATCCCTTCCCTCCAGGCCACACCCATACCCTGAGGCATATAGCACCGTGACCCGCCACTCCACATCCTGGTTTTTTTTTTCTGCTGATTCACTTCCGGGCAAACTTCGACGGGATAGGAGGTGCTGGGTCTTCAAGCCTCCTGTCAGGTGAGTGTGAAACGGGTTGTTTAGCGCCCGTTTAAACCCCTTTGGTGCCGTTTTTGAATTATTGAGGCATTTACTTTGAGTCCCTGCTGTAGCGGGACCGTGGGGTTGGGGGGTCAGGACTACCTGGTGTGGGGTGGTGACTCCCTGCTGCGGCCTCCTCTCTTCCGAGTTTGTTCCCTGCTCTAGCGGGATCGCCCGGGGGGGAGAGGAGGTGTGTGAGGCGCGGCTTGCCTTTCTGCGCGCCAAGGGCGTGACGGTTTTGGCTTCTATATCTTTTTTTCGTCAGTGGGGGCATGTCTCCTGTTTGTTTAGCGTTCATACAGATTACTGTTTGACTGTCCGCTTCGCGCTTCCTCGGATCTTGGAGTGGGGTGTTATTCTCCTGCTGGTTGGGGGTTGCTGCAGTGTAGGTGCCCTGGGGAGGAGTTTCCACTGTCCTCATGTCTGTCTCTATTCGGATGGGGGTCGTCTGGGGTTTTTTGTGGCTCTAATCTCCTACTGCTCTTAAGAGTCACTGTGGCCTTCTGGTTTATGTCTGGGGCTCTGACTCTCAAGGTTACAGGTTCTAATCCCTTTGATTCGGTCTAGGCAGGTTTCTTCAGTGGGCTTTGGGGGTATTTCTTACCTTGTTCACTGGTTCCTGGTGCGGGGGCTTCTGGGTTCTTGGTATCCTTAATGGTTGGGCCCTGTCCTGTCCTTTTATGGATGGGTGGAAGTCTCTGATTGGCCGTTTTGGGGCCGGCCTTCAGTCCTGTTGGGGATTGGCTGGGGATCGGTGGGGCTTTCCCTGGTTGGCCTTTGAGAATATTTTTTTTTTTTTTTTTTTTTCCCCTGGTTGGGCTCGGTATTTAATGGGGTCTGTTTCTCTGTTCTCATGTTTACAACATGGAGGGTAGAGGTGCGGATGTACGTGAGCTCGGCTGTGTGGATGAGGAGGTGGTCGCTGGGTCTTCCACTGCTCCTTCCTTAATAGATATTCAGAAGATGATTGAGGCGGCGGTGGCGGCTGCCTTTGTGGCTCGTGATCCCATTGGGCCTAAGAAACGGAAATTGGATGCCTCGGCGGAGGTAGATCCTGACATGGACTCTGATGAGGAGGTGAAGGGTCGTTTTGTCCAAGGGTCGGACCTTAGTTGTGTTCTACAGCATGTTCGGGACAATTTGGGGTTCCCTGGTCCCGTGCCGGGTGGAGAGTCTGAAGACTTCTTCGCTAATTACCTGAAGAGAGAACCTGAAAGCCTCCCCATTCATGCTTCTGTGCGGAGGGTGCTGGAGGGGGAATGGAAGGATGTGGACAAACATGCCTTTCCCCGGTTTCTGGCTAGGAGGTATCCCTTGCAGGGTTTCTCGGAGGAATTCCCGGCCGTGGTGAAGGTGGATTCCCTGCTTGCTGGCATGGCGTCTCAGAGCCTGGTGGTGTCTGAGGATGCGGTTCCTTCTGATCCTGGGGACAAGCGTGTGGAAGGGGCCTTGAAGCGGTCCTTTGCTGCCTCTAATCTTGCAGTTCGGTCTGCAGCTTACACCAGCTATCTTGTGCAGTCACTTCTTAAAGACTGTCAAAGTATTTCTGCGCAGCTCATGCAGGATGAGGATCCCTCGGAGTCTTTATCCATGTTGGAACAGCAGTTGCGTTTCTTGGCAGATTTGTCCTTTGACTCCCTTAGCGCTGCTGCGGCGGCTGCAGGTGCCTTGGTTGCTGCTAGGAGGCAGTTGTGGCTTAAGTCTTGGAAGGCGGAGGCTGCTCAGAAGGCGGCCGTGATGAAGATCCCCTTCACGGGCTCTAAACTGTTTGGTGAGCCGTTGGAGGCTTTGATTAAAAAGACTGCGGAGGACAAGAAATTGTTGGCTCCGGTCCGCTCTTCTCAGAAAGGGAAGTTTGCGGGTTACAAGCGGGCTTTTGGGCAGGCGTTTCAGTCTAAAATGGCGGCCCAGCCCTTTCGTGGTAGGGGACGTGGCCGGGGTGTCCCTTCCTTCCACAAGTCCCGGGGTCAACAGGGTGCTTCCTCTTCGGCAGGTCCCTCCAAGTCGTGACTATGTGATAATGGGGTTGCCGGTTGGGGGTCGCCTCTCTTCTTTTTTTCCTGTCTGGGAGGAGTTCGTTCGGGACCAGTGGGTCCTGCAGGTGGTCCGGCTGGGCTACAGAATAGAATTCGGAACTCCTCCGGTGGATGTGTTCAGGTCTACCCCTGTTCCCAGGTCTCCGGCGAAATGCCGTGCTCTGTTGGACGGAGTTCGGGACTTGGTGTCCAAGGGGGCTGTGGTGAAGGTGCCTGTGAGTCAAAGGGGTCGGGGGGTTTACTCAATCCTGTTCTTGATCCAGAAGCCAAATGGGGACTTCCGTCCTGTGCTGGATCTGAAGGCAGTGAACTTATGTATCCCTCACCGGTCCTTCAAAATGGTGACTCTACAGTTGATTCTTCCCTTCCTGTCGGTGGGGGATTTCCTGACTTCGCTCGATCTCCGGGACGCTTATTTTCATGTGCCAGTGCACGCGGATTCTCAGAGGTTCCTGCGTTTCTGTGTGGGGGTGGATCATTTCCAGTTCCAGGTATTACCGTTTGGCCTGTCGGCCTCTCCGAGGGTGTTTACTAAGGTGTTGGCTCCCTTGGTGGGTTTATTGCATGCTCGGGGTATTCAGGTGTTCCCTTACTTGGACGACTGGTTGATTTCTTCCTCTTCTTTCCTTCAGGCTCAGGCTCAGTCCATGGAGGTTTGCAGTCTCCTTCAACGGTTCGGGTGGATTCTGAACTTGGAGAAATCCCATCTTCACCCCACTCAGGATCTGCTGTTCATTGGGGGGGTGTTCAACACCAGGTTGGGAAAGGTCTTCCTGTCGGAACCTCGCAGATTGACTCTTATGCACGAGCTGAGGAAGGTGTTGGGGGCTCAGTCTTCCACGGCTCGCCAGTGGTTGCGTGTTCAGGGGCTAATGTCAGCTACTGTTATGATTGTTCCTTGGGCCCGTCTACACTTGTACCCCCTGGTGAATAATCTTCTGGAGCATTGGGATCCGGCCTCTCTGAATTACGAACAGTTGATTCCGGGGGGGGTGTCCATCGCCCGAGAATTGTCCTGGTGGCTGGTGGATTGGAACCTCTTACAGGGCTCGCCCTTTGTGTCCCAGGAGAGGTTGGTCCTGACGACCGATGCCAGCGAATTGGGTTGGGGTGCGGTCTTGGGTCAGGAGTCGGTGCAGGGTCTCTGGTCTGTGCCAGAGGCGGGCATGTCCTCGAATTGGAGGGAGTTGAAGGCGGTTCTGTTGGCTTTGACTCATTTTCTGCCTTGGATCCTCCAGAGGGATGTGATGGTACGGTCAGACAACACGGTGGTGGTGTGTTATATCAACCGCCAGGGGAGCGCGAAGGTGGCTTCCCTCAATTTGTTGGCACGAAGTATAGGCCTGTGGGCGGAGTCTCACTTGCTGTCTCTGAGGGCTTTGCATCTACCGGGGATTTTGAACACGGAGGCGGATCGCCTGAGCAGGGTGTTTCCCTCCCTGTCGGACATGTGCCTGACTCAGGAGGTGTTTGGTTGCCTAATGGCTCAGTTCGGGATCCCGGTGGTGGACCTGTTTGCCGCTCCGGGGAACGCCTTGAGGGAGAAGTATTGTTCTCTGGTTCGCTCTGCGGCGGTTTGGAGGGTGGATGCCCTGTCCTTCCGGTGGGAGGGGGGTCTGCTATATGCCTTTCCTCCTATTGCTCTGCTTCCGCGTGTTCTCCTGAAGGTCAAGCGGGATCGGGCTTCTGTGATCCTGGTGGCTCCGGTTTGGTCCAGGAGGCCTTGGTTCCCTCTGTTATTGAAGTTGGCGGTGGGGCCCTGCTGGAGGTTGCCGGTGGTCCCTTGTCCCTTGTCATTTCCCCCTCTGTCTCGGGAGTGTCTGGTCCGCCTGCGATTGGCGGGTTGGCTGTTGAGAGGATGAACCTTGTGGCTTTGGGGTGTTCTCCTTCTGTGGCGGAATTTATTCAGAGGTCCAGGCGCCCTTCGACTCTCAAGTCCTATGCCCGGCATTGGGTTTCTTTTCGGTCTTGGTGTGAGGTGCGTGGGTGGTCCGCGTTGGAGGTGGATCCGGTGCGTGTCTTGGAGTTTTTGAAGGACGGGTTTGACTTGGGTCTCGCTGTGTCCTCCCTGAGGGCTCAGTGGGCTGCTGTCCGGGCCTTTCGGGGTTCGGTCTGTGACCCGGTGGTTCCCCTGGTGTCCCGCTTGTTGCGGAGTTGTTTCCTTCAGAAGCCTGTCATTCGGACCTTTGCTCCTAGTTGGGATCTGCCTCTGGTTTTGGGGGCTTTGCAGATGGCTCCCTTTGAGCCTCTGCATGAGGTGTCTTTGAGGTTTCTGACTATCAAGGTTCTGTTCCTTGTGGCTATTACCTCGGCTCGGCGGATTGGGGAGTTGGGCTCCTTGCTTTGTTCTGCCCCTTTTTTACGTTTTTTTCCTGATCGGGTGGTTCTTCGGCCTGATCCTTCCTTTGTTCCCAAGATCCCTTCCTCTTTTCACTGCTCTTCGGATCTGGTATTGCCTGTTTTCTGTCCTGATCCTCTTTCGGAGGTGGAGGTGCGGCTGCACTGTTTGGACGTTCATAGGGCTCTGGAGGTCTATTTGTTGCGTACTGCGCCTTTTCGTAAGGTGGAATCCCTTTTTGTGACCTTTGGGCTGGCTGGTCAAGGTCTGAAGCCTTCTGGGGCTACCCTCAGTCGTTGGCTGCGGTGGGCTGTGGGTGCTGCGTATGAGGCCTGTGGGGCGTTGGCTCCTGGTTCTGTTCAGGGGAGGTCGACTCGGGGGGTGGCGGCTTCCTGGGCTTGTTTTCAGGGGGCTTCCATGGCCGAGATCTGCAGAGCTGCTACCTGGAGTTCTCCTCACACGTTTATGTCCCATTATCGTTTGGTGGTTGGGGGGACTGAGTCTGCTGGGTTTGGGGACGCTGTGTTGCGTTCTGCCCCGGTGGTGTGACTTTTATATGCTTATTAAAGTCTGTTTTTCTACTGAGTGAAGCCGATTTTTGCTTTGGTATCTGCTCAACTGGTTAGGACTGGGACGGGGAGGGCTGACGAGGAGGTAATGACCGGTTACTCACCGGTAATATTCATTACTCCGAGTCGTAGCCCTCCCCGTCCCAGTCCAGGTTCCCATCCCTCCCTCCCTGTTCGGCTTCTTGTGCTTGGTTGATACAGGATGTGGAGTGGCGGGTCACGGTGCTATATGCCTCAGGGTATGGGTGTGGCCTGGAGGGAAGGGATGGGTTTCAAGTTGCTTGGGAGTGTCTGGTGGGAGGAGCTATGCTCAACTGGTTAGGACTGGGACGGGGAGGGCTACGACTCGGAGTAATGAATATTACCGGTGAGTAACCGGTCATTATGCCAGCACCCACATGCAAAGAGCACGCACTGCTGACATGCATCTTTGACGAGCAAGAACTCAACAGAAAAGAAGGGTGAAGGGACTCTGAGGTCCGATGCAGCACACCTGAGACACACCCTGGCACAGCTGCAGTGCAGTATATAACATCGCCAACTGTCCGCTTCCATCTCTGCCTATGCCATGGTGCTTGCTGCTCTGTATATCCTGAGCAGGCGCCCCTCGCGCCTAGCGGAGGGGCGCCCTTAGTAGAGGCACGGGGCTGAACCTCCTCCGGGGTCTGGTCCTGCGAAGAGGGGCTGGATAAAGAAGGGCTGGCCCAATTGATGTCATCAGGAAGAAACGAAACTTAGCAGGTTATTTAAGGGTAGGCTCTGGGAGTTTTGTTCTCTTTGTCTCCTCGGACCACAGCAGGGCCACAGGAGCGTCGTCAACCACCCACCCACCCGGCATAACAGTAAGGCTACTCAGAAGCGGAGGCGGAGCGCTGACAGTTAACAACAAAGGGGGATGCACAACAATGGAGGTGCAGCCATTCCATGGAACCCAGGAAGGGATAGGTTCCACGTGTGCACAGGGTAGGCGGCGAGGAGGGACAGACCTGCCGGTGGTCTGGACTCTACTGCCCTAACCCACAATGTACGGTCTGAGTAGAATTTTGGGGAGACTGGCTGTGTTCAGGTACCCCGGTGGGCCGGTGCGGTATGCGGTGCCCAGGTTGTCAAGTAATGCCACTGTTGGCTGTAGCGCATTGGAGCCTGCCGGCGCAACATGCGCAGCAGAGTGGAAGATGTGGGCCGAGACTGCCAAGTTCAAATGTACGGCCAAGTTCTAGGGTACGGCCGAGTTAAAAGTTAACGTGTAATGTTGTATCTTTTTTCCTTACTGCCGTTGACATGTTGATGCTGAGAAAAAGTGAAGCTGTGAATAATTGTTATATATCCAAGAAGGATACTTTTCTCTGGTAATGGCATGTGCTGAATTACTTGGCTTGATGTGAATAAAGGCTACGCCGTGACCACATACCTTGATTCTGAGAGTTCTTGGGTGTAGCGGGGCGGTAAGGTGATGTAATTTGGAGAGGAGGGAATGTCACGTTGTGTGCTTACTACGAGTAATGGTTCCTTTCTACGGACGGAGCAGTGGCATCATGGCAGACATCTCTCAGGCCGGTCGTTCCATGATCTTTCACTAGCACCTGTGACGCACATACAATGCGTGACACAGGCGTCACCATGGCGTGCTCCCAGATTACAGGCACCGTGACCCACAGCAGTTCTGTGCTGTAGCCCCTCTTCCTACCCATGCTCGGAGCTATGGAGCTTGGAGAATGTTGCATTACAGCACCCAGGCAGATGGCAGATCAGCAGATACGTCATACTTGTGTTTGATCATTTTTCTGCTGCAACAAATGACTGCTTGATATGCCATTGAGGTCAGGGTTGGAATGAGGCCACAATTCGGCCCAGGCAGCCAAAAAGAAAGTGGCCCATATTCGCAGATCAAAACCTTTCCTAATACACTGCTTAGTTAGGATAGTGGCGGTACATGATGACAAACAATTGCGATAATAAAGTACTTTAAAGCTTATAGGGCCAGTACCTAATAGGAAATTAACATTCCAATGGAAAAAACGGAACTATCAAAAATACTAGGAACTCACTTGTAATTGTGTTTTTTCATCCAAATGTTTGCTGTGGATGTTTTGATTAATGTTCACTGGGAAACATGGTATGGCACAGACCTAAACTTCCTTTTACAATCACTTTTTTATGATATTTATTTTATTTTTTGCAGTACTTAAGCGAGGCCCTCCAATGTTCAGAGACTAGTGAAAGGTGCATATGTGTTTTTTTTGTTTTACTTGCAGCTAGCATCACGTGTACATTCTGAGAAAGGGAATGATGCTAGTGTGTAAATGCAAAAATAAACAAAAAATAGTGTCACTTTCCTTACATGCCGTTTTATATAGCATGAACTAGCCCCAGAGGCATTGAAGCGCTTTACATGAGCACCAGATAACATTACAGAGGGTCATTTTATTTTTTAGGTTCATGTAGATTAAGTGATTTGCCCAGAATCACAGGATGTCGAATTGACACTGGGACTTGAACCTGGTTTCCTAGTTTCAAAGTCAACTACGGCCACAACCTGTCCCTGTTGACCGCAGTAATTGTTATATGGGGTTGGCTAATATGGGCTACGACCTGGGAAGAACCGTGAGTTGACTACCAGTCTCAGTTATTTTTTAAAACGGAGTTAGTACTGTCAGCTACTCACTGATTAGTTGATATGTTAGTTACAGGTTTAGTATTCATATCTTTTTGTTTATTCCAATAGCTCGCGGACAGCCCATGCTTCTAGTTTGTGGAGCGACCGTCTCAATATCATCTAGTAAGGACTCTCTGCTCTCTACATGTGGCACATCCTTTTTGGGCTGTTCTTGTCTGGGCTCAGGTGTGTTTTACCCACACCGTATCTTGTACCTTTTACCTCACAGTTTCATGCACTGTCATATACATTGTTAATCTTTCTAAAGCAGTATTTCTGTTATCCAGGGTTGTTAATCCACTCAGCACCATCAATGTACTGGTGTATTTTGTGTCCCTATTTTATTTTTTTATGTGGTTGTTGTGCACACAACTGTGGCACACATATGATGCATCAAGTTTCACTGATGCACATGCCTGTTGTCTATCCTGTGTTTCTTTTCTAGGTATCGATCAGGAGCTATTACTATTACGCTGTAACCACAGTGAGGGTATACAGGTTTCTGCCCTGATCTACTTGGAGGGTATTTTTATTTTTACTTTTATGTTTCACGTGCACCTTCATTTTAGTTCTGGTCCTGAAGAAGCGCACACGACCGTTATGGCGACAGAAGCGCGAAACATGTCGACCTATGACCTAAGACACCTGGGCAAAGTGTGCCACCAGGGGAATATTTTATTAAGCAGTTAGACTCTGCTAAGGGTACATCTGTTCTACATTGGCTGCATGATGATCCCTTTCTTAACCTTTTACACAATTGCACGCACTGTTTTCACCCTCCACAGAGGACCCACTCACAACACACCCGCATGCAACATCCGGCAGTCCTCAAAAGATCTCCGATAAAGTGACCCTTCGGGGGGCCCGTAAGGGGATTGCAGCGCCGGCCCTACGAGGAGCACTGCCCGATGATGAAGCATGACATCCTTCGGGGTGTGTGAGGGCATCAGAGGACAAAGAGTGGTCTTCCATTAGCTGAGTGGGTCCTTCACCTAGGATCTTTTTTCACTCTTCTTTCTCTTTTCTCTTTCTTTTTGGGCCTGGGTGACATTTTGCGCCTGGCCGTAGGAACAGTGTCCTCTTTTGGGTTTAAATATTGTTACAGGGAGCATGGACACTGGACCTTAATTAGCTCTCTGGTCCCCCTCCTCTCTTATTTGTGATACATATTAAGCACGGCGGCTCAGCCGTCGGACCTGCTTTTTGCCTTTTTTCCTTTTTCATTGGTTCACGAACCTTCACTACACTGTTGCTGGTGCATTGTCTGTGGACGCATATGTAGCGATACGACCCGGTTAGATAGTGTTTAGATGGCATAGCACAATAAGCCTTACGAGATGTGGGTTTATGGGTTTTCTTCGACCTTGATGTCCTGTGTAATCCTATGTTCATTAAAGATAGGACATGGTCTTTTCAAACAATATAGCACTGAATGATATGAATTTTTATTTATATACAAGTTGGGTAGCAAGGGTATGTTCAAGATCTAAGTCCCCTTCTGTTTTGCTTTGTGTTCATTATTACGGAGCACGCGTAGCGTGGGCATCCCCACGACTATGCATAGATCAGAGGTAATCACATGACAATTTTACCTGCACGGCAGTCCAACGCCTGATACAGGCGCATTTTAGTACGTGTGACAACCCACATTGTTCCCCTCTGGACATTGCTGGCAGTGACAGATATATGAGGTTATTTAGATCTGGGTGTAGCGGAACATTTTTCCTTCTACACGCATGCGCCCCTTTGCACTTCAGTTGCACATGCGCAACTCGTTTTCAGCTTCCGGTTCCCCCGGAAAGGTAACCGCCCTAGGCCTCTCCCCTTTACTATTTTTAGCCGCGTTTGCTGCTATTTCGAAGTTGTTAACCGGCAGCCGCATGAATGGGGTTGGCTAATATGGGCTACGACCTGGGAAGAACCGTGAGTTGACTACCAGTCTCAGTTATTTTTTAAAACGGAGTTAGTACTGTCAGCTACTCACTGATTAGTTGATATGTTAGTTACAGGTTTAGTATTCATATCTTTTTGTTTATTCCAATAGCTCGCGGACAGCCCATGCTTCTAGTTTGTGGAGCGACCGTCTCAATATCATCTAGTAAGGACTCTCTGCTCTCTACATGTGGCACATCCTTTTTGGGCTGTTCTTGTCTGGGCTCAGGTGTGTTTTACCCACACCGTATCTTGTACCTTTTACCTCACAGTTTCATGCACTGTCATATACATTGTTAATCTTTCTAAAGCAGTATTTCTGTTATCCAGGGTTGTTAATCCACTCAGCACCATCAATGTACTGGTGTATTTTGTGTCCCTATTTTATTTTTTTATGTGGTTGTTGTGCACACAACTGTGGCACACATATGATGCATCAAGTTTCACTGATGCACATGCCTGTTGTCTATCCTGTGTTTCTTTTCTAGGTATCGATCAGGAGCGGCTATTACTATTACGCTGTAACCACAGTGAGGGTATACAGGTTTCTGCCCTGATCTACTTGGAGGGTATTTTTATTTTTACTTTTATGTTTCACGTGCACCTTCATTTTAGTTCTGGTCCTGAAGAAGCGCACACGACCGTTATGGCGACAGAAGCGCGAAACATGTCGACCTATGACCTAAGACACCTGGGCAAAGTGTGCCACCAGGGGAATATTTTATTAAGCAGTTAGACTCTGCTAAGGGTACATCTGTTCTACATTGGCTGCATGATGATTCCTTTCTTAACCTTTTACACAATTGCACGCACTGTTTTCACCCTCCACAGAGGACCCACTCACCACACACCCGCATGCAACATCCGGCAGTCCTCAAAAGATCTCCGATAAAGTGACCCTTCGGGGGGCCCATAGGGGATTGCAGCGCCGGCCCTACGAGGAGCACTGCCCGATGATGAAGCATGACATCCTTCGGGGTGTGTGAGGGCATCAGAGGACAAAGAGTGGTCTTCCATTAGCTGAGTGGGTCCTTCACCTAGGATCTTTTTTCACTCTTCTTTCTCTTTTCTCTTTCTTTTTGGGCCTGGGTGACATTTTGCGCCTGGCCGTAGGAACAGTGTCCTCTTTTGGGTTTAAATATTGTTACAGGGAGCATGGACACTGGACCTTAATTAGCTCTCTGGTCCCCCTCCTCTCTTATTTGTGATACATATTAAGCACGGCGGCTCAGCCGTGGGACCTGCTTTTTGCCTTTTTTCCTTTTTCATTGGTTCACGAACCTTCACTACACTGTTGCTGGTGCATTGTCTGTGGACGCATATGTAGCGATACGACCCGGTTAGATAGTGTTTAGATGGCATAGCACAATAAGCCTTACGAGATGTGGGTTTATGGGTTTTCTTCGACCTTGATGTCCTGTGTAATCCTATGTTGATTAAAGATAGGACATGGTCTTTTCAAACAATATAGCACTGAATGATATGAATTTTTATTTATATACAAGTTGGGTAGCAAGGGTATGTTCAAGATCTAGGTCCCCTTCTGTTTTGCTTTGTGTTCATTATTACGGAGCACGCGTAGCGTGGGCATCCCCACGACTATGCATAGATCAGAGGTAATCACATGACAATTTTACCTGCACGGCAGTCCAACGCCTGATACAGGCGCATTTTAGTACGTGTGACAACCCACATCGTTCCCCTCTGGACATTGCTGGCAGTGACAGATATATGAGGTTATTTAGATCTGGGTGTAGCGGAACATTTTTCCTTCTACACGCATGCGCCCCTTTGCACTTCAGTTGCACATGCGCAACTCGTTTTCAGCTTCCGGTTCCCCCGGAAAGGTAACCGCCCTAGGCCTCTCCCCTTTACTATTTTTAGCCGCGTTTGCTGCTATTTCGAAGTTGTTAACCGGCAGCCGCATGAATGGGGTTGGCTAATATGGGCTACGACCTGGGAAGAACCGTGAGTTGACTACCAGTCTCAGTTATTTTTTAAAACAGAGTTAGTACTGTCAGCTACTCACTGATTAGTTGATATGTTAGTTACAGGTTTAGTATTCATATCTTTTTGTTTATTCCAATAGCTCGCGGACAGCCCATGCTTCTAGTTTGTGGAGCGACCGTCTCAATATCATCTAGTAAGGACTCTCTGATCTCTACATGTGGCACATCCTTTTTGGGCTGTTCTTGTCTGGGCTCAGGTGTGTTTTACCCACACCGTATCTTGTACCTTTTACCTCACAGTTTCATGCACTGTCATATACATTGTTAATCTTTCTAAAGCAGTATTTCTGTTATCCAGGGTTGTTAATCCACTCAGCACCATCAATGTACTGGTGTATTTTGTGTCCCTATTTTATTTTTTTATGTGGTTGTTGTGCACACAACTGTGGCACACATATGATGCATCAAGTTTCACTGATGCACATGCCTGTTGTCTATCCTGTGTTTCTTTTCTAGGTATCGATCAGGAGCGGCTATTACTATTACGCTGTAACCACAGTGAGGGTATACAGGTTTCTGCCCTGATCTACTTGGAGGGTATTTTTATTTTTACTTTTATGTTTCACGTGCACCTTCATTTTAGTTCTGGTCCTGAAGAAGCGCACACGACCGTTATGGCGACAGAAGCGCGAAACATGTCGACCTATGACCTAAGACACCTGGGCAAAGTGTGCCACCAGGGGAATATTTTATTAAGCAGTTAGACTCTGCTAAGGGTACATCTGTTCTACATTGGCTGCATGATGATCCCTTTCTTAACCTTTTACGCAATTGCACGCACTGTTTTCACCCTCCACAGAGGACCCACTCACCACACACCCGCATGCAACATCCGGCAGTCCTCAAAAGATCTCCGATAAAGTGACCCTTCGGGGGGCCCGTAGGGGATTGCAGCGCCGGCCCTACGAGGAGCACTGCCCGATGATGAAGCATGACATCCTTCGGGGTGTGTGAGGGCATCAGAGGACAAAGAGTGGTCTTCCATTAGCTGAGTGGGTCCTTCACCTAGGATCTTTTTTCACTCTTCTTTCTCTTTTCTCTTTCTTTTTGGGCCTGGGTGACATTTTGCGCCTGGCCGTAGGAACAGTGTCCTCTTTTGGGTTTAAATATTGTTACAGGGAGCATGGACACTGGACCTTAATTAGCTCTCTGGTCCCCCTCCTCTCTTATTTGTGATACATATTAAGCACGGCGGCTCAGCCGTGGGACCTGCTTTTTGCCTTTTTTCCTTTTTCATTGGTTCACGAACCTTCACTACACTGTTGCTGGTGCATTGTCTGTGGACGCATATGTAGCGATACGACCCGGTTAGATAGTGTTTAGATGGCATAGCACAATAAGCCTTACGAGATGTGGGTTTATGGGTTTTCTTCGACCTTGATGTCCTGTGTAATCCTATGTTGATTAAAGATAGGACATGGTCTTTTCAAACAATATAGCACTGAATGATATGAATTTTTATTTATATACAAGTTGGGTAGCAAGGGTATGTTCAAGATCTAGGTCCCCTTCTGTTTTGCTTTGTGTTCATTATTACGGAGCACGCGTAGCGTGGGCATCCCCACGACTATGCATAGATCAGAGGTAATCACATGACAATTTTACCTGCACGGCAGTCCAACGCCTGATACAGGCGCATTTTAGTACGTGTGACAACCCACATCGTTCCCCTCTGGACATTGCTGGCAGTGACAGATATATGAGGTTATTTAGATCTGGGTGTAGCGGAACATTTTTCCTTCTACACGCATGCGCCCCTTTGCACTTCAGTTGCACATGCGCAACTCGTTTTCAGCTTCCGGTTCCCCCGGAAAGGTAACCGCCCTAGGCCTCTCCCCTTTACTATTTTTAGCCGCGTTTGCTGCTATTTCGAAGTTGTTAACCGGCAGCCGCATGAATGGGGTTGGCTAATATGGGCTACGACCTGGGAAGAACCGTGAGTTGACTACCAGTCTCAGTTATTTTTTAAAACAGAGTTAGTACTGTCAGCTACTCACTGATTAGTTGATATGTTAGTTACAGGTTTAGTATTCATATCTTTTTGTTTATTCCAATAGCTCGCGGACAGCCCATGCTTCTAGTTTGTGGAGCGACCGTCTCAATATCATCTAGTAAGGACTCTCTGATCTCTACATGTGGCACATCCTTTTTGGGCTGTTCTTGTCTGGGCTCAGGTGTGTTTTACCCACACCGTATCTTGTACCTTTTACCTCACAGTTTCATGCACTGTCATATACATTGTTAATCTTTCTAAAGCAGTATTTCTGTTATCCAGGGTTGTTAATCCACTCAGCACCATCAATGTACTGGTGTATTTTGTGTCCCTATTTTATTTTTTTATGTGGTTGTTGTGCACACAACTGTGGCACACATATGATGCATCAAGTTTCACTGATGCACATGCCTGTTGTCTATCCTGTGTTTCTTTTCTAGGTATCGATCAGGAGCGGCTATTACTATTACGCTGTAACCACAGTGAGGGTATACAGGTTTCTGCCCTGATCTACTTGGAGGGTATTTTTATTTTTACTTTTATGTTTCACGTGCACCTTCATTTTAGTTCTGGTCCTGAAGAAGCGCACACGACCGTTATGGCGACAGAAGCGCGAAACATGTCGACCTATGACCTAAGACACCTGGGCAAAGTGTGCCACCAGGGGAATATTTTATTAAGCAGTTAGACTCTGCTAAGGGTACATCTGTTCTACATTGGCTGCATGATGATCCCTTTCTTAACCTTTTACGCAATTGCACGCACTGTTTTCACCCTCCACAGAGGACCCACTCACCACACACCCGCATGCAACATCCGGCAGTCCTCAAAAGATCTCCGATAAAGTGACCCTTCGGGGGGCCCGTAGGGGATTGCAGCGCCGGCCCTACGAGGAGCACTGCCCGATGATGAAGCATGACATCCTTCGGGGTGTGTGAGGGCATCAGAGGACAAAGAGTGGTCTTCCATTAGCTGAGTGGGTCCTTCACCTAGGATCTTTTTTCACTCTTCTTTCTCTTTTCTCTTTCTTTTTGGGCCTGGGTGACATTTTGCGCCTGGCCGTAGGAACAGTGTCCTCTTTTGGGTTTAAATATTGTTACAGGGAGCATGGACACTGGACCTTAATTAGCTCTCTGGTCCCCCTCCTCTCTTATTTGTGATACATATTAAGCACGGCGGCTCAGCCGTGGGACCTGCTTTTTGCCTTTTTTCCTTTTTCATTGGTTCACGAACCTTCACTACACTGTTGCTGGTGCATTGTCTGTGGACGCATATGTAGCGATACGACCCGGTTAGATAGTGTTTAGATGGCATAGCACAATAAGCCTTACGAGATGTGGGTTTATGGGTTTTCTTCGACCTTGATGTCCTGTGTAATCCTATGTTCATTAAAGATAGGACATGGTCTTTTCAAACAATATAGCACTGAATGATATGAATTTTTATTTATATACAAGTTGGGTAGCAAGGGTATGTTCAAGATCTAGGTCCCCTTCTGTTTTGCTTTGTGTTCATTATTACGGAGCACGCGTAGCGTGGGCATCCCCACGACTATGCATAGATCAGAGGTAATCACATGACAATTTTACCTGCACGGCAGTCCAACGCCTGATACAGGCGCATTTTAGTACGTGTGACAACCCACATTGTTCCCCTCTGGACATTGCTGGCAGTGACAGATATATGAGGGTATTTAGATCTGGGTGTAGCGGAACATTTTTCCTTCTACACGCATGCGCCCCTTTGCACTTCAGTTGCACATGCGCAACTCGTTTTCAGCTTCCGGTTCCCCCGGAAAGGTAACCGCCCTAGGCCTCTCCCCTTTACTATTTTTAGCCGCGTTTGCTGCTATTTCGAAGTTGTTAACCGGCAGCCGCATGAATGGGGTTGGCTAATATGGGCTACGACCTGGGAAGAACCGTGAGTTGACTACCAGTCTCAGTTATTTTTTAAAACGGAGTTAGTACTGTCAGCTACTCACTGATTAGTTGATATGTTAGTTACAGGTTTAGTATTCATATCTTTTTGTTTATTCCAATAGCTCGCGGACAGCCCATGCTTCTAGTTTGTGGAGCGACCGTCTCAATATCATCTAGTAAGGACTCTCTGCTCTCTACATGTGGCACATCCTTTTTGGGCTGTTCTTGTCTGGGCTCAGGTGTGTTTTACCCACACCGTATCTTGTACCTTTTACCTCACAGTTTCATGCACTGTCATATACATTGTTAATCTTTCTAAAGCAGTATTTCTGTTATCCAGGGTTGTTAATCCACTCAGCACCATCAATGTACTGGTGTATTTTGTGTCCCTATTTTATTTTTTTATGTGGTTGTTGTGCACACAACTGTGGCACACATATGATGCATCAAGTTTCACTGATGCACATGCCTGTTGTCTATCCTGTGTTTCTTTTCTAGGTATCGATCAGGAGCGGCTATTACTATTACGCTGTAACCACAGTGAGGGTATACAGGTTTCTGCCCTGATCTACTTGGAGGGTATTTTTATTTTTACTTTTATGTTTCACGTGCACCTTCATTTTAGTTCTGGTCCTGAAGAAGCGCACACGACCGTTATGGCGACAGAAGCGCGAAACATGTCGACCTATGACCTAAGACACCTGGGCAAAGTGTGCCACCAGGGGAATATTTTATTAAGCAGTTAGACTCTGCTAAGGGTACATCTGTTCTACATTGGCTGCATGATGATCCCTTTCTTAACCTTTTACACAATTGCACGCACTGTTTTCACCCTCCACAGAGGACCCACTCACCACACACCCGCATGCAACATCCGGCAGTCCTCAAAAGATCTCCGATAAAGTGACCCTTCGGGGGGCCCGTAGGGGATTGCAGCGCCGGCCCTACGAGGAGCACTGCCCGATGATGAAGCATGACATCCTTCGGGGTGTGTGAGGGCATCAGAGGACAAAGAGTGGTCTTCCATTAGCTGAGTGGGTCCTTCACCTAGGATCTTTTTTCACTCTTCTTTCTCTTTTCTCTTTCTTTTTGGGCCTGGGTGACATTTTGCGCCTGGCCGTAGGAACAGTGTCCTCTTTTGGGTTTAAATATTGTTACAGGGAGCATGGACACTGGACCTTAATTAGCTCTCTGGTCCCCCTCCTCTCTTATTTGTGATACATATTAAGCACGGCGGCTCAGCCGTGGGACCTGCTTTTTGCCTTTTTTCCTTTTTCATTGGTTCACGAACCTTCACTACACTGTTGCTGGTGCATTGTCTGTGGACGCATATGTAGCGATACGACCCGGTTAGATAGTGTTTAGATGGCATAGCACAATAAGCCTTACGAGATGTGGGTTTATGGGTTTTCTTCGACCTTGATGTCCTGTGTAATCCTATGTTCATTAAAGATAGGACATGGTCTTTTCAAACAATATAGCACTGAATGATATGAATTTTTATTTATATACAAGTTGGGTAGCAAGGGTATGTTCAAGATCTAGGTCCCCTTCTGTTTTGCTTTGTGTTCATTATTACGGAGCACGCGTAGCGTGGGCATCCCCACGACTATGCATAGATCAGAGGTAATCACATGACAATTTTACCTGCACGGCAGTCCAACGCCTGATACAGGCGCATTTTAGTACGTGTGACAACCCACATTGTTCCCCTCTGGACATTGCTGGCAGTGACAGATATATGAGGTTATTTAGATCTGGGTGTAGCGGAACATTTTTCCTTCTACACGCATGCGCCCCTTTGCACTTCAGTTGCACAAGCGCAACTCGTTTTCAGCTTCCGGTTCCCCCGGAAAGGTAACCGCCCTAGGCCTCTCCCCTTTACTATTTTTAGCCGCGTTTGCTGCTATTTCGAAGTTGTTAACCGGCAGCCGCATGAATGGGGTTGGCTAATATGGGCTACGACCTGGGAAGAACCGTGAGTTGACTACCAGTCTCAGTTATTTTTTAAAACGGAGTTAGTACTGTCAGCTACTCACTGATTAGTTGATATGTTAGTTACAGGTTTAGTATTCATATCTTTTTGTTTATTCCAATAGCTCGCGGACAGCCCATGATTCTAGTTTGTGGAGCGACCGTCTCAATATCATCTAGTAAGGACTCTCTGCTCTCTACATGTGGCACATCCTTTTTGGGCTGTTCTTGTCTGGGCTCAGGTGTGTTTTACCCACACCGTATCTTGTACCTTTTACCTCACAGTTTCATGCACTGTCATATACATTGTTAATCTTTCTAAAGCAGTATTTCTGTTATCCAGGGTTGTTAATCCACTCAGCACCATCAATGTACTGGTGTATTTTGTGTCCCTATTTTATTTTTTTATGTGGTTGTTGTGCACACAACTGTGGCACACATATGATGCATCAAGTTTCACTGATGCACATGCCTGTTGTCTATCCTGTGTTGCTTTTCTAGGTATCGATCAGGAGCGGCTATTACTATTACGCTGTAACCACAGTGAGGGTATACAGGTTTCTGCCCTGATCTACTTGGAGGGTATTTTTATTTTTACTTTTATGTTTCACGTGCACCTTCATTTTAGTTCTGGTCCTGAAGAAGCGCACACGACCGTTATGGCGACAGAAGCGCGAAACATGTCGACCTAAGACACCTGGGCAAAGTGTGCCACCAGGGGAATATTTTATTAAGCAGTTAGACTCTGCTAAGGGTACATCCGTTCTACATTGGCTGCATGATGATCCCTTTCTTAACCTTTTACACAATTGCACGCACTGTTTTCACCCTCCACAGAGGACCCACTCACCACACACCCGCATGCAACATCCGGCAGTCCTCAAAAGATCTCCGATAAAGTGACCCTTCGGGGGGCCCGTAGGGGATTGCAGCGCCGGCTCTACGAGGAGCACTGCCCGATGATGAAGCATGACATCCTTCGGGGTGTGTGAGGGCATCAGAGGACAAAGAGTGGTCTTCCATTAGCTGAGTGGGTCCTTCACCTAGGATCTTTTTTCACTCTTCTTTCTCTTTTCTCTTTCTTTTTGGGCCTGGGTGACATTTTGCGCCTGGCCGTAGGAACAGTGTCCTCTTTTGGGTTTAAATATTGTTACAGGGAGCATGGACACTGGACCTTAATTAGCTCTCTGGTCCCCCTCCTCTCTTATTTGTGATACATATTAAGCACGGCGGCTCAGCCGTGGGACCTGCTTTTTGCCTTTTTTCCTTTTTCATTGGTTCACGAACCTTCACTACACTGTTGCTGGTGCATTGTCTGTGGACGCATATGTAGCGATACGACCCGGTTAGATAGTGTTTAGATGGCATAGCACAATAAGCCTTACGAGATGTGGGTTTATGGGTTTTCTTCGACCTTGATGTCCTGTGTAATCCTATGTTCATTAAAGATAGGACATGGTCTTTTCAAACAATATAGCACTGAATGATATGAATTTTTATTTATATACAAGTTGGGTAGCAAGGGTATGTTCAAGATCTAGGTCCCCTTCTGTTTTGCTTTGTGTTCATTATTACGGAGCACGCGTAGCGTGGGCATCCCCACGACTATGCATAGATCAGAGGTAATCACATGACAATTTTACCTGCACGGCAGTCCAACGCCTGATACAGGCGCATTTTAGTACGTGTGACAACCCACATTGTTCCCCTCTGGACATTGCTGGCAGTGACAGATATATGAGGTTATTTAGATCTGGGTGTTGCGGAACATTTTTCCTTCTACACGCATGCGCCCCTTTGCACTTCAGTTGCACATGCGCAACTCGTTTTCAGCTTCCGGTTCCCCCGGAAAGGTAACCGCCCTAGGCCTCTCCCCTTTACTATTTTTAGCCGCGTTTGCTGCTATTTCGAAGTTGTTAACCGGCAGCCGCATGAATGGGGTTGGCTAATATGGGCTACGACCTGGGAAGAACCGTGAGTTGACTACCAGTCTCAGTTATTTTTTAAAATGGAGTTAGTACTGTCAGCTACTCACTGATTAGTTGATATGTTAGTTACAGGTTTAGTATTCATATCTTTTTGTTTATTCCAATAGCTCGCGGACAGCCCATGCTTCTAGTTTGTGGAGCGACCGTCTCAATATCATCTAGTAAGGACTCTCTGCTCTCTACATGTGGCACATCCTTTTTGGGCTGTTCTTGTCTGGGCTCAGGTGTGTTTTACCCACACCGTATCTTGTACCTTTTACCTCACAGTTTCATGCACTGTCATATACATTGTTAATCTTTCTAAAGCAGTATTTCTGTTATCCAGGGTTGTTAATCCACTCAGCACCATCAATGTACTGGTGTATTTTGTGTCCCTATTTTATTTTTTTATGTGGTTGTTGTGCACACAACTGTGGCACACATATGATGCATCAAGTTTCACTGATGCACATGCCTGTTGTCTATCCTGTGTTTCTTTTCTAGGTATCGATCAGGAGCGGCTATTACTATTACGCTGTAACCACAGTGAGGGTATACAGGTTTCTGCCCTGATCTACTTGGAGGGTATTTTTATTTTTACTTTTATGTTTCACGTGCACCTTCATTTTAGTTCTGGTCCTGAAGAAGCGCACACGACCGTTATGGCGACAGAAGCGCGAAACATGTCGACCTATGACCTAAGACACCTGGGCAAAGTGTGCCACCAGGGGAATATTTTATTAAGCAGTTAGACTCTGCTAAGGGTACATCTGTTCTACATTGGCTGCATGATGATCCCTTTCTTAACCTTTTACACAATTGCACGCACTGTTTTCACCCTCCACAGAGGACCCACTCACCACACACCCGCATGCAACATCCGGCAGTCCTCAAAAGATCTCCGATAAAGTGACCCTTCGGGGGGCCCGTAGGGGATTGCAGCGCCGGCCCTACGAGGAGCACTGCCCGATGATGAAGCATGACATCCTTCGGGGTGTGTGAGGGCATCAGAGGACAAAGAGTGGTCTTCCATTAGCTGAGTGGGTCCTTCACCTAGGATCTTTTTTCACTCTTCTTTCTCTTTTCTCTTTCTTTTTGGGCCTGGGTGACATTTTGCGCCTGGCCGTAGGAACAGTGTCCTCTTTTGGGTTTAAATATTGTTACAGGGAGCATGGACACTGGACCTTAATTAGCTCTCTGGTCCCCCTCCTCTCTTATTTGTGATACATATTAAGCACGGCGGCTCAGCCGTGGGACCTGCTTTTTGCCTTTTTTCCTTTTTCATTGGTTCACGAACCTTCACTACACTGTTGCTGGTGCATTGTCTGTGGACGCATATGTAGCGATACGACCCGGTTAGATAGTGTTTAGATGGCATAGCACAATAAGCCTTACGAGATGTGGGTTTATGGGTTTTCTTCGACCTTGATGTCCTGTGTAATCCTATGTTCATTAAAGATAGGACATGGTCTTTTCAAACAATATAGCACTGAATGATATGAATTTTTATTTATATACAAGTTGGGTAGCAAGGGTATGTTCAAGATCTAGGTCCCCTTCTGTTTTGCTTTGTGTTCATTATTACGGAGCACGCGTAGCGTGGGCATCCCCACGACTATGCATAGATCAGAGGTAATCACATGACAATTTTACCTGCACGGCAGTCCAACGCCTGATACAGGCGCATTTTAGTACGTGTGACAACCCACATTGTTCCCCTCTGGACATTGCTGGCAGTGACAGATATATGAGGTTATTTAGATCTGGGTGTTGCGGAACATTTTTCCTTCTACACGCATGCGCCCCTTTGCACTTCAGTTGCACATGCGCAACTCGTTTTCAGCTTCCGGTTCCCCCGGAAAGGTAACCGCCCTAGGCCTCTCCCCTTTACTATTTTTAGCCGCGTTTGCTGCTATTTCGAAGTTGTTAACCGGCAGCCGCATGAATGGGTTTGGCTAATATGGGCTACGACCTGGGAAGAACCGTGAGTTGACTACCAGTCTCAGTTATTTTTTAAAATGGAGTTAGTACTGTCAGCTACTCACTGATTAGTTGATATGTTAGTTACAGGTTTAGTATTCATATCTTTTTGTTTATTCCAATAGCTCGCGGACAGCCCATGCTTCTAGTTTGTGGAGCGACCGTCTCAATATCATCTAGTAAGGACTCTCTGCTCTCTACATGTGGCACATCCTTTTTGGGCTGTTCTTGTCTGGGCTCAGGTGTGTTTTACCCACACCGTATCTTGTACCTTTTACCTCACAGTTTCATGCACTGTCATATACATTGTTAATCTTTCTAAAGCAGTATTTCTGTTATCCAGGGTTGTTAATCCACTCAGCACCATCAATGTACTGGTGTATTTTGTGTCCCTATTTTATTTTTTTATGTGGTTGTTGTGCACACAACTGTGGCACACATATGATGCATCAAGTTTCACTGATGCACATGCCTGTTGTCTATCCTGTGTTTCTTTTCTAGGTATCGATCAGGAGCGGCTATTACTATTACGCTGTAACCACAGTGAGAGTATACAGGTTTCTGCCCTGATCTACTTGGAGGGTATTTTTATTTTTACTTTTATGTTTCACGTGCACCTTCATTTTAGTTCTGGTCCTGAAGAAGCGCACACGACCGTTATGGCGACAGAAGCGCGAAACATGTCGACCTATGACCTAAGACACCTGGGCAAAGTGTGCCACCAGGGGAATATTTTATTAAGCAGTTAGACTCTGCTAAGTGTACATCTGTTCTACATTGGCTGCATGATGATCCCTTTCTTAACCTTTTACACAATTGCACGCACTGTTTTCACCCTCCACAGAGGACCCACTCACCACACACCCGCATGCAACATCCGGCAGTCCTCAAAAGATCTCCGATAAAGTGACCCTTCGGGGGGCCCGTAGGGGATTGCAGCGCCGGCCCTACGAGGAGCACTGCCCGATGATGAAGCATGACATCCTTCGGGGTGTGTGAGGGCATCAGAGGACAAAGAGTGGTCTTCCATTAGCTGAGTGGGTCCTTCACCTAGGATCTTTTTTCACTCTTCTTTCTCTTTTCTCTTTCTTTTTGGGCCTGGGTGACATTTTGCGCCTGGCCGTAGGAACAGTGTCCTCTTGCGGGTTTAATTAGGCAAAGGAGAAGAACAGAGACTGATTTATCTCCGCTGCTTGCATGGAGTAGAGGAGGACAAAAATAAACCGAGAAGCTCCCTCACTGGCCCTCACCAACCCCCGCCACCCGATTCTCTAGTCCTCTCCCTTGCAGCAGTCCCCTGATAAGTAAGTGCTAATGGCTTCCCATCAGCAGCTCCTTGCAGACTCTGTCACACCTGGCGGGACGCAGGCACACCGCAAACTGTGAGAGTCGGAGTGGAGCAGTCCATTGTCATTATGCCTCTGACATTAGCCCACTGGCCTGACTTCATGTGCATGGGGTCATGTTTGTTAAGGCTGTAACCACAGCCTTTCACTCTGTGCACCAGGGGTGGAGTACTTAGTAGACAAAAAAAGTCCCACCAACTGAGCTCAGCCAGAGGCCCATCGGCCGATGCCTGATTGCCCGCCTTGCCAATCTTAGGCTGGCAATAGTTGCAGAACAACTGTGGGAATGCAATATTTTGATCTCCATGTGCAACAACGCAGGAGTGCATCATATTCACCTATAGTTCGCACTCAAATATTATGCGTGACTCATTTTATTGAAGAAGGGGTGACATTTGTTTAGACTATCCCATGTAGAGGAAAACGTGATTAAACTTGGTGCCTGAACTTGTTGTAAGGGACATGTTAAAGTTTATGAGAAATAGAGGACTAACGTGATATTGAGATGTTAATAATTAACTTATGTCGGAAGGTTGAAGTCTAATTAAATGAATGTGAAATAGAATTTATTATTAATAATGTTGTGGAAATGAGGTATTGGTGAATTATCCACATTTGTTGGCTGCAGAGAAAATGTGCTTATCCATGTAACCCAGTTTAATTGTTAAGTTGGTTATTATTTAGGCTTAACGTGCATTCATGGCACTTCATGTGGGATTTATTGTAGCCGAACGCTGTATTTCAGTGCAAGCATGCGATGCAGTTAACATTTGATTTGTGTTTAACCTTCAGTGTGGAATGTTTTGCTGTATTTTGTCCCCACTGCAAGTGTGGCTAAAGCTGTATTAGTTAACATAGAAGAGTTATTGTTTTGTTTCATAGTGAGGTGTGTAAGTACAAAGTAGCAAAAGAGGACTGTGGTAACGAGCACGGGTATGAGTTCCCATGGAGGATAAGAAGGATGGCCAAAGACAGAGAGGACTGCTTATCTGTGTGAGAAGGGAGCTGGAAGAATCAATCCTGGCCGATGGAAAAACACTCGAGGGAAGGTTACCTGGAACATGTTCATTGGAATGCAGTTGATATTGCTTGTTGATACTTAGGAGAGGCAAACACCTTTGAACATTCGTTGGGTGCAGACCTATACTTGCGTGGCTTCATGCTGCTTGACCCATGCTTGAAGTACTTCTACTGAGGACGTCGCTGCTGACACCTTTCTTTCCTTTCCTCTGATAATGGTCCCGAACCTGAAGATCATCTGTTAGAATAGAGGTTCCGTGCTAGGATAGTGTAGGAAAGGACTGGATTAACGACACTTGCTGAAACTCAATTAATGCAATTTGAATTAACTTTCTTTTGCCTGATTGTTTATTTTGTAATAGTTGAACTAATCATACTTTCTCTTCTGTATCGAGGACATCTCTTCAGGAGATTTGGACAAGTTTTACTTATTTTGTATTTTGGTATGCTAATGCTAAAAGTGGTTTAAGTGAGTTTATTTTGGAATTTGTAATAAATTCAACTAAACCGTTTTCCAGTTGTGGACTGGGTCATTGTGCGTCATAATGAGTTACATATTGAAACTTTGAGATTTAAAATAATTCTCCCTTTTGCCTCTCATGCAGTCAAAGATCCATGGGTAGCAGAAAGTAAATGGGCTCAGATTTTCTTAAGCTGGAGCAACTGTATTATTGCAGCATTACATTTAACTCCACACTGCGGCAGGCCTGTATCTCTAATAAGGCTATCTTGAGCCAAAGATCAAATGTGGTTTAGACATAACCCCACTTTTTACATCGTGCGTTTTGTGGTAGAGTTCTGTAGAGGAAAAGATTTAGATTTTGTAAAGTTCTTACTTCGCTAATCTGCTGTTCGTCTGTGTCATCAACAGTATATTCATGCAGAAGTTGTCCTCACCCTTCACGTATTTGCCATTCTTAGCCTGTGCAGCATAAAAGGCCACGTCCTCATGTGTATAGTGTATAATTCTATCGCTGTTTTTATTGTAGGTGGATCTTCAAGTGTTTGGAAGTTATTAGATTTCCAAATATTATTTTAATTATCTCCGTGTAATATTTTTTCAAAGATGTTCAGTTTTCAATAATACCCAATGGAAACCTTATTTTAAAGTCTATGTGCAGTAATATTTGGAAGAGTCTAAGGGGCCGATTAGGATGAAGTCCGCCCACCACCCTAGCGGTGCAGGGACCGTCTGCCAGTGATGCGGCGGTCCCGCACCTGCAATTAGGATGCCACCGCCACTGTGGCGGTGGCATCCTCCATTCCCAGCATTGTGTCACCACAATGCTGGGAATGCACTGTGTGCATTGTCATGCACAAGGTGACAGACACAACGAGGTGCCTGCCACCATGTCCATGACAATGCAGGGTGGTACCATAGGTACCCCCCATGTGCACCCCCACACCCCCAATACCCTGGGGGCCCGCAACGGGCCCCCGAAAGCAGACTCTGCATAGCTGCCCATGCTAATATAGATGGCGGTGTCTAGCAGACACCGCCTACATATATAGCCCCTTTTCCGCCCGGTCACCTGT
The DNA here is from genome assembly GCF_964204655.1 of Triturus cristatus. NCBI lineage: Eukaryota > Metazoa > Chordata > Amphibia > Caudata > Salamandridae > Triturus > Triturus cristatus. The sequence goes on along the minus strand of NC_140590.1, from coordinate 629,081,673 downwards.
CTGACTGGCGGAAAACCGGCGAACGGTCTTTCCGTCCACCAGGGTCCCCCCGTTATACTAATATGGTGGGGGAAATATGGGTGGTGGGCGGGGAAGGACGTAGTGAGGATCGCCACCACCATGCAGGCAGTGGCGATCCGTCCTACATCCTAATCGACCCCTAACAGTTAATTACCTATGCACCGACTTTTTCATCCCAGGCCTTAGTCGATAAGGAAACTCCCAGCCTCGAGACAGACAACTACTCTCCTACCCTAGCAAAATTAGCTCTGCCTTCTACACATAATCCCCACTGTTTCTTGACTGTCTATATACAGAGACAGGTTATTGAGGCCCGGACTGGCCGTATCAGGCACTGGGCGTTTTCCTGGTGAGCTGGCAGGGTGGGGGGCAGATTCACTGCTGGTTACGGCTGTTTCTTTTGCTAGGGGCTAGGATAGTAGCACTTCGTGCCTGCAGCGCTTCAGCATTTTAGAAACAATGGCAAACAAATGGTTATAAAGAGTACTGGTCAGCCCACGCTTGCTTAAAAAACATTTGTTTTTGCATTCGAGTGTCTCCTGTCTCCTTCAGGTTTGCCTAGAGCAAAAGAACAATTACAGGAGTAGACCCGTTAACCCAGGTGAGACCAGGTAGAATTTGAAACGAAACAACGTCTCAACTGGAAATCATTTCACAAGGGCAATTAAAATAGTAGTGTACATCACAAGGATCAGGGGAAAAAGAAAGGGAGACCACAACGGGAAGGGTAAAGTGAACCAATTATTATTTGTAGGTAGGTATAACAGCACTACAGTACAATTAAATGTATGGTGACCATTATTCATGAGTGAGCACTGGGGGTGCTGGTGACAGGTGACGGCGCAGTGACACAGGAGTGATAAGATAACAGCGTGAACAAAAATGCGTTGTAAGTGCATGCGTTGTAAAAGTGTGCGTTGTAACGACATACATCCGTTATAAACAAGTGTGGCTACATTTTGTCTTCAAGCTTGAAGGTTTTCTACAGGCTTGATGCCTTCGTTTTTTTGTATACAAAGTCGAATGGGACTCATTCAGATCCTGAGAACTCATACAAAGGTATGAAGCCTCTGTAATACATTTTCTCACATTAGATGCAAACTTAATTCTATAAGTGGACAATAATGAATAATAAATATTGTGCTGGACAAAGAGAAGTTCTGTCATACATGTATTGTATTCATACAGATCTCGAGGATGCAGTGCACATATAGTGATTAATTGAACAACATTCTCTACACAAAAGCACTGTACAATACCCAATGGTTGTTTACACATGGGTAAATTGCAGGTGTCAATCAATTGGCGAGGTTTTGAGCCCCCCACCCTCCAATTGGTTGACACCTGCAATTAACACGAAGGGCTTGCTAATTTCATGGAAGCTTCCCTAGATTTACCTTAACTTGAAAGTTTATACTACCATTGGCAATTGTACAGTGCTTTTGTGTAGTGAGTGTTGGTCATTTAATCGCTATGTGTATACTGAGTTGTCTTCACTACTGATTCACCTTTTGCACACCATGTTTGTATATGTATAAATACAATAAATGTATGACAGAAATTCTCTTTGTCGAGCACATTATTTATCATTTATTATTATCCACTTATAGAATTAAGTTTGCATTGAATGTGAGAAAGTGTATTACAGAGCCTTCTTATCTTTGGATGAGTTCTCTGGATCTGGATGAGTCACACACACCTTTGTGTACAGATTGCAGTGGACATATTGGTTTGTCTTTGTTATAGATATTTAGGGGCTGATTTCGATGGCGGCAGACTTAATCGGCCCACTTCCGTAGCAGTGTTTGGGACCGCCTGCCAGACATGCGGCGGTCCCACCACTGCGATTAGAATGCACCCGTCATACTGGCGGCGGCATCCTAGGCCTTTAGCATTGTGGGCGGTGCTGCTGGCTGCAGCACCCTTCGCAATGTTAAAGGTGCTTGCACTGCATTTCCCTGCACCACGTGGCAGGCAACACGCAGTGCCTGCCACGTGGTGCATGGAAATGCAGATGGTTGCCATGGGTACCCCAGTGCAGCGACACCCCCCAAACAAGGGGAGCCCGCAACGGGACCCCAAACCCAATCCTCGCCAACATTTACATGCTCTCTTGGCCATTCTCCCTTTCTCTCTTCCTAGTGGGATCGGAGTTGGTGAATTGAACTAATTGCCATTGTGTGGGATGCTAATCTGTTTCAGGTTTGTTATGGTTGTTGAGGCTAGATCTTGGCCACTGGGTGATATTTTGGAATGTTGCAGGACTGGCAGGTCTTGCTGGGGTTTTTGTGCTTGCTGTCTCTCTCATGCCCATTGGGGGCCATTTCTAGGTCTCGCCTGAGCCAGCACATGCGCAGTTGCATGCAAAACATTTTGTTTACTTTCAAGGGGCCTAGAGTCTGCCCATTGCTTACAATTAGTTGACTTCATCTGCACTATCATTTCCTTGCTTTTCCTTGGTCAGAATGTGCCAGCTTCACTTCCTCATCATGTGTTTGTCTCTCCTCTAGAGCATGGCCCAAGTACTGCTTCCTTGCCAACCATGTGTCCTTCAACACTGACTGTGGACTTCAGCCTCTATGCCATTGATATTGATGAACCTACTAAAGATCTTTTATCTAAAGGACCTTCTTTTGTACCTAGCATTATGGCAGATAGGTTCAAACTCACTAGGAATTTGTATGCCTTCTCTTAACGGATTAGACTAAGAAAAGTCTTTATGGACAAGGCTATTGCTGTGGTGAACAATGTGTCAGGCCTTAAGTTACCTTCAACATTTATCCCCAGTTTAGATAAATTGGGACCTGAGGTGGAGATTTTTTAAAAGGTTGTGTTATCTAAAGAATAAACAGTGATGAAAATGTGTTCCAAAAGGTTCCTATACTTTGACACATAACAAGAATCAGGCTTTGAGAAATCTTTGAGACTACGATCCTAGTACTGTGAAACCATGTGACAAGAGAGGAGGAATCATCATCGTCAACACTGAGCAATACAAACGGTTCACTGATAGAATATCGATGGTAAAAACATCAATGGTAAAAATATCGAGAAAAAACAATATACATAGTAAAAATATTGACTTCCTATACTTACACAGGTAAGTACAAAAATATTGAATCATCCCATCCTTACCACCATTTACACCTATAAACACCACAACACACACCTAAAATTAATTACACAATTACCATAATTAATTACTAATTAATTAATTTAAATTCATTAATAACTAATTAATAATTCATGAATAAAAAATACATTACTTCCCACCCTTCACACCATTTTCACCTATAAACACCATAAAACACACCTAAACTTAATTACACAATTACCATAATTAATTACTAAATAATTAATTTAAATTAATGAACAACTAATTATTAAACAATTATTAATAAATTCATTTACACATTTACCACTATAACATCAAAATTAAACAAATATTAATAAATAACAATTATTCAATACATTTTATATAATTAAATTACTTCCCACCCTACTCCCTATAAACCCACAACCCGCTACGGAACTAAAAACGCAAAATTCAATAATTTTTGTTTATTAACTACTAAAATGTTAACACATATAATAAAAATACAAACAATTCTTATAAAAATAAACAAACATAACACACATATAAAATATATACTAAAATACATAACATTTATAAAAAAAATCGATATTTGTAACAACTATAGGGCTCATTAAGATGGCGTAACGATCGCGGTGGCGATTGTTATGCCATCCTATTGTGATATACCCCCTGCCATATTATGATGGTGGTGGGTATCGAGGCAGACGCAAAGTCCGTCCGCCGCTTTTCCGCATGTCGGCAATCGTTACGATTGCCGGCTGGGCGGAGCTGGACCACTAATATGGTGGCACTGCCTAGCAGGCACCGCCAGCCATATTAGGATGAGGGTGGTTTAAAGGCATTTCCATGGCGGCGTTGCTGCCATGGAAAGGCGGGCGGGGATTGGCTTTGGGGGCCCGTTGTGCAGGGAAATGCTGTGCATGCCCTTGTACCATTGCGGACGGTGCAGCAGCCAGCAGCACCGTCTGCAATGGTAAAAGGCCAGGATGCGCCCGCCAGTATGGCAGGCGCATCCTAATTGGGCCGGTGGGTCCGCCGCACGTCCGGCGGTCGGTCCCAGCACCGTTATCACCGTTGTGATGGCGGGGGGACATCATAATGAGCCCCTATATTTTTACAAACGATATTAAACACTTCGATATTTTAAAAATCGATATTACTTACCTAAAATCGATATTCTTGACCACAAGGATTTTACTGTCGATATTCCTGACCCACAGTATTTTTACCACAATATTTGTGCAATTCTATATTTTTACCTCGATATTCTTTCTCTGCACCAAACAAACAGATGTTGAGGATGATGCTGGATGTACTTGAGCAATACCAGAAGATAAAGGGTGTTCCTGAGAGAAGAGTCATTAATAAAATCAGGACCCTAAGTAAGGAAGCTGTACATATGGGTATTATATTTGTTAGAAGGAATATGATTATCTTAATCAAACACATACTCATATACCAGTCATCTATGAAGTCCACAAGACCCATAGAGATGTCTTGGATTATCACGTGGCCCATAGGGACATTGTCGTTTTCTCTAAGTTAGCATGAGCTCTGCAGACAGTGCACAGCTTTGCGCACGTTACTACATGGCTTTATTTTTGCAAAGACCTTGGGGTCATTACGATGGAGGGGGGACCTGAGTCCGCCCGCCATTGTTGCAGTGTTCGGGACCGCCTACCAGACATGCGGAGGTCTCACCACTGCAATTCAGGTTCTTTAACATTGCGGATGGTGCTGCTGGCTGCAGCACCGTACGCAATGTTAAAATGGCATGCACTGCATTTCCCTGCACTACGTGGCAGGCACCACACGGTGCCTGCCACGCAGTGCAGGGAAATGCAGGGGGGTACCCCCTCAGTGCACCCCTCAGAGGGGGTCTGCAATGGGACCCCGAATACAGCCTCCGCCTGTCTTTTCGCTGTGGGAAGTTCGCCGCGAAAAGACAAGCGGAAAGGGATATCGTAATCCCTGCGGCGGTGCCTGCTGCCCTGTGTTTTGGTTCTGCAAGGCGGGCAGAAAGGGACCGCCTTGCGGAACCTCGGAGGCTGGACTTTCCGGCCGCCACGGACAGATTGTGATTCCCACTGCCATCCTAGTTTGGTGGTGGGAATTTCCTTGTGTGATGGCGGAAGGACCGTCACCGCCGGCCCCGTGGTGGCGGTCCTTCTGCCATCCTAATGAGCCCCTGTCTTCATCCTTTTCACATGAGAACTGTCTGCTGTGTTCACTTTCTGTCAGTTCCTGGGATTTAGGACCCGCCCGCCATCGTAGCGGTGCTGGGACCGCCCGCCAGACATGCGGCAGTCCCACCACACATATTAGGATGCGCCCGCCTTACTGGCGGGCACATCCTGGGCTTTAAATATTGCGGACGGTGCTGCTGGCTGCCGCACCGTACGCAATGTCAAAAGTGCATGCACAGCATTTCCCAGCACTACGTGGCAGGCACCACGCGGTGCCTGCCACTTGGTGCATGGAAATGCAGCCCCCAGTGCACCCCCCACAGAGAGGGGGCCCGCAACTGACCCCCGAATCCAGTCCCTGCCTGTCTTTTTGTGGCGGGATAACCGCAGCAAAAAGACAGGCGTAAAGGTATACCGTAATCCCTATGGTGGTGCCTGCAAGGCACTGCTGCAAAGCTGTCCTGGTTCCGCAAGCCGGGCGGAAAAGGACCGCCTTGCGGAACCTTGGCAGACGGACTTTCCGTCCGCCGCCGACACATTGGGATTTCTACCGCCATCCTAATTTGGCGGTGGAAAGTTCCTGTGTGATGGCAAAAGGACCGCCACCGCCGGGCCGGCGGTGGCGGTCCTTCCGCCATCATAATGAGCCCCTTAGTCTGAACATTGTGTGCAAGGTCGATGAACAATGCCCCTTGTTATTCTGTTCTGGTCAGACAAAATATACCAATGCAGCTGTTGTTTGGAACTCGTACTTTGGTTTTATGGAGACACATGCATAGGGGGACACACACTTGGAGAGGGACCTTTCCAGGGAGAAGAGTGAGACAGAATCTATGATGTAGAACTGCAATCAATAGTCTGAGGTATAGGGTCTGCAGACAAAACCCAGAGATCTTCTAATATATAATAATATAGCTTCTAAGCAAGGGGAGAGAGATTAGGCTATATTGTCTTTTTTATAACAACATTTCCTTTTATGATTTATGGCCTAGCTGTTATGCTGACAATATTTGTATTATGCATTTTCTTGCTTGTTGTGGCATGTATACTGCATGTTAGAGCACATTAGTTAAAATAAATATTTTAAACTGGTTTGTGTCTCTGTCAGATCTTATTGTGGACAAAAAGAAGAGTGTGAGCGAAAAGGAGTGTCTTGCAACCGCAAGTCCTTAGAGACTCGGGAGTGTTGTGCTCTGGGGTGTCTGATCACTTGTTTCTCTGTGACTGAGTAGGAGGGCAAGTGAGACACTATAGCTAGTCGGTCCTGGGCTCATGGGTACTAAGGTGGTAGGATGACTCAGTCCCTATGCACTAAGGTCCCATAATCCTACGCATAGTTCTGTTCTTGGGCAGAATCCCTGCATTATCGCGCCACCAACGTTTGGTCTGGTACTAATTCACGAGACCCCTAAGTAGCGCTTGTGCTTGTCCACGATACCCTCTCACCAGTTTACGGAGACATCCGTGGTGAGGGGAATTCGCCTCCTATATTTGTAGGGTATACCTATTTCTATAGGATTTTCAAGCTTGAAGTTTAAAAGGTTTTTTTACCCAATTTCGCGCTACCGTCTGGCTTGTTTTTATTTTTCATCTCAAATATGACACAACCGGTCGCTATTGCGGCTCCTAACCACGCGGCGTTTGCGGCTTTATTGAATCCACACGGAGACCCAATGTGGGAGCTAATATTATTTTCGTGGTTGAAGCCGATCCAGCATACTGCTTTGAAGTCTTCTATTCTTGGGTTACTTTTCCTGCAGTGAATGTGAATGATAATACGTTTCATACACAGCCGCATCTCCTCCGGCAGCGGGAAACAGCTTAATCACGAATTTTTAACAACGACGGTACTAAACAACAAATTTTAACAACTACCTCTCCTGAACAACGACTCGATTAAACCATGGCTTACTTGAACAACGACTACATGAACAACAAAATAAACTTACCAGGTTTGATCTGCTGCATGCGGTAGTGGTTCGCACTTCCGGTGCTTTAGGTAAGCGACAGCACTCAATGTGGTGCCTCCTCTCCCCCCCAAGAATATACCATGCCAACAAATTTGTAGATCTGCTATTTCCTGGTTTGTTGTGAGGTGGAAGTTGTTAGCAGCATGGACAGGCGAACAGCATCAAAGTTTCATGCCGACCAGTTCTGCAAAGTAAATCTGCTATTTCCTGGTTTGGAGCGAGGCGGAAGTGGTTCGCAGCATGGACAGGCAAACAGCTTCAAAGTTCTACTTCTGGTGTCTTGTTTCTGGCAGGAGGATTCGGTGACGGGCCCACTTTATCAGCAAGGAAGGGGAGGTAGTACATGGAGGAGATTGTGTATATGAAAAGGAGAGGGAACCAAGTGGCGAGAAGGGTAGGTTCTCGAATATGAGATTAAAGGGCATTTATCTCCTGCTGTTCCTGGACAATGAGGTAAAAGCTGAAGGTTTTCAGGTAGGCAATTTAAATGTATTGACATAATTAAATTGTTTTTGGGGAATTTAGTTATTAATATTGTAATATGTTTTTAGAAATGTGTTTTCTTAAAAATTACTTAGATCTAGGGAAGTGATGTAGGGAATCAAGGGGTTAATGGGTGGGGAAGGAATTTAATACCCAGGTAACATTTGTATTGCCTGTGTATTAAATTATTAACTTAATGAAAAATTATATATTTATTGTTGATTTAGAGAATTAAAATGTCATTTATTAAAGGGATCTATTTTATTAACCTATAAACGTACCTCTAGGGATGGGATGTAGTGAATCTAGGGGTTAATGGGCGGGGAAGTAATTTAATACCCAGGTAACATTTTTATTGCCTGTCTATTAAATTAGCAATTCAAAAATGAATTATATATTTTTGATTTATGTTTAGAATCATTTTTTAATTTATTAAAGGGATGTTTCTTTTTGACCTATATACTTACCTCTAGGGACGGAATGTAGGGAATAAATGGGTTAAAGGGTGGGGAAATAAGTTAATACCCAGGTAACATTTTTATTGCCTGTTTATTAAATTATAAATGTTTAGATTAATTACATATTTATTGCTCATTTAGAGAATTAAAATGTAAAAAAATTGAAAGGTGATCTATTTTATTACCCTAAAACTTACATTTAGGGACGGGATGTAGGGAATCAAGGGGTTAATGGGTGAGTAAGTATTTTTTTCAATACAAATGATTAAAGTTACATAATAAAATTATTTTATTGGTATTAATTTATTAATATTCTAAATTGGTTTTAGAATTGTGTTTTCTAAAGAAAACTTACCTCTAGGGTCAGGATGTTGGGATGATAGGGGTAATGGGTGGGGAAGTAATTTAATGCCCAGATAATATTTTTATTACCTGTGTATTAAATTAGCAAGTCAAAAATAAATTATATATTGTTGATTTATTTCAGAGATACAATTTTTTATTTATTAAAGGGGTGTATTTTATTGACCTTAAATTCTTACCTCTAGGGACGGGATGTAGAGAATCAAGGGGTTAATGGGTGGGGAAGTAATTTAATAGCCAGGTATTTTTTTGGGGGGGGGAATACAAATATTCCTATTAAGTTTAAAAAGGATTAATTTACATACATTAATATTTTTTTTTAAAAACATAGTAAAAATGTAATACATCTTTATTTGTAGAAAAGAATTATTAATATTGGTTGAATATATTTTAACATTTAAAAAAAATCTAAATGAATAAAATCAGAGTCAAAGGATTGTTTAAACTTTAATAATATGTTATTTAAATATTATCAGTCATATGTAAAAATATATATTTTTAAAACTTTGAAATGTTTTGCACTAACATGTTTATTTGAACACAGGCGCTTATTAGGATGGCGGGCGGTGGCACAGCCGCGTTGCTGGCGATGGCCGAAAATTTCCTTTTCCGCACTCCAGCAGCAGTCCTCACGTCCGCCATATTACAATGGGCAAACATAGCCCATTTTCAGTCCTCTGCGGAGTTACGTGAACCGCGAGAAATTTGCGCCCGCCACCACGGTGGAGGGAGCCAATAGAGACACACCACCATGCGGAATGATGTCCCGTCCGCCGTACAAATCACAATGCCGCAAACAGCCCATCACACCTCAGCGGAGAATCCACCCACCCGGAGACGGCGGAAGCACTACAGCGGAGAGCGAAACCCGACTCCCGGTCCCCTCCACCCGGTCCTGACCGCTATGGATCCAGCTCTTCAAGCCTTTCCGCTGCTGTAACTCATCCACTACCAGCAAATAATGCACCGTCGCAGACAACGCCGCAGGTACGCAAATACACAACTCCGCACACAATCACAACACACAACTCCTGTGCTGACATACAGTTCCTTTCCACATCAGACACTCTAGTGGGGACAGGAGCCTATCCCCCAGTGTACCCACACTTGTCCTACCTGTCTGAAACTCACCCTCCGCATACGGGTCACCCATCAACCGCAAAATCACTGCAATGTCCCGGTCACGTCACCACAGCGGTGAAGACACAGGATAACCTGCGCACAATGTAGTAGGCAGGGCCTGCGCCAGGCATGGGCAGTCCAGCCATATTCACAGGCCTTACCTTCACCCTTTGCTCACTACGCTTCCCACACCTATTTGGGCACATGCTGTGTGCTCCCCATGTGCCCCCTGCACAATTAATCTGCCAGGTGTAGCCAGACCTCGCACCTCACACATCAAAGGGCAAGGGACAATGACTGGGAAGGAGGGGGTGAAGAGGAACACCCTGCACATAAGCTCTGGGGCTGTACAACCCTCCTCCTCACACCTATCTAACACTCATGTGAAGCAAACTGAGTATAATTAAGAAAAGAAGACTCACACTGCATATGAACATCCAAAGAACTGTTCACACTGCCTGTCAAGTCACTCAGAAACACCCCACACTGGCACCCAGCCACAAACTCATACCATAGGTCAGCAGCAATGGAGGACAATAAATGGGCCAGCAAAAAGTGAAGTGGACAGTGCTGGAAAACCATGGAGCAAGCCACATAGCATGTGTACATCACATGCAAGAGAAGGAACATTTCACACCACCCTTAGGCCATCAAATCAGACATGGTTGGCACAGTGAGTGACATGAAACCACAGTGACCTCTGTGCAACAACCCAGGGATACATCACGGCAAGCCATGCCTAGGTACAGGAGTGATAGGAAGTGTCTGAAGTCATACAGTGACCAGCCACATATCTATGTCAACTTACTTGACATGTGTATCATCAGTACAACACACATGGCTCATTGGCACACTCCCTGACTGTCAAACACAAGTAGGGCCTTCATACATACCCCTCCTCTACCCACCTCACACCTGCAGCACTCAACACCTTTGAGAAACACACATAATGGTGCAAATGATGTCCTGTGAGTTCACTGACAACCAATCACACTCCCTGTGGTGCATCCACAAATGTCTGACACACACACTCAGGGATGCCTGAACCAATGCTGACACAAAAACAATAGCCAAACACAAAGCTTACAAACAACATCCACAGAAGTACAACAAGCCCAGACATGTGCAGCCAAACAGTGGAAAGGCAATGTGACCCCATACACCAACACAAACAAGAATTGCATCATCAAAAGCCAATCACAAACACTAACTGGGATCAATTGGACAAATCAGCTAACACGGACATACACACCACACCAGTCATCAAGTGAACATGGTGTCACAGTGAACCACAAGAATGCACATGCACAATCCTGACAAGTGACAGGCCAAAAATAGTAGGACAAACCACCATTGTGCACTCAAAACAAGCTCATGAACAAGAATCCCCCTTGCTGCATGTGACAGACACACAAGTGATGCATACTACGCTTGCAACACACATCTCAATATATATATCACAATGCACCAACTACTCACACACAATGTCATGCAGTGTGTGCACACCAACCAAACCAGTAGCACACATATCTGAGGGCCACACCGTGAACTCTCACAACACAATTCATCACAGCACACAGATAACATCACACTCAGGAAGGGTAGCAGTACCTCAGCAAATACACATACAGCTTACCCATCACCCACAGATGCACAACTCAGGGAAACCCAGATGCAAACAACATGACTAGAGGACTGTGCTGCTCAAACATAAGCACTGCACATGAGCAACCATGACTGCAAAATAGTAGAAGAAAATAACACATAACTAATTGTGAAACTGTCCTGAGTGGCACATTGGTCCTGTACACAGATCAGCCTCACACAACATAGTGTCACACTATGAAGTGGTGGGGAGGCTCACACACTGGCAAGCCATGGGTTGGAAGACATGAGATTGAAATGGTGTGTACTTCAGCAGTGGACAGGTGAGGAGTGTACAGTACACAAACACATAGAGGAGTAACTCACAATGTGTAGGCATGAAAAGCACATATAGGGGATGGTATGACTCCACCGACCACATACCATACCGGAGCCAAAAATGGATCAAGTGACAGCAATGCATGAGAACACCCACAAATAATGTTAGTGTGGCGGAGCAGGTCTGCACAGTGAGCACGAATAGTAACAAGACACATGGCTGATCAACATAACACAACACAGACTTGGCAGTCACACACTTTGCATACTCACAACTGGCAGCAACAACAAGTAGGTGTCCCACAGGAGTGCAAGGGCACACCAACACACTGCAAAGTGCCCAACCTATAACTCCTACATGTGCCCACAATCTGAAGCACATGGCAGACATTTGAAACAAACAGGCACTCATTAACTGGATCATACATGTGTGCAGTTGGTATGCCGGGGAACACACACATCAACACTACTGACAATGACAGCCCATTCACGTTGTATGACCACTCAAGTTCACATATTCCAATGTACCCATGTGACCAGGAAGATAGGCCTAGACAAGATGACCACACATCAACACTGCTGTTCACACATCAAGAAAGATCCCACAGATATGATGGACCATGGCCAGCCCGCAAGTAATCCTGTGGATAGAATTCACCTCTGTTCTGGTATTGCATCCTAACATGACATGTACAATTTAGCAAACCTGACCATAGAATGATTAGGATAAGAGTAGATCATCACAAACACCCATCATTGCACCCTCAAGCCTCAGAGTCAAGAAGACCTAAAGTGCCTATCACCTCTGGCAAACTCTGAAAAAGTAAAACAAGCAATTGGCCATGTTAAAGTGGCATACAGAGCATGTGTCACACGAAACCATACCCATACATAAAACCTTTTATTTAGCAAGGACATGGACAAAGGAGACAACAGGAGTAACTGTCTTTATTACATAATACAGAGATAGGCATCAAAAGTAGGAAACAGCAAGGCCATTGGCCAGACCATAGTTCAAAGTATGTACATGTGTGCATGAGAAACTGCACAGGGAATGGGCATCCATAGTGACAAACAGCAAGGCCATTGGCCAGTCCATAGTTCAAAGTATGTACATGTGTGCATGAGAAACTGTACAGGGAATGGGTAACACCATACACTGCCATAGGAATCACCATTGCTCCGGGGATAAAAATGGGCAGTCCAGGCACCGCTGTGGGAGGGATGGGTTTGGGAGGGGGACTTTGCCTCAGACTTGGCTGTCAGTTGAACTGGGAGGTGGTTGATTGTCGGGGACTGTTGGAGGACTGGACCTGGGAGAAGGAGGACCAGCTGAGGTTGAGGCATCAGTGGCTGTGGAGTCAGAGGGCTGCATGGACCGGATGGCATGGTGGCACGGGAAGGCGGAGACATGCTCCCGTGAGACACAGTGTGTGATGGTGAATGTGAAGGGCTGACTCTACACTTCTTGGGGATTCGATAGGCAAGAATTGTCTTGGTAGGAGTGGGAAGTGTGGCAGGCACAACAGCCTCACTCTCCACCAAAGGTGTATCAGGTGCAGGTGGCTCTCCCTGTGGGGATTTGCTGGATCTGGTGGTACGCTTGGGGTGGCCTTGACATTTCCCCTCCATCCCCTGTTGTCCTGGTGTACCCCCCACTTTGCTCTCCTGTACCTGCTTTACATGGGTGCGGGGGGGGAGTTGAGGTTGTGGATCAATCTGCCTTAGAGAGCTGTTTGTGCTGACTCTTTGCAGGCACCAGCTTCACGGCAGGCAGGGCAACTGTGTGTTTGTCTTTGGGAGCAGGTGTGCGGATGGGAGTGCCCTTGGATGGGGGTGATTTCAATGAAAGTGAGCCTGAGGCCTGCTTCTTGGCCTGATGCCCTTGAGTGTCACGTGAAGGGCTTTTGCCTTGCGCTCCTGTGTGCCTGTTTAGGTTGAGCCTAGGGCAGCGCGCATGCTCTGCTTTATGGGAGGCTTCTTGTGAGCACTCCACACTGTTTCTAAACTTCTCAGTGGGAGTTAGTTAACTTACACATATTCAATTGGCCTTTGTGTGTGGCTTTCAGTAATGAAAGCACGCAAATAGCCAAAGACGGCATCATGTCCCACCTTTTGTTTTAACCTTAACTCCCCTGGCCTAGGGGGCTCGGGAGCGAGTCGCGGCCCACATTGTGCCAGCTGCATACCTTCCTTATCGTGATGTTGCCTCATGTTCCTAAGTAAACAAACACGCTCACATGCTCTCTTTCGCAGCAGACAATTACCGCCTCGTCACTCGAAGGCTCCACTTGTGTTGCTATCTTTTGATCTTCAGGTCTGCAACCCGATCCTCTCTGCCCCTTCCTTGTTTTATTCAGACGTCGACATACAATAGTGCCATCTGCGTGCTTAAGAGCAAAACGCTGATCCACCGCTCTTCCTATTTTACAAATTAAGCACTACTGCAAAAAGCGCTTGGTGTACCATGCACTACAAAAGATGTGGGGGCCCACATTCCACACGTCACAAGGTGAGTACTTGTAGGGTAAAGGCATGGGCGAGCTATTCCCCTCATCCTGACAGCCGCATTTGACACACTCGCTGACATCCTCTCTGTTGGAAAGGCAGGAAAGGGTTAGAATTATGACTTTGAAATGGTTTACCTCAATCCTTCTGTAGAAAACTCCTCGAGCAGGGGCGTAGGAAGGGGGGTGCGGTGGGTGCGGGCCACCCCGGGTGTCATCACTGAGGGGGGTGACAAAATGGCAAAAATATGTGTTTTAAACACATTTTTGCCATTTTGTCAAGCTGGAGGCCACAAGAAATTTTCCGCACCGGGTACCACCTGACCTTGCTACGCCAGTGTCCTCGAGTTGCCATGGATACGTACTCTTTATAACAATGTCCGAGAAATTCAGGGTACCTTGAGGTTTAAACCTTTTGCCTCGTCTTTTATAATTTCAACACAAGGGGGTCGATTCCGATTCTGGAAAAAGGCTGTACGAATCATTGTACGGTGCGTTTTCTCTGTACGACTCGTACCCGGTAAACTTTTCTTACAACCTAGGAAGTACGATTCGTACAGAAAGACTTTTTCCGTACGAATCGTACAATAAACAGTACGGGTAAAATAAAACAACGATTCTGATCCGGAACAGCTTGTACGCGACGTCCAGACGTATTTAAGCAGCGTTTTCCCGCCCAGCAAGTACGATTCGTCCCTACGGCACTCCGTACGGCTCTTTTCTTACGGGAGCCAAACACAGCCGGAAAAGCAGAGTCCTACGCAAACTGTTACGCAACGGAGCCCCGGTACGCGACGTACACGCCATGAACCCTATCGTGCGTGTCATCCCAGTCCTCTTAGCCTACGACCTGGTGCATCGGACCCGACGCACACGCCGCAGCAGGTGAGAACAACACCCAGGGGCCAGGGTGGGGGTGAGGGGCAGGAAACATACCCCATACCCAAATCCAAACCTATAATATGGAGCCCATACATTACCACCAGGGTCTGGTCACTTGGGGGGGCATGTCCAGCAACCCCTGCGTACCGCAACAATGGAAGTGGACGTGTACGGTGCGTTGCACACATACCCCTACGGCACCAGTAGAATAGTGATACGGACTGTACACACGCAGTGAATGCGTGTGTACGGTGCGTTTCACACGTACCCCTACGGCACCAGTAGAACAGTGATACGGACCGTACACACGCAATGAATGCGGGGGTACGGTGCGTTTCACACGTACCCCTACGGCACCAGTAGAACAGTGATACGGACCGTACACACGCAATGAATGCGTGGGTACGGTGCATTTCACACGTACCCCTACAGCACCAGTAGAACAGTGATATGGACAGTACACACGCAATGAATGCGTGGTTACGGTGCGTTTCACACGTACCCCTACGGCACCAGTAGAACAGTGATACGGACCGTACACACGCAATGAATGCGTGGTTACGGTGCGTTTCACACGTACCCCTACGGCACCAGTAGAACAGTGATACGGACCGTACACACGCAATGAATGCGTGGTTACGGTGCGTTTCCCACGTACCCCTACGGCACCAGTAGAACAGTGATACTGACTGTACACACGCAATGAATGCATGGTTACGGTGCGTTTCACACGTACAGGTACGGCACCAGTACAATGGTGATACGCGTACACACGCAATGAATGGTACGGTGCGTTTCACATGTACAGGTACGGCACCAGTACAATGGTGATACGCGTACACATGCAATGAATGGTACGGTGCGTTTCACACGTACCCGTGCGGCACCAGTACAATGGTGACACGCGTACACACGCAATGAATGCGGGGGTACGGTGCATTTCACACGCTAACAATGGTGATCAGGCCCGGTTCAAGAGGGTGGGCCGGGTGGGCCAGGCCCACCCAAACATGAGCCTTGGCCCTCGCAGTGAATATGCCACCGATGTAATACAAACTGTTCAGATAACTGATGATTTACGATCCTGCTGCAGAGAAACCATTTGTCTGTTGGTAGTTTTTAACTGCTGATAAACTGAATTTTATGGGAATGGCTCAGTGGGTTACTGCCTTTGTCACAGATATCCTTGTGTTACTTGCAGTTCAGAAGTTGCTATCCTAACTTAGGACAGTGACCTATGAACTTTCATCAAAGAGCTGTATTCAAACTTCGCTTTTTAGTGTTGTGATTTAGTTAGAACTTCTCCAGTCTTTCATTATTCTAATGTTACTAAAAAGAGTTTGTTTGGGTAGTTATACATTGTTATCAGTAAAGCCAACCCCAACCACTGGAGTACTCTTTAAATCCTGAGTTTGTGCTTCTCCAGACCAAACCCTCTTAAAATATATTGCCCACCAGTACAGATGACGTGATTCCTACACCTTGTAATCCTCAATAATTTATATGACATTCCCCGTAGACTGATTTAGTGTCTCTGTATAACGTGTGCTGTAATGTAAAGTACTGTGACACCCTACACTCATATGAGTAGCGCTATACAACAAATTAAATGCTTATGAGAGAGGGGCTACGGAGAGATGAGGGGCGCTGGTGGAGAGTGGCAGTGACCGAATCTGAGGAGGAGGTCATGGGGTGGGAGGAGCTACTGAGAGAAGAGGGACACTAGTGGAGGGTGGTAGTTAGGGAGTCTAAAGAGGAGGCCATGAGGGGGAAGGGCTACGGAGAGATGAAGGGCAATGTTGGAGGGTGGTAGTTAAGATATCTACAGAGAAAGAGGTCATTGGTGAGGCGCCACAAAAGACTTCCACACCAGCACTAAAGCCGGCCCTGTCATGGCCTTTCTGTGATCGTTTATTTAATTAATAGTCAGGTGATTATGACAACTGTGGAACATACTTTAAAGTGCGTGCTAATTACATTCACTGAAATATTCAATGTTTAAACTTTGAAGGTGATGTTACTATTGTTTTCTACTGGGACTAATGAAAGTGGAGCTGGATGGTGGCTGATATGGTGCTGGGGCCCAAGATCAGCTGTGAGATAAGGTGCAATGGAGAGGGGTGGTAGAAAAGTGGATAATCAAGCCTGTAAGGGAGTGCGCTGCAGAATTAGGGGTCAGGTGGAGGTAGTAATGAAGAAGGTTTCTCTCTGAAGGCTCACACAGAGGGAGCCCGAGTAGTGTCACTTGCTTGATACTCCCACCTTAGAGACCTCCTCTTCCCATCAAAGGGACATTACATGGAAAAAAACACTTTTTGAGAGTGATAATATTTAGAAAGAGACTTGGAAAAGAGTGCGTTTTACTGGGCCTTGTAAGACTAAGGAGATTTAAAGGAGGGCCCAGAAGCAGGCCTGGCTAGATATATACGCGATAAATCAGGCCAGCAGTGGCCCACCCAAATGCACCCTTGGCCCACCCAAATTAAAAATCCTGGAGCCGGGCCTGATGGTGATACGAGGCGTACACACGCCAGGAATGGAGGCCTACGAGTCGCACAAGGATGTCCATCAAGTACTTGTCATTGCATACTTTCATGTGCAGGCCCTAGGTGTGGCAGCCAGTGATATTGCACAGGTCATCTCATCAAGTTGCACAATTGATGTGTGATGACCTGTGGACACATGTCATGTGTGATGGGCCACTATGTGGCACACATCACCTTGACACTTGCCACATGTGTGTCTGTAGTCCAACTGTGTCATGCACATCAGCAGTGGAATGGCACTGTCATCCACACCCGCACCTGTCACCTGATGCCAGGGACAGGGACACTCTATCAACTGACATGTAACGATCAGCGTGCCCCTATGTGACTATGTCAGGTGTGTGTCATGTGTTCCCACGAGCTTGCTGTTGGTGTTCCGTCAACTGCATCTGCTGTTGGTGCATCCAACATGGGTCTGTGTGGAGATGGGCATGGCACACATCTATGCACACCATGCCACATGTGGATTCCCACGGCTGCAGGGTCTGTGTGCATCGGACATCATATTTTCCCAGGCATACATGTCTGCGTCGTCTCAATGGATGTGTTTTTTTGTTGTCACGTGTACCCCTTCATCGCAATGTGTTTGATATGTACATTTGACATTCCATGTGACCTGTGCGTGTGCCTTGCAGTCAGCTGTGTGGATGAGATGACATCCTTCCAATGCAGCTATGTGGATGTGTGCCACTCCGGTGATATCTCTGGCTGTTCACTCAGACTGGCCCCCAGCTCATTTCAGGGCATGTCATGTAGACTTGACAATCAACAGGTGTATCTGGCTTATCGTAGGAGTGCCAGCAAGCTGGCATATGTGTCCTGGATTTATTGCACACACCAGACTCCAAAGTTACCTGATGTTTAGTAGCAGTTTAGCATGTGCTATGTTCATTGACATTGATGTTGGCAGACTCTCAATCTTCATTATTCCAAACAATGTCCTGCAGGGCACCGCCTGTCCCAAGACCAATGCCAGACTTGGCTGCCATGAGGGAACGTGCCTGCATCCGACGTTACAGATTCACTCGACAGTTGATTGAGGACTTGACTAACAAGCTGGCACCACACCTCCAACCGCGACACAGGTATCCTACTGCGCTGACCCCCAAGATGAAGGTGATGGCAGCCCTACATTTTTTTGCCACAGGTACGTTTCAATTGACCATAGCTGATGTTGGTGGGATGTCACAGACAATGTTCAGCCGTGTCCTGCATGATGTTTTGGCAGCCATGTTGGAGCACTTTGATGAATTCATCAAATTTCCTACTCCTGAGGAGTTGACAGATGTCAAGGGTGATTTCTATGCCCTGGGAGGGATGCCCCATGTCATTGGGTCCATTGATGGGACACATGTGGCTTTGGTACCACCACAGGCACAGGAGCAAGCCTATCGCAACCGAAAACATTACCACTCAATAGGTGCCCTTGTGGTGTGTCTTGCTAACATGCTGATTTCCCATGTCTGTGCACGTTTTCAGGATCAGCACACAATGCCTACATCATGAGGAGTAGCAGGGTGCCACAAATGATGCTGCGGCTGCACAACGAACGAGCATGTCTTGTTGGTGGGTATACTCTGTTTGTCCTGTGTGTTGCGGTATCTTTCTCTCTTACGGCATCTCCTGACCCACTTATTTACATGATGTTTCCATGTAGGGTACTCTGGATATCCCAACATGCCATGGCTACTGACACCTCTCCGCAACCCAAGAACAGCTGCAGATCACCGGTACAACAATGCACACAGGCAGACCAGGCGAGTGATTGAGAGGACGTTTGGCCTCCTGAAGAGCCAATTCTGGTGCCTTGACAAGACAGGCGGGTCCCTCCCATATCGACCAGAGAAGGTCTGCAAAATCTTCATCGTGTGCTGCATGCTGCACAACATGGCAGTTGAGAAGGCAGTGCCACTCATCCTGGATCCGGATGAGCAGGAACATCCACCCGTGGAGGATCAAGGCCTTGGTCACGAGGCAAGTGATGAGGAGGAGGAGGAGGATGATATCCGGAGTCAGCTCATACGCAACTTCTTCTCATAATGGTGAGTCACTGGGTATGAGTGTGCAAGCTTGTAGCATTGAGTGGCATGTGTTGCAATGTGTGTGTCCAGCTGACTGAATGCAAAGTGACTTTGATGTGGGTTCTGATGTGTCACTTGAGTGATGATGTCATGCCACACAGTTTTGCGGAGAGACTTTCTTTGGAATTTGCCTGTGTCCAACATTGTTCATGTTTCGTAAATGAGCATGTGTGCGGCGAGAATTGTTTTAGGTGACTTCTTGTGTGTCTGTCATTCCCAGGTTTTTGCGCCTGTTGTCTGCTCGTGTGATCTTTGTCCTCCTGCTATTCCTCATGAGGATTGCAACGTGTGCTGAATCAGCGTTCCATGCACGGACATGTGGAAATGTCAGTTTGGGGAAGGATTGCAGCAAGGCTTTTTGGTGGTGGTACGGGTTGGGAATGTGTGGGGACTGCTTCTGTGCATGCTGTGGTACCATGCATACATGTCTTCTCACCATGGAGCATATAACATGTAGCATCACTCCCATGACATGATAGTCACCCTTCTTGACAGTCATCTGTAGTGGAGTGTGGAGTCTGATGAAGGCATCAATGTGTGTAAACCTTGCCTCTGAACCATTGCAGATGCTACGGGTGGACATAGTGTGGGACATCACAACAACAGGCTCTATGGGGAATTGCAGCCTCTCCGTGTGCAGCAGGATGTGTTTGGCTCATCCCCTTAACTTGTGTGCCAGTTCATTGGGATTTACAACATCCGTGTTGTGAATGGGAGGGGCCAGCGTATGTCCCACATGTTCTGTCAACTGACCTGTGAGTCTGTTCATATGGATGCATTTCCCTTTGTGTGAGTTTGTGGAATAAAGGTGTTCAGCACAATCCAAAGTGCCTCATCTCTGTCACTGCAGATCTCTTGCCAGTTTGCATGTGTCATCTATGGCATAATTGTCAAAGATTGAGCATATGAGTGTATGTGTACTTCGGCAACATGCATGCAGTTCTTCATGGCTAATAATGTCTATTGTGCATGAAGTACCTGGTTGTGTATGTATTTGTGCAGGTTGCTCCCCACAACGGGACATCAACGCCTGCTGACGGTGTGTCTCCTGTGCGCAGCTTCGCATTTTGTTGCATGATCCGGTGGCCGTCATTTTTGGTGATTGTTCATACATTTTCTCGGAGTGACCCATGAGTAACCTGACACTCCTTCCTTTACATACACATGTTGCACTGTGCCTTTCTGACCTCCTTGTATTTGTGTGCTACTTTTTGCCTAGTTTCTCACCCCTTCCGCCTGCTGCTGCCTCACCTGCGGCACCGCCCCACCGAGTGCCCTGATTCTGCAACCCACACGCCTCCAAAATGCTCCTCCCTTCCTCCCTCCACCCATTCTTAATGCAGCCAGAAGCTTGTCTGTGCCACTGTTGCGCCAACGCCGTGCCAAAGGCAGGACCGTCTGCGCCTGCAACGTGACAGTGCACGACCCTCTGGTCCTTGTATGACCCATGTCACACAACAGGCTCATGCTGCAGCCACCCTCCAAGCAATGTCCTCCAGACAATCAACCGCCTGCTATCAGGCAACCCCTAAGCGCACACACGACACCTTCGCATGCTTAGTGTGCAACTCCAACTGCCTACACAGCGCTGCCCCGCCTACCAGAACCTGTCAGAACAACCAGGTCATGTGCCTCCTACTCCACACCGCTCCGTCCACCAGCAAGCCATTGGACTCTGTTACCTCCTCAACACAACAGCCGGACACATCACCTTCATGACAGTAACCTGGATAAAAGCATCCTCAGCACACAACTTCTTCATTGCCATCTCAGACGGATACAAGATCACCCGCACGCACGCCCTCACCTCCACAGGCTACAGGCTACATGTGGCTGGGGGCCAGTAACTTCTTGCTGGAGGAGAACCACACCACCATCCATCATTGGTCCATCAACATTTGCATCCACGTATCCGACAAGCAACACACTGCCCCACACCCCGCTACCGATCCCCCAAAGATGCTTGATGTAAGTCACCACAGACAAGCTGTGTGGGACACTCAAAACAACACCACCGCCACACCCTGCAACCTCACACACTGGATCATCAACTGATCCAACAATCTTGCCACATTGACAGACTTTCCTGTGAAGCACAACAACAGTTAAGCCACCTGGGACAAGGCAGACCTACTGGACTCATACAGATCTAGCCGGACTCTTGTGCAAACCTTGCAACACAAAGAACCATCAGTTACCTTACAGCCCTGGAAAACGCCACACACAGCCATCACCAAATAATCAGCAAGGACAAGTGGAGATCCTTCAGATAGGGCCGAGGCACCAAAACACACGACATCAAGGAGCTCATCAGCATTGTGAGTGAACTGACAGCAGATCTCCATCCAAAAGACACCCCACCCTTGCAAGGCAGATCAAATCCCTTGCAACTTTCTACCACTGCAAGCTCATGGACATACACAACAGCCTTGGCACACAGAGGCAGACAGCACTATTATCCGCAGACAAACCCCCCTCAGATTTTGGACTCCCGTCAGCAGCAAATACACCACCTGGCTCATGTGCACCATCCACTCTGGCTCTCCATCAGGCCCCTTCCCACACAACATCTCAACCACATCATTCGCCATTCTTGAAGCCCACGTCCAGCGCGTCATGAATGTCTCCTTTGAGTTTGCCACATTCCATGGGAGCTGGAGGCATGCATAGACCCAGGCCCTTCTTAAACAACGGACAGCAGTACGGCAGGATCTCCCGGAACATCACCGACACTCAACGAGCAACTGACAAACTTCCTCCACGCAAACAGCTCCAGGCAACCGGCACCAGACCATCTTCCACAGTAATCACACCACTGCAACCGTCATCATTGCCACCACCAACGACAACTTTGCCATGCTCAACAATGGTGAGACCACCCCCCTTGACCTCTCAACGGCATTCTACACCATGTGCTACCACACTGTCAGCTCACACATCTCCAACACTGGTATCCAGAGGAGGGCCCAGGATTAAATCAACAAGTAGCTCACCAGCAAGGCCCAGGGAGTCGGCCTCCACCCTTCAGCATGTAGTACAGAGGGGTCATCTGGCTCATCTCTCAGCGTGACGATCTTCAATGTCTCCATGACCCCCCTCTCCACCATCACATGTGCACACGACCTCATCATCATCTCGTATGCCATTGACACCCAGCTGCTCCTGACCCTCACCAAAGACCCAGCCATTGCCAGATCAAAAGTTCAAGAAGGCATGAGATCTGTTGACGTATGGCTGAACATCAGCCGCCTGAGGCTGGACTTGGACAGGACTGAGGTCATCATCTGAGGATTGTCCCCTTACGGCTGGGTCAACTCCTTGTGTCCCACCGGCCTGGGCACCGCACCAGCACCCAGTGGCCACGCACGCAAGCTGGTGTTCATCATGGACTCATCGCTCACAATTACCATGCAACTCAACACCATCCGTACCTCATGCTGCAACACCCTCCGCATGCTGCAACTGATCCACAGATAGATCCACTCAAAGGCAAGACAGACGGTCCCCCAGATCCACGACACCAACCGGGTCAACTACAGCACTCCCCTCTATGGAGGAACAACAGCAAAACTGCAGGAGAACTTCTCCACATCCAAGGTGCATCCGCACACCTCATCTTCAACATCCCCCGCCCCAGCCACATCACCGTACACCTGAGATAGCTACAATGGCTCACTGTCTGCTGCAGGATCACCTTCAGACTCCTCAACCATACTCAGGAGGCAGTCCACAACCCCAGACCCAAAACCGACCTTGGACGTCTGTCATCCAACACTCCGTTGACCAAACTCCGTGCAGCCAACCTTGCCCTGGCCACCATTCATCACATCCACAGAACAACTGCATGCAGGAGATAGTTCTCCCACCTCGCCAAACAGACCTGGGACTCCCTCCCCGGGCACCTCCACATGACCCATGACCTCTACGCCTTCATGATACTGTTCCAAATTGGTCTGTCCAAGCAGTATTGCAAGCCCCAACTCAGCAGCTTGAGGCCATCACGGGTGAGTATTGGGCTCCATGTCTGTATTTGATGATACATTGTGACCCATGTGTGTCCTCGACCGGACTCAGATCCCAGTGTATGGATGGCTGGAGTTAGTTCCACACTCAGGCATACTTTGACATATCCCCACACGTATGTTGTGGACTCATGCTGAATGACTGCAACATAAAATATCAATTATTATTTTTTGTATTATAGGTCTGGGGCGTGATTTGTGCAAAGAAAAAGGTGCAATACAGGGACCATAGAATACAAAGTTCACAGGGGGAGATGGGATCCTTGGCATTTGAAGTCAGCAGAGTCCAGACCGCAGTGTTTGGCATCATTGGTCAGACTGTGACCAGCAAGTCCATGTGGCAGATGATGTCAGTCAATGAGGTGATGCTGTCGCACATGAAGGCCAGGTGCCAGGCCAGGTGACCTGGGAGATGTGGATGGGCCGCTGCCTCTCACGGTCTTTTCCGTGGACGACCCACCTTCCTCGGGGGACCCTCAGATGCAGGCCTTGACGATGCTTGGGACGCTCCGTCGGACGAATCCTCCTCCTCCTCCCTTTCTGTGGCTGGTGGTGGTCTTCGCCTGGTGGCACTGGGAGGGTTGCCCATGTTGTCGGCGATCCGACGGAGTGAATGGCTTATGTCCCTTTACACCGCCAGGAGCTCAACCAGTCTTGCCTCCATCCGTCCTTGGTGTTCTTGTTGACTGGCGTGTTGCTCGGCCTGCTGGTTCTTCATCTCTGTGATGGTCCCCTTTATCTCTGTGAGGGTCCCCACTACCTGGCTGAACTCCCTGGTGTCACGCAGGTATGCGTCCTTGATGTTGTCTATGTGTGACATACCGGTCCCTTCAGCTGGCTGGTCAGGTTCTCGCCTCCGCCTGCCTACACTCCCCCCACCCCTGCCCACACGAGCCTGGGCTGCCGTTGTGGGCACATTGGGTCTACGGGACCCCTGAGGGATGGCAGTGGCGGTGTTGTCTGCCTCCTCCTGGGTGCCTGGGTCACCTTGTCCCTCCTGGTCAGACTGGCTCAGTTGTTCACTGCGGGCACGGCTCCTCTGTGTCTCCTGGGATGTGGCAGGAATGGAGGTGGTGGTTGGCACAGATGTTCCTGAACCAGGTGCTGCAGGGGCTTGGACACCAGAGGGTCTAGGTCGGTCGGGGTCATCCGCGGAGTGTTGAGAGGCGTCGCTGCCGGTGGGATCAGGTTCCTCCCGATCCTGGGACTGTGATTCTTCGCTCCCATTGTTGGGGGGAGATTCATCACGTTGCCCTGTGTGTGAGAGACAGACAATGTTAATGCTGTTTCATGCAACATCCATGTTTCATACACATTCAAGTTGGCACTGTTCCTCCAGGTAGTTGTATGTGCCTAGCATTCTCCTCAATGTTCACTTGTGGATGGGTATGTTGCGGGAGACAGATTGATATGTTCTCCTGAGTCTCTGACATGTAGATTTTTGGCTTGGATGCTTCTTCGGCTATGTATTGGTCTTGTTGTGTTACATGTCCATTGTGACAGTGGGTAAATACATTGCCTGTCCCGGGGGTGTCTGCTTGTGTAAGGGGTGTGTGTGACAGGGTCTGCTGGTGGGTGTAGTGTGATTTGGCACTGGGGCTCCCAGGTGATGTAGCTGTCCCCCCATGCAGCATGCTGCCATGACAGCGAGTGTGAGTTCCTGTCCTAGATATCTGACCATGTTGTATTGGTGTTTGTGTTTGCACTGGTCACAGGAGGGCCTTGTGCTGCCTACACCAGGGCCAAGTGTCAGCTATCTTGTCAGTACTTTCCCAATCCCTGTGCATTGCGCATGGTGCATGGGTATGTACCTGGCCCATTTGGGATGAGGGCAATTATGTCTGATTTGGAGTTCAACAATGCGTTTAGTGACACCCATCCTCCCAGCGTACCGGACATCCATTCTTGGGTTAGTGCTTCGTTTAGCATGGGACATAGCATGGCCTTGCTTTCTGAATGGGGCATACACATGTTAGTGGCATTAGCGTTGTTTTTGACTGTGGTTCTGGCCGGTGAGGGCTTGGGGGTAGTTGCGTGCATTTTGGGTAGTTGGGGTGTGGATGCCATTACCCCCATGTTACATAAGTTGTTTGTGTACTCACCAGGCTCTGGTATTCCTTGAAGTCCATGTACTCCCACCCGCGGAAGCAGGGCCATCACCTTCTCCTCCCAGGGACGGAAATGTACTGGTCTGCGGGGCCCTCCACCTCCAGTGATGTTGCTCTGGACGTAGTC
The DNA here is from genome assembly GCF_964204655.1 of Triturus cristatus. Lineage (NCBI taxonomy): Eukaryota > Metazoa > Chordata > Amphibia > Caudata > Salamandridae > Triturus > Triturus cristatus. The sequence goes on along the minus strand of NC_140590.1, from coordinate 629,055,777 downwards.
GTCATTCATTTTTTGCTTGCCCGACCTCCGCATATCGTACCACCTGGCTTGGCATTCAGTCCTGGTCCTTCTGATGGGTGCAACAGCATTCACCCTATCGACGATCCTCTGCCACAGGCGTGATTTTTCGCCTATGCTGGTCTGTCTGACCAATGTTCCAAACAGCTGTGGCACCACTCTGATGACTTCATTGACAAGGATCTCCAGCTCCTCCCTGAATGTGAAGGTGTGGGTCGGAATGTGAAGAGGGGATATGTGTGAAGGAGGTTGTGTGAAGGTGTATATGTTAAGGTGGATGGGTGCAGTTGTTGGTGTGTGCTCTCTAACTGCATTGAGTCTGTTGCAAAGGCTCATGGTTTGTGTGTGTGTGCCCTTTTTATTGGTCCATTTGTGGGTGGGCCTCAGTTTGAATTTTTGGTGGGTGTGTTATAAGGGGTGGTTGTGAGTTTGCCCCTCTGTTTGCCTGTTTGGATGTGGCCAGGTCAGTCATTTCCATGTTTTGTGCACTTTAGACATGTTTTGTGGTGTTGTGCGAGTCGAATGGACCCTCCTTGTGCTGTTTTACAGTGTCCGTGGTTCAGTACGACGTACGCGACGTTCTCCGCGGTACGAGTCGTACTCCGACACGTTCCCAGGGGTGCAACTCTACAGGCACACGCCCCCATGCGTTGTGTACAACAACATTGCGTATGTACGGTGCGTACACCAACATTGCGTATGTACGGTGCGTACACCGACATTGCGTATGTACAGTGCGTACACCGACATTGCGTATGTAAGGTGCGTACACCGACATTGCGTATGTACGGTGCGTACAATGACATTGCGTATGTACGGTGTGTACACCGACATTGCGTATGTAAGGTGCGTACACCGACATTGCGTATGTACGGTGCGTACAAAGACATTGCATATGTACGGTGCGTACACCGACATTGCGTATGTATGGTGCGTACAACAACATTGCGTATGTACGGTGCGTACACCGACATTGCGTATGTACGGTGTGTACACCAACATTGCGTATGTACGGTGCAAACATACATGATGTTGTTGTAAGGTGCGTACATATGCATGGGGGGGCCTGTACGACTCGTAGCCCTGTACGACTCGCACCCCTGGAACAACTTTTACCGTGATAGGAGTCGTACAAAGTTCGCTTCGTAGCGGGTAAAGTCATTCCCCGTGTACGGGATGTTTTCCGTACAATTCGTAAATCGGAAAGCCGGTCCGGATCGTACTTGTACGGTCGGACAGTATTTTTAGGATTCGTACGGAAAAGTGTCCGGGTCCGTCTCGTACAACTTTTCCCGATCTGATTCGTACGGATCGGGCCGATCTGTATGTATTTTTCCAGTACGAATCGTACTTCACGAGTCGGACGGGACTTGTACGATTCGTACGGAAAAAATTACGGATACGAATTGTACGGAAAAAAAAAATACAGGATCGGAATCGACCCCAAAATGTCTGTGACACTGCGCAGTTTTACACAAGGCCAGTGACACGCAGTTGAACTTCCTTTGTGTCTATGCAGATTCTAGCAGGGGCTGGACGGGTATTAAACTGCCCAGCTGCCACAGAATGCAAACAGATTCACCACTACATCTTAAAGGAGGATTAAACCGCTCCACCGAGCGGGCTGACAATAAAGTCACATATATGAAAGAAACATGAACGGCTCCCGCTAGACAGCGCAGTGTTCAGTCAAAATGAAAGACCCCATGACGTCATCCGTGCATTCGTTTAGCAGCGTTTTTTCCCCTGGCTTTTTTCAGTGGTGTTTTATTTGTAAATGTACTTCATGAAGGAACAAGGGCACCAGAATCACGTGTGTTGGTAAACCCCAAACGGGCAAAGTACGCAAAGGACATGGTTATGGGAGTATATTTAAGTGGCAAACTACCAAAATGTGAATTAACTCTCATACGCTGAATTACTGAGGCATACAATTAGACCACCAATGTGTAATTCGACGTGGGAGTTATTTTACTCCCACAAGCAGCCAGTGGGTGGTTCAGGGTGGGGATGCTGTGGACTGTGACCATGGACAGAGGTTTACTCCTGGCAAAGGAAGGCGCACATTGCTATCCTGGTTGGAAACAAGAACAGAACACCTCCCACAAATGGCGGTGGTGTAGAGTAAGAAGTTTTTCCATACATTAATGGGGAGAAAAATTACAAAGGTAAATGCACTCTTCATATGCATTTATAGAGACATTAAATATACATCATACAAACATAGGCTTATGTAAATGCTTACAGTGGTGAGAACTCCTTGAAAAAGGGGACTGCCATAGCTTCCCAAGAGTACTTCTGCTATTTTTAAAGAATTATAGAAAATAATAAATTTACTCCAAATGCAGGTGTACATTTAAAGAAGTATTTTTCCAGATCTCAATACTTAGCTTTTGCATACGTTATTTGTTTTTTAGAGCGCTGTGCTTTTCACAAGTGCTACTGCCTACTTGTTAATAGTAGTCCACTTATAAGGTCCCAAAGGTGAGACCTATTGGCTATGCCAATGCTCGATTTTGTTTTGGGGATGGTGTCTGTGCTCTGGCCCGCTTGGAGTGCTGCTCTTATGTGCTGCGTGTGGAGTACTTGGCGCCTGAGGGCTGTGGTGTGTGGTCACTCTCGACAGGTGGTGCCACTGGCAGGGTAGTTGGTGAAGGGACTGGAGCTGGACTTTGAGCCTGTGACAGCTGAATGGCTGCCGTCATTGTGGAGGACAAAGACTGGACAGTTCTGTGTAGCTCACCGACATCAGAATGAATGATCTCCATGAAGGCAAATACCTGTGTCAGCTTCTTGTCATGATCCTGGAAGGCATTCAGGAGAGTAGTCTGACCCACACACAGCTGGCGCAAAAGGTCCACCGCCTCGACACTGAGGGCTGCAAGGGAGACAGGGGCAGCGGTGCCTGGGGGAAGGACAATCTACCCTTTCCAGTGCTGCGGGCACGGACATCACTAGTGGTAATAGCCAAGAGGGTGGGCACTGGATGATGTGTGGTGGAAGAAGAGGCAGATTTCTCACTCCCTGTGCCCGCCAACATCGCGGAGTCACCGCTGGAGTCAGATGATGTTGAGGTTGGTGTTTCTGGGCATGATAATTCCAGGGCACTCCTGTCCCCCTCCAAGGTGCTGATCACATCAGTGTCAGTGAGCTCATGTGTAGCAGTCGTGCCAGCAGCTTCACCACTGGTGTCCGTCCCCTGTCCTTCTGTGCCCTCGGTAGATGCTGCAATAGACAGAGACATAGGTTCAGTATAGTGCCATACTCAGAAACATATGCAAGCAAAACACAAAACTAGAATATGATACCCCCATGTTGCACACCACCCTGTGCAGTCTGCATGTGCAACCTTAATGCAAAACTCAGAAGATGCATGGAAACATGCATAGTTGACATTAATGACCCATGTGACGTTCACACAGCCAAATAGCTAGCCTGTGCCTCTTTGTAACCTAACATACTGATCTCTGTAAGCATACCTACGTGCCTGTAGGTGAGATAGATATACACCTCAACATGTTGTCTCAGTCACATATGGAGTCACTTTAAGGGGACAACACAGATACTGACTCCAAAATGTCCTTTTACAATGGCCATGGGCTACTTATGTCCACATTGGTGTCAGATGTGTAGTACTCACAATTTCCAAGTCAGGCAGTGCACACATCGACGAATGCACACTAAGATGATGCACACTGCTTTTCACTGACCAGTGATGTCTATGACACCCATAATGCAGCAGATGTCATAAGGCCACATCTCATCTTGCAATGTCAAGGGCCACTGTATTAAACACATGAGAAAGTACATCTAGCGAAAATGCATTACAGCCGCACTCAACACAGACTTTAAGCTGCAGGCATGGGAGTCAAGAAAAGGAAGTTTCAGTGACACTGTGTTATGTACCACTGTGTCTCAGTACAGCAGCATGCAAAAACATAGCAAACCAATACAGAAATGTTGAGCAGAGGCCATACAGCATGCCACGTAGTATACTTGCATCCGATAATCACATAGAAATGTTTGAAGGTATGAGGATGGACACAGTACATGGCCATCTCATACACATGCAGAATGCCAGCACAGAAAGCAATGTGAAGAAGGCCCTCATCTGTGATGCGGTATGTGAGTGAGCAAGACATACAATGCATTTGAAATGATGTGTCGGGGCAGACCCACTGCATCCAACACTACAAACCCCTCAATGTCCTTGGCCAGTGAATGGCTACCTGTGTCATGGAGGTCACATTTAGGGACATGATCTTACATTCTCACACCCTTCACACAAGGTCTGTCTTGTGCAATCCTCAGGCCTAAAATAGCTCATTGACAAATAGGGTGGCACACAACACATATGTTTCACTCTGTCCATTTACTGATGGGTCCTTGTCAAATTGGGAAGTATCTGTGCAGGCCAGGGGGACTCACACTGAGGTTAAACATGGGCCATCAGAACATTCACATGCATGTACAATATGAGAGGGCAAACAGTGCCTACACATGCGAGTCAGTACACATAATGAAAACAATGGAAGGATGATGTTTCAGAAGTACATTAATCTGATGTGTCATAGGTGAATTTCCACCAAGAGTGTCACTCTCAGGCATTTCAATCTTGTGCAAAATGCATACATATCCATGGAGGCAATCTGAAAATTGTACACACATCCTTCAGTACCCTCTGGATGAAACACATTTGTAATGTCACAAATGAGCATGTGAAAACCTCATGGACTCTGACATCCATTAGCACAGGCAATGTTTGTTCTGACTTTCAATGTACAAACCAGCAGTGTTACTGTATGGCTGCAAAAACACTGCATGTCCCTCCCATCCTTAAATGCAGCCATGGACCTATGGAAATAAGGCTACACACCCCATTGACATGAAATCAGCATGCTAGGCAGTGTATCACACAAACTTGCACTCACAGGCACATACTACAGCAGAGAAACATCACGTGAGCACTCTTTGCACTCTCCAACTTTCACTCTGAAACACTTACCATTACATCAGGAGCACCATATAGCCTCCCATAGTGTGAAAGCACCTCGTCCACCAGGACCTCCAGCTCCTCTGCGGTGAAGGGACAGGCCCTGATGTTCTCAGTTCTCGCCATCACTGGGTCCAGGAGACAGGAACAGCAGCAGTTCTTGGTGAAGAATGGCAGGCAGCAGTGTCTGGATGCAGTGGAAATGTGTGGCTCTCTCCCAGACATATATAGCCCCTGGGGTTGTTTCATTGGTCCTCAGATGGGGCAATTGGTGTTCCAGATCAACTTTTTTCAAATGTAATCAATGACTGGACCCACAGTGGCGGTGCACGCCTATTGCTGTTTTCAAATGTGTAGTTCACTACCACTATTGCGGTTCCCATTGGCTAAAAGGGCCTGGGCATTGTCACACCTCTGGGCCCAGGCGGTCGCTACCGCAATCGTGCTGACGTCTGGGTGTACGTGGGACAGGAATGGGAGTGGGAAGTGTGGATGGGTCAGGGGTAGGGGGTTGGACGAAGCGCTGCAGGAGACCCACTGCTGCAGTCAGTGTCGAGTCAATGGACCTCAGAAAGATGCGTTGGTCAGCCTGCGATGAGAAAATGCCCTCCAAGTATGCCTCCATGTTGGTCAGCACTTGGCTGTGGCCATGGAGGACATTAAGCATCGCAGCCTGACCAACCTGCAACTGCCGCTGGATGTCCACAGACTCGGCATTGGCGGCAGCAGTGGAGACAGGGGCAGGGGGTGCGGTGCCTGGCAGGAAGGAGACATGTGGTGACCGGGCACGCTGGGAAGGGACACGAGCAAGTGGGAGGCGGCTGATGGCAATGGAGGGGGCGGGGAGAGATGTTGTGCCGCTGTCAGCTGGTGGTGCAGCCTCCGCCCACTCGGAGAGCTCAGCCTCGGACCCGTCCGCTTCATATTCTGTGGTGGCAGTGGACAGGTCCTCCGCCTCACTCCCCTCCGCCTCAGTTCCACTCGATGTGCCAGCCAAGATGTCACCGCTGGCACTGGTGCTCGGTCCCTCCGCCCGGTCTGTGCTGATGTCTCCATCTGTGTCCCCCGACGATGCTGTGGGCAAGGTGAAGAGACAGGAATTAATTATACACCTGTATACATATGTCACGAGTCCAATCTACATAGGTTACAGTGCATAGCCTGAAAAGAAAGATGAGTAATATCTACAAAACAAGGTACATATGTAGGCCCTGCAACACACAGTTGGTTGACCCACCATGCCACTGAAAAACAATGGAGAGCATGACACAATAGCAAATGACATGAAATGGATTTTGACAGAGGAGCCAGGCTCTGGGGACAATCCAGCACTGCATCTGCACCACACAGCGTTGCCGAAAATAGGGATGAGCAGGGACCATATCCATGAACTTTAGGCACATGCTGCATAGGTAATACTGAAAACATGCCCACCATGACTGGCTCACTGCACCTTGAGTGTATGTCCAGACAAACATCACACACTGGCCAGCCCTAGCAAGGAGATTTCAGGTTTTGACATGTAGGCTTTGCCCGCACCAACCACCCCCTACATGCCACAATTTGTTGAGACACAGGAAGCACTTACATCTCTTAGTCTGGGTGAAATACACATGGGCTGGAAAAATGCAAGATTGGACACGAAATACCCAAGGTGCGCCTGTCCAAATAATCATGTACAAATGGGTATCATCAGATGATTGTAACAAGACACACAGGCACTGGCCACCGTAAGTATGAACAAGGAAAATCAGGTCAGACTGTACAGTTGACACTTGTACTACATTTTACGTCAATATACATGTTGCCAGGGGACAATGGCACAGAGCACAACTTATGCTGTAGACACTGAGAGTGTCCACATTTTGTGATGACACACATGACACCTAGGAAAATATGCCCCAGGGGACAGTAGTGGCCACACAACTCCATGGTCCTGAATGGGAATGACTGCAACACACGCCACCATCCCTGCACTATGCGTATCGCACACTCATGCACATCATGTAACAGGCCACAACATAGGACATGCGTGCTGTAAGGCATGACACTTGAGAGACTAACTCCCATGTCTGGACTCAGCATCAGTGCCAACTGACATGGAACCCACAAGTACTGAACTGGACAGGGCACAGGCAAGGTCCCAAAACCTGTTACACACCACCCCCACACATGATGCTACAGGCATTGTTCACGTGGATAAACTGCCAGCCTAGATAACCTTGTGAAGGAGTGACTACACACAGACCAGGGAACACATTGCAAGGAGGGGAAGGGAGGCAGGAGAGCACCGCTATACTGTGGGTAACAGGATCTGCACAGCACCTTTAAACCCTGGCAGTGTATCCATGCAACTGCGCACTTACAAATGCTGGTGACACACAACAAACACACATGTACCTATCCCCTTCCTGCTGCTGCTTCTCCTGTAAGCGCCTGTCCAAGTCTGGAAAGACCACCGCCAGCACACGCTTGTGGATGTGGGTCAGACGGCGGCGCCCACGGTTCTTATGGGTCTCAGGTGAGTCCCCCAGCAGGACCCGTGCGATCCTCCGCGTCCAACACCGGATATCCTGCCAGCGTTTTCTCACCTGGGCCAGGCGCCGCTTGCGACCATCCGTCCTCCTCACGGCACTGACGGCGTTCATCCAGATCTGCTTCTTGGCAGAGGCGCCTACCTGTGAGGATGAACAAGTGACACTACATCAATACACCTGGCACATGTCACAGAGACACATATTAGAACAAATTTGCTTGTTACAACAAGGCATAGTATGCATCCAACACATTGCACCTTTGTCATAGGGACATTATCCTCTGGGGAAGGGCAAAAGCAGTACGTGCCATTGAAAGTACACAGGTGGAATGAGGGCAACGACACAATCAATGATCCAGGCTCACACTGTGCATCACAAGCTACACCAGGATTATGTGCAGCACCTCAAAGCAGTCACATGCCACAGGCCACTGACGCTACCTCAGCAGAGTACACAGACACACACAGGCACAGGACATTCACCTGCCATTGCCAAATGCAGCTACAAACCTCACTCTGCACATGTGCCACTAGACGGGGGGGGGGCTCACAGGTGTGGGGCTGGCCCTGCACGTCAGACACACAGCACTGCTCCCTGCTCACATCAGATGGGCAGGGTATATCCATCCCTCATGCAGCTTGGGTGCTACACTCCACATATGCACCCACCCACATGACAGGGGACTTACACACACACCGATGTCCAGGGTACGAACACATCATGTGGACACTCTCAGCACAGGTACACAGAACTAACACACATCTGTGGGTACAGTCACCTGTCACACTGGGCTGACCACAGAATCACATGAGGACTGTAGAGGCTACATTCCCAGGAGGATAAGACAGGCAGAATGTGGCATGCTATTCCAACAATGAATTTTAAAGAGGAGGGCCAAAGGGAATTTTATTTACCGACCCAGTGGTTACCAATCCCTTAAACTTACATGCAAAAACAACCAAAAGTAACCAGGGTCAAAATGCAGGAGCCAAATTATATAACGAACAACGCCTTAATTAAGAAGGAAAAAGTACAATTGTGAGCAATGACATTGATATTGAATCCCATCAGCCACTATAAATAGCGCATATCATCATCTAGGATTCAGCCATACACACGACTCTTGTACTAGAGACACATATGGTGTATGGAACCAAGGGAAAGCAATGAAATTCACAACCCCTGGTGTAGTATGATGTCGCTAACGTGTAATTGAGAGTGGTAGATTGTATTAAAGCAGTGCAAGAAAAACAAAATAGGTGAGTGCAGATGTTAAAAACAACTACTGGGTCAGTACAACTAATTTATTCATTACTGACCGAGTGGTGTGGTTAAAAAACAGTGCAAAAAGCAGTTTGAAATAATAACTGCTGTTGTCCTAAAGTTGGTCTACATGTTTCAGCCTTATGATTGAGTGCCAATCAGGCTTTCGTCAGGACCAGATCTAAACAAGCTACTGCTAATTGGTGTAGTAATCCAAACAAGGAAAAGAAAAATACGACCTACTTGAATGGAGGTGCTGGAACACTCCCGACTATACGTGGAGTGTTAGTCAAATCCTAAAATAAAGAAAAATTATCAATGACAAGAACTGTAATGGAATACATCAATGCAGTTCACAGGCTTTTTCTCAACATTAATATAAAACATTATTGGCGTTGAAGCGGCTCTCTTTGTTTGTTAAACTGACTGAGTTCTAGTAAATCTAACACAAACTATAACAAATTAGTTTAAATTCCAAGATTAATATCACCAACATGAAAACTAAATTGGTAAAATGCTTACCCCTCAATGTAGGGGGTCACGCCTCACCCCACCTGGCATCCGCTTATATGAAAGAGGCCCCGCTCTGTATCAGAATAAACGGGTATGACAATGTGTATGCCAAGCAAGAGTTGCTGGTGAAATAAAATAAAATCACTACGCACTTATTCTAACGATAGGAACATGGAAGAGAACAAACATGTGACTTGCTTTACAGAATTAGTCTCAACTGTGGACATAACGGGACAAAGCACAGCGGCGTTCATGTATCTCTGGGTTGTTAGCTATAAAACTACACTGCTTACTTCTTGTTCAGTTGAGAATGCAGCTAAACTCAGAGACAGAGACACCGCAGTATGTGCGTGGAGACCAGATCTTAATGAGACCAATGCGGCAGCGCTAGTATTTGTATAGATTACTAGATGTAACCTTATGTTGATAGCGTCTTAACCAGTAGGAAATGCCGATGAATTCAACGACAGAGACGCTGCATGATGTGCCTGAAGACCAAGATCAGAACCAAATTAAGGACTCGCTTAGGTACAAGAGTAGACACAAGAGTAGACATTACAGTACTGATGTAACATCGCTAATGTTAACTCGCTGTGAGACTGTGCTACTGGCGTGTCATTCAGTAGAGAGTACGTATGTAAATGTAGAAACGCAAACCACATCTTATGTGCGCTTACCTATCCGTCGGTACCTCCGGCTGTGTTGAGCTGGACGGGGAGGCACCGACGCTAGAATCTTGCGCTTGTAAATAGACGCGCGTCTCAATGACGCAAACGTCAGCGTCAGCAGAGATTGCTGGTACTTGAAGTCTGGTACCAATTGTTAGGACACCTGAAATTCAGAGGTCTCGTATCACTCGTATATATGTCTCATTAGAGAGCAAAACGGCTCGATAGCACTGAGACTCGCTTTGGTACGTGAGTAGACACAAGAGTAGGCATTACGAAACTATAGTGAAACCGCTAATGTTAACACGATATGAGATTGTGCTAGTGGCGTGTCATTCAGTAAAGGGTACGTATATAAATACAGAAACATGAACCACATCTAATGTGCGCTTACCTATCCGTCGGTACCTCCGGCTGTGTTGAGCTAGACGGGGAGGCACCGACGCTTGTATCCAGCGCGTATAAATAGACGTGCGTCTCAATGGCGCGGACGTCAGCGGCAGCAAAGACTTCTGGTGCTTGAAGTCTAGCACCACATGTTGGAACATCTGAAATTCAGAAGTCTCCTGTCACTTGTGTCTATGTCTCTATAAGTAGCGAGATAGTAAGACCATGTGCCATTTGGCTGAGGCTAAATTGAAAAAGTTGAAAAAAGAGGTACATGTCACTCGTACCACAAGTGGCTCATGAATGTAAGGCAGTCTGATCATAACCTGAGGGGGAGGTCCAATCATGAAATGGCACAATTCCTTACTCTCCCAACAGGTGAAAAAGAATGCAGTGTAGTAGGAATATGTATAGACTCCATGAATTCAAAGGCTAGTCCACGGTATGTCATCATTTAACCCTTGTGTGTCGCTATGGAGTAAATAAATCCATTTCTGTTCTTTTTTTAAAAGAAAGCGGGCAATGTCACTGACATGTGGCGGAATGAACGGCTGTTCTAACACCGTCCATTGGAGTTCCTCTGCTTTATGTTGGAAAGTGAGGAAGTGTTGAGTCAATTTCGTTGCCTGTTTCTTGCACCGGATGGTACTTTTATGTTCGTTGATGCGAAGCTTTATTTTGCTTGTCGTCATCCCGACATACCTCAATGAACAAGGGCAAGTGATGAGATATATGACTCGTTCAGAGTTACAATTGGTATGTCTTGTTATGGCCCAGGGTTTCTGTGTCCCAATGTCAATCTCTTTAGTTGGTGCGGTTTGTGGACAAGCTGTGCATGTACCACAGGGAAAATGTCCTTGCACCTTCGGTAGGTCCCATAATGTGTTAGTTCTGACAGATGGGATGATTTTAGGTCTGGTGTGCACAAGGGTATCTCGTAAATTAGTGCCTCTTTTGTAAGAAAAAAGGGGCCTTGGAAGGGTGACTTGGCCGATATTTAAAATCGACCAATGTCTGCGTATGCTTCTCTGAATCTTGTTCGTCTGGGTACAGAAAGTGTGTACAAATGTAAGTCTCGACAAAGGTGGTTTGATTACAGGAGGCTCCAACAAGGCATCTCGATTATTATTCAGTGCTCTCTTCATTGCCTTCTTCACTAAGTGTGAGGGATATTGGCGTTGTTGCAACTGAACCGAAAGATTATGAGCATGTTTGCGAAAACTTTGCGTATCCGAACAGTTTCTGCGAAGACGCAGAAACTGTCCTACCGGCAAGTTCTCACGTAATGCTCTGGGATGGAAACTTTGATAAGTGAGCAATGAATTTCAGGCCATTGGTTTTTTGTACAACTCACAGCCTAACCCACCATCTGTAGGATATACACAAATATCCAAAAAAGGTAATTTCTCTTTGCTGTATTCAATGGTAAACTTCAAGAATTAATTTTGATTGTTCAACCAATCATAGAATTCCGAGACCTCTAGGGTGGTGCCTCTAAAGATGACAAAGATGTCATCAATATAGCGTTTCCACACTCTAATTTGATCTCGGAAAGGATTGTCAGCATTGAGTACGTGATTTTGTTCAAACACATGAACATACAGATTGGCTAACGAAGGGGCAAAAATACTCCCCATCGAAGTTCCTGAGACTTGGAGGTACAATTTGTCTTCGAATGTAAATTTTTTTTCGGTCATTGCCAATCTTGCACATTCCATGATGAAAGGTATAGGTGTAATAATTTCTGGATCTTGAGGAGTAGTTTCCAGTAATTGACGTATGACCTCAAGTGTCTCAAATTGTGGGATGGCTGTGTAAAGTGATTCAATGTCAAAAGACACAAGGAGATCTTGATCTACATCAAACTTTGTTACTGATAATCTCAAGACATCCTTGGTGTCTTGAAGATAGGTTGGCATTTTCTTTACTAAAGGTTTCAAGAAAAAGTCGACAAAGGTAGACAATGGTTCCAGCAGGGAGCCTATTCCTGATATAATGGGGCGTCCTGGTGGAGGTCTTTGTACCTTGCGAATTTTCGGCAAGGTGTAGAAATGGGGCACAATAGGATATTTTGTAGTCAAAAAATCTGCTTCATTGGAGGTAATCCAGCCTTCAGCTTTAGCCTCCTCTACTAGTTGTTGGATTTCGTTAGTTATTCACATAGTTGGATCAAGAGGGAGAAGACGATAAGCAGTGGTATTGTTTAGTTGTCTTAAACATTCTTCACGGTAGGCTATTGTGTCTTGAATAACAATGGCACCGCCTTTATGGGCGGGTTTTATTGTGATGGTAGTGTCATTGGCTAGAATGGAAAGAGCTTTCTTCTCTCTTGAGGATAAGTTCTGGTAAGATTTAGAATAGCGGTCTCCTAGACTGTTGATGTCTTCTAAGACAGCTTTCTCAAACGCCAGAACTTGGTCTGGTATTTGATGTAGAGGGGGAATAAAACTCGAAGGTTGCTTCAAGCCAGTGTTGTTCACTGGTGACTCAATTGGGTCTACAGTTCTATTTTTAAAGAAGAAATGTAGTCGGATTTTTCTGAAGAATCGTGCCAATTCACATCTGATGGCAAAAGGATCTCCTGTGTTTGTTGGTACAAATCCAAGTCCTCGATTGAGAACTAAAAGTTCATCTTTATTAAGAGGACGTGCACTCAAATTGACCACTAGGTCATCTGGTTGGTACTGATGCTTGGTTGTGCTAGACCTGTTCTGCTCCTGGTGTTCGGAGGAGGAGGGGGAGGGTCTTGTTCCCAATGTACCTGTGCCCGACCTTTTCTCCTGTCTCGATTTCTTCCACGACTTTGTCCTAAAAAAGTCTAATCGAAAAACTGAGGCTGGGGTTGAAATTGTGGCATAGGATGTGGATATTGTGGAAATGGATATTGCCATGGGGCCGGTGGCCACCAGGGTCCTGAATATTGAGAGGGACCGAATCTACCACGTCTACGATTTCTTCTGAAAGGAGTTGATGTGCCTCGACCCTGTTGAGTGTCTACTGATGATGTCTCAGAATCACTGGAATATGTATCTGAGCCTGAAGAAGAATAATTCGAGCCAGTGCGTTTACCCTTCCTGTTAAATTCAGGGAGTGTATACCTGTCTTTGGTGTAAGGATATACCTTTTCCTGGGAAAAGCGTGCAAGGTCTTTTTTGAATTTTTCTATCTTGGTCAGTAAGATCGAATCTTTGTATTCCTTATTGGACTTGTTGGTCTCTTCTAAGTTCTTTTTGAAGAGGGTATTTGTGACTGTCGTTTTAATTTGCCCTTCTAAGACCTGAATCTCAATCAGGATAGCATCTGCTATCCTCTTGGCTGTGTTGATGATCAATATTAACCAGTCACGTGTGCATCGCCACGCGATTAATGACCAGTCTTTCATGAAGGGCTTGTCTGTGAGGAAAAGACGTGGTGCATTCGTCACTAGTAGTCCGGTGGGGGCACAATTCTCACGCAAGTATTCAGTCATGATGGCCCCGTGAATGAACGTGCGAGAATGTGTGCGTTTCAGGTTTAGTAAAGTCGGCCAATCACTTGGAATATGAGGTGTTGTATCTGAAATAGTGTTCAATATACTAGGATTCTCAGTGAGGATAGTTTGCAGGACACTATCATCAAAGGAAAGTCCTGTTTGTTCGGCCATGTTCAACTAAAGTAAGGAACAAGATATCTAGCGTAGAGATTAGAGTAATCAATCTTCAGTGAAGAGATAAAAATAAGAAAAAAGAACGACCCGCAGCCGTAGCTGCTCAATACTATTCCAACAATGAATTTTAAAGAGGAGGGCCAAAGGGAATTTTATTTACCGACCCAGTGGTTACCAATCCCTTAAACTTACATGCAAAAACAACCAAAAGTAACCAGGGTCAAAATGCAGGAGCCAAATTATATAACGAACAACGCCTTAATTAAGAAGGAAAAAGCACAATTGTGAGCAATGACATTGATATTGAATCCCATCAGCCACTATAAATAGCGCATATCATCATCTAGGATTCAGCCATACACACGACTCTTGTACTAGAGACACATATGGTGTATGGAACCAAGGGAAAGCAATGAAATTCACAACCCCTGGTGTAGTATGATGTCGCTAACGTGTAATTGAGAGTGGTAGATGGTATTAAAGCAGTGCAAGAAAAACAAAATAGGTGAGTGCAGATGTTAAAAACAACTACTGGGTCAGTACAACTAATTTATTCATTACTGACCGAGTGGTGTGGTTAAAAAACAGTGCAAAAAGCAGTTTGAAATAATAACTGCTGTTGTCCTAAAGTTGGTCTACATGTTTCAGCCTTATGATTGAGTGCCAATCAGGCTTTCGTCAGGACCAGATCTAAACAAGCTACTGCTAATTGGTGTAGTAATCCAAACAAGGAAAAGAAAAATACGACCTACTTGAATGGAGGTGCTGGAACACTCCCGACTATACGTGGAGTGTTAGTCAAATCCTAAAATAAAGAAAAATTATCAATGACAAGAACTGTAATGGAATACATCAATGCAGTTCACAGGCTTTTTCTCAACATTAATATAAAACATTATTGGCGTTGAAGCGGCTCTCTTTGTTTGTTAAACTGACTGAGTTCTAGTAAATCTAACACAAACTATAACAAATTAGTTTAAATTCCAAGATTAATATCACCAACATGAAAACTAAATTGGTAAAATGCTTACCCCTCAATGTAGGGGGTCACGCCTCACCCCACCTGGCATCCGCTCAGATGAAAGAGGCCCCGCTCTGTATCAGAATAAACGGGTATGACAATGTGTATGCCAGAATGTGGCATGCACCATGCAGTGATTGTCACAGTAAACACAATGCAAGTGAGGACGGCAGACATGCACCACAGCATGCTCTGGCTGGGAGACATCAGGCATTCCCCCCCTGGGACCCCCCCTACAGTACATTGCATGTGTGTCACACCTGGACACAATGCCAGAAGTCACAGTCACAAAAAAGGGACACAGTCTGTGCTAGTGGACTCTGCACTCACCTGATACCCTGGTCGCCCATACAGCAGGGGGTACTGTGGGAGGATCACATCCAGCAATGCCAGGTTCTCCTCCAGGGTGAAAGTCTGGGCCCTCTCCACAGACCTTGACATGGTTCCAGGGAATCACGAGCAGCAGCTGAGTCGTAGAATCCAAAGATGTGCAGGCAAGGGCTCTCTCATGGGACCTGGCTGCCTTATATCTGCATTGCTGGCCTGTTTCATGCACAGGAGTACAGAGTGATTGGTCACTCACATTTGCATCCTATGTTTCCTCCAATCCCTTTAAACCTAGCACAGTCAGTGGGTTTTTATTGTTTTTTTTCTTGAGCATGATGTCAACTCCACAACCACTTTGAAACAAAGTAGATTCATTCAAACTGACTTTGGCTGTGCACCTGCAGAAAAAAATTCATACTTTAAACTTGGTCTCCATGACAACCAGCATGCATGTAGGCCTTTATACTTGTCCCTCCTGTGTCCCCTATGTAATTTGGAGATTCACACACAGGTACGGTGCGTTCCGGGGCCCTAGGGTACACCAAATGCATAGCAACGGCCCTTACAGGCGTGTGTACGGTCCGTATCACTATGGGTACGCATACGCGAGCACACCCATAGTGATAGTGAGCGTACGCGCGTGTGTACGGTCCGTATCACTATGGGTACGCATACGCGAGCACACCCATAGTGATACGGACCGTACACACGCGTGTACGCTCACTATCACTATGGGTGTGCTCGCGTATGCGTACCCATAGTGATACGGACCGTACACACGCGCGTACGCTCACTATCACTATGGGTGTGCTCGCGTATGTGTACCCATAGTGATACGGACCGTACACGCGCGCGTATGCTCACTATCACTATGGGTGTGCTCGCGTATGCGTACCCATAGTGATACGGACCGTACACGCGCGCATACGCTCACTATCACTATGGGTAGGCCGACGGCAGAACTCCCATAGTGATAGGGAACGTACACAGGCCCTCAGAGCGAATGTACGGTGCCTTTCACACATCACAGTGGTGACAGGCAGCACACAGGAAGGAATAGAGCTGACATACTTGTCCATGGATGGACATCAAGGCATTGTCTGGGCAGTACTACATGTGTGGGGCACAGGTGTGAAAGGCTGTGATGTGGCACATTACTCCTGAGTTGAGAAGGCAATAGATGTATGATGAGATGTGTACAGATGTTATGTGTGACGGTGCAATATGTGCCAGACATGCCCTTAACTCCTTTGACATGTGTGCATGTCGTACTGCACACTTGGGATGAGCGTCACTGGCATGGCACAGTCAACAACACACGCAAGTGTCCCCTGATGCCCGCTACAGGGGTTACCACACCAGACATGTGACTACCCACGGTGCACGATGTGTTTATGTCATGAATGTGTGGTGTGTTCCCATTAGCTTGATGTTGGTGTTCCCTCAAAAGCATCTGCTGTTGCAGCAACCAACATGTGTCTGTGTGTAGATGGCCATGGCACACTGTTACGCACACCAGGCCACATGTGGTATCGGATGTAAGGTGTGTATGGATGCATGGGACACGGAGTAGCGTAACAAGGACCTGTCTGCATCCTCTCAATGTATGTGTGGTGAGTCATGACATGTACACCTTAATGGCAAGGTGTGTGGGCTGTCCTAGTGTAATGTCATGTGACCTGTGGCTCGAGTGTTCCGCTACCTGTCTCTGCAATCGACATCCTACTTCTGCTGATGTGTTGATGTATGTCACTCCTGTGTTGCGTCTGGCTGTTCACTTACACTGGGACACAGCTAGTCCCATGCCATGGGATGTGGAGGTTCACAATCTCCATGTGTAGCTGGGTCTTGGTAGGAGTGTCACCTGGCAGCCATACGTGTCCAGGGCATGTAGCACATACCTGACTCCCTATGTAGCATATGTGTATTGACAGATTAACATGTGCTCAGTACATATAAATTGTTGTTGTAGTGCACTCACTCTTCCTTGTCACTTCCAAATTACTGCAGAGTGCCGCCTCTTCCCCGACCAATTCCGGACTTGGCTGACATGCGGGAGAATGACTGTATACGCTGCTACCGCTTCCCGCAACCGTTGATTGAGGAGTTGACGGCAAGGCTGGCACCACACCTGCAACCGCTGCACAGGTATCCTACGGCACTGACACCCAAGCTGAAGGTAATGGCAGCCCTACATTTTCTTGCCACGGGTACCTTTCAATATACCATAGCTCATGTTGGTGGCATGTCCCAGAGCATGTTCAGCCGTGTGCTGCATGATTTCTTAGAGGCCATGTTGCTTCACCTGGATGAGTTCATCCATTTCCCAACTCCTGAACAGTTGACTGGGGTCAAGCGTGGATTCTATGCCCTGGGAGGGATGCCCCATGTCATTGGGTCCATAGATGGGACACATGTGGCTTTGGTACCACCACAGGCACAGGAGGTAGCGTACAGGAATCGCAAACACTACCACTCCGAGTTGCACTATGTGATTTTTGAGGCCCACACTCCCGCCATCCGGGTTACCGTGTCTTGTGTTGGTGTTTTCTGTGGCCTGTGACTTGGGATTGTCCAGCTGGGGGCATGGTGGCGCTAGTGGCATGTGCGTGTTTATGGAGTGTGGTTGAGTCATGCGATAGCTTGGGGTGGTTGCGTGCATGATTGTGAGTTTGGTTGTGGATGACGTTCCCCCCATGTGAGGTGAGTTGTTTGTGTACTCACCAGGCTCTCGGAGTCCTTCTACTCCATCCACTGCCACCACCGGCAGTATGGCCATCACCCTCTCCTCCCAGGGATGGTATTGTACGCGTCTGCGGGGCGGCCCTCCTCCAGTGATGTTGGCCTGGTTGTGGTCGTCGGTCATTTTGGCTCGGACCCTCCTCCGCAGATCGTACCACCTGGCTTGGCATTCATGCCTGGTCCTTCTGGTGGACGCAACAGCATTCACAGCATCGACAATCGTCTGCCACATGGCTGTTTTTTCGGAAATGCTGGTCTGTCTGACCAATGTTTCAAAGAGGTGTGGCTCGACTCTGAGGATTTCGTCGACAAGGACCTCCAACTCTTGGCTAGTGAACTTTGGATTCTTGTTAGTGGGCATGGTGAGGGGTGTGGGTGTGGATGGTTGTGGGGGGTGTGGGTGTGGATGTGCAGGTGTGTGTGTGAATGTGATGAGGGGGTGTTTGTGAAGGTGGTTGTGTGAAGGTGTGCAAGTGTAAGGTATAGTAAAGGTTCAAGTATGGTGCTGTGGGTTGTCTGTGGGGTCTGGCAGCAGTGAGTCTGTTGCAAAGGCTCATGGTTTGTGTCTGTGGGCCCTTTTTATTGGTCCATTGGTGGGTGTGGCTGTGTTTGAACTTTGGGTGGGTGTGTTATAAGGAGTGGTTGTGTTTTGGGCCTCTGTTTGGGAGTTTGGCAGTTGCAGGTCAGTGAATGTGTTGTATTTGTGCTTGTTGGACATGTTTTGTGGCTTTGTGCGATTCGAATAGAGTATTCTTGTGTTGTTTTGCTTTGTCCTGGTTGTGTACGTGTGTTTTTAGCGTGTGTACGGTGTGTACATCGGCCATTTTGTTGTACAGTGCTGTCCTTGTCTCTGGCTTGGTACGACTCGTACATGCGCGATGTTGGGTGAAGGTGCTGGTGTTGGGGCCTGGGGTGCGCTCCGTACTTAGACTGTTGGGGTCGGGGTACGCTCAATACATATGCGGGTGGGGGTACGGTCCGTACGTACACTGTTGGGGTGGTGGTACGCTCCATGCATACGCGGGTGGGGGTACGGTCCGTACGTACACTGTTGGGGTGGGGGGTACGCTCCATACATACGGGGGTGAGGGTACGGGCCATACATACACGGTTGGGGTGGGGGTACGCTCCATACATACGCGGGTGAGGGTACGAGCCGTACATACACGGTTGGGGTGGGGGTACGCTCCATACATACGCGGGTGAGGGTACGGGCCGTACATACACGGTTGGGGTGGGGGTACGCTCCATGCATACGGGGGTGGTGTTACGGTCCGTACGTACACTGTTGGGGTGGGGGTACGCTCCATGCATACGCGGGTGGGGGTACGGTCCGTACGTACACTTTTGGGGTGGGAGGGTACACTCCATACATACGGGGTGAGGGTACGGGCCGTACATACACGGTTGGGGTGGGGGTATGCTCCATGCATACGGGGGTGGTGTTACGGTCCGTACGTACACTGTTGGGGTGGGGGTACGCTCCATGCATACGCGGGTGGGGGTATGGTCCGTACGTACACTGTTGGGGTGGGGGGTACGCTCCATACATACGGGGGTGAGGGTACGGGCCGTACATACACGGTTGGGGTGGGGGTACGTTCCATACATACGCGGGTGAGGGTACGGGCCGTACATACACGGTTGGGGTGGGGGTACGCTTCATACATACGCGGGTGGGGGTACCGGCCGTACATACACGGTTGGGGTGGGGGTACGCTCCATACATACACGGGTGGGGGTTCGACTCGTACGTACACGGGTGTACATACACGGGTGAGGGTTCGACTCGTACATACACGGGTGTACATACATGGGTGGGGGTTCGACTCGTACGTACACGGGTGTACATACACGGGTGGGGGTTCGACTCGAACGTACACGGGTGTACATACACGGGTGAGGGTTCGACTCGTACATAGGAGGGCTGGGGGGGTGGTTGGGCGCGTACATACGGGGGCTGGGGGGAGTGTTGGGCGCGTATGCGGGCACATGTCTCCATGGTTGCTATGGGAGTTGGGTGCGGACGGTGCTTTTCCCATCCGGTTGTAACATCGGACGCACGGGATGGATCGTACTTCCGCGGTCGGACTTCACTTTTCACATTTGTACGGTAATTCGTCCGGAGACGTGTCGGGCACATTTTCCGACCCGAGGACGTGTGGGGAATTATTCCCAATGCGATTCGTATGGACTTTTTCCCATGCGAATCGTACTTGGCAGTTTGTACGGCACTTGTACGATTCGTACGGTAAAAAGACCGGATACGAGTCGTACGGGGAATTTTTTTACAGGATCGTAATCGGCACCTAAATGTCATTCTCTTGTGTCTTTCTAGGTCCCTCCAACCTCTCAATGCCTCGTCATAATCAGAGCTGCTGGTACAGAGCTTCTGAGTCAACATTGCACATACTGTGATAAACATGGAGCTGACACAAGACATAGGTGTGTAAAGAGTGTTTATTTACAAAGAGTGTTTGTGACAGACAAGTGATGTTTCAAAAAATGGTGCAAAGTGAATTAATGAGTTGTCATTGATGGCAAAACGAGACAATCGAGTAGTCACCACATTGATGAGGTGACACAGTCCAACAGACACCTGCCATCAACATGGCAGTGTGGGTAAGGATAGTCAACAAAGTCAATGTCTAGGTGAACAGAGGTGCCATCATGGCTGGCTCTTTGACTTGTGTTTGGCTGGTGCTTTGCCACGTGATCCTTCCATGGTGTTTCTTGGATGCCCCTCTTGCATTTCCCAGGAGGGGGCCCAGCTGCGGGCTCAACGGTGTCCTGTTGCAGCTTACCCCTCTCTGTGGCCGCAGCTGAGGTGTTGGGAGTGTCATCCTGCGGGCCACTGGAGGGGGGTTGAGCTGTCCTTTGGGCCGCATTTCTGTCCCTCAGAACACCCACAAGCTGGCCCAAGAAGTCCAATATTTGGCCCATACGCTTGTCCATGGACCTCAGCAGCAGGCGGAGCTCACGCACTTCTTCCAGAACCTGTCCCTAGGTTTGTTCGTATGCCCCAAGGACTTTGGCGATGTTGGCCAGGGCTTCGGTCCCAGTGTCCTCTCGATTTTTCCCCCAGTTGTCCTCCCACCTGCCATGCTGTCCTGGACCTGTGGCGTTGCCACTCAATGCACCCGCAGACTCTCCCTGCCCTCCTCTGATTGTGTGATGGTGTTGGTAACAACTGAGGCATGGCGAGTGTTGCAGGCAGCACTGGTGGTGGTGGTGGTTGAGGCCGCACAGGTCGTTGCAGCATGGGTCAGCGTGGTTTTTATTGCTGAGGTGGTGGTGGTGGTGGGGACAGTGGGGGCCTGGGATGTGGTACGCCCTGGCAGTCTGGACAGGCCAGGTTCAGGCTCCTCATCCGTGAAATGTATGGAGTCTGCATCCAAGAGTCCATGTTCCGAGGTGGAGACTGGCTCTGCATGTCAGTGTTGTCTTCTGCAGCAGTCAATTGTTGATCTCCTGTTGAAATGGTCATTGAAGTGCACCCCACAAGCTTGGTGTTAGACGTTTGGATGTTACATGTGATACACCACACAGTTTACATTGATATCACTTTGTATGCCACAACGTTGAACTTACAACTAGTTGGAAGCAAGATGTCGGCCGCTTAGGAGGCTGGTAGCGGCCCAATTACCGGAGGGCTGCAACAGTAACTACGAATGCCCTGTGCCCTGTGGGGATACCTGAATAACTACGAGGCGCAATACACAGAATTGATGCCCCCTGGAATCAGAACCCACCCTTGCCGCTGCTGTCTGTGGGCGAACTGGGCCAGATTAGGGCTGTGCATTTTTAAACAAATTGCAACTGTGCACTCACCCTGTGTGGATTGCGGTGGGCTGAGCCGGCTCCTCGAGGCGATGGGGCCGAAGACTGCAGGAATTGGAGGCGCCTCCAAGGCAGGAGGGGCTCGACAAATGCAGAGCAGTCCCGCAGGGCGCATTACCTGGAGAGCCCGGTGGAGTTGGGGCCCGGGAGCGGGCTTCGGGTGCTGACTCAGCACAATGAGCAACCCTCGGAGAAGAGGGGAAGAGGCGGGACTACAGGGAAACTGCATCCTGCCGGCCCCTCGGTGGTTGATCTGCTTCAGAGAGGTCGGGAGCAAAAGCTGGGAACCGAGGCAGACAGCAGAGGAACGAGCAAACCTGGATCGGAGCAGAAACTGGAGGAGTGTCTTGGACCAGCATGTTTCCAAGATCAACCAGCAATAGAATCTTCAGATCTTTCGCTCCCTGAAGGTAGGCTGCCAGAGCTCACAAAAACACTGACACTGACCCTGACCGATTCTGTGAAGGCTGGGGGGGATGAGACCATAGCCCCAGCCAGGATAACGACAGGCGGGGGCTCTATTGGGTCAGGTGGAGCAGGAGGGAGCACTGAGACCCTGCTTAAGAATGACGTGGTAATACCCCCGGATCAAAAGGAACATGCCCCCTCAACAACACGTAGTAAACTCACACAACTAAGCAATAATATCAATAGACAGGAAATTAAGAAAGGTACAGATCCTTATTCGAGGGCAGCACCATTGGATTGTCAGCAAGGTGAGCAAGGTGAGGAGGAGACTGAAAAAGGAAACAAAGGAGACCTCGAGAAAGAACCTAGTGACTGCTTTTTCACAGTCTCAGAGTGGGCGAAATGGTCCGAAGACGGCCTTAGCTCCTCCTCCGAACTTAGCAACATTGAGATTGATCCAGAAGAAAGTGATGGAGCTTAAGCCTTAACTGCTCGGAAAATAAGGAGAAAGTCAGGTGGCGGAGCATGCCAACCGCCATATGGGCATGTCTCCATGGCTATGAGTACCGCACTTGTGTGAATGGGGGTGCTGGTGATACACCGCCGGTGTCAGGCAGTAGCTACCGCGATATGGGTGCCATGCATTGACACGAGGCACCGCCATTCAGGCAGCGGAGCAGGCCAACCGCCATTTACACATGTCTCCATGCCTATGAGTACCGCACTGGTGTGAGAATGGGGGTGCTGGTGACACACCGCCGGTGCCAGGCGGTAGCTGCCGCGATATGGGTGCCATGCATTGTTCGCCATAAGTTGGCAGGGTATGCTCAGACGTGAGTCCCTTGCTCACTTTGCCACTGGATTCAAGCAAGCCTGGCTGAAGACGGCTGAAATGCCAGAAACCGGTCCTAGGAAGCTTGTTCCGGTCCAGGGAAGACATGGCTTGGCAGTTCGGGCTGGACTGTTCCCATGAGGCACAGGGTCAGACTGATTTGCATATGGCCATGTCTGAACTGGGGTGGCAGAGTGGGCTAAAGAACGGTGATGGATTAAACCCAGATCAGTTGACTGGGGGTGAGTGCTTGCAATGTTCAACACTCCGTCCATCATTTCCTTTGGTTTATGCATTGACACGAGGCACCACCATTCAGGCGGCGGAGCATGCCAACCGCCATATGGGCATGTCTCTATGCCTATGAGTACCGCACTTGTGTGAATGGGGGTGCTGGTGACACACCGCCGGTGCCAGGTGGTAGCTACTGCGATATGGGGCGATGTCCATCTGTCACACATCAACAGTGCATAGTGCCAACATGTTCAATGGCACATCATTGTGCCCACGATGCCAATGTTCAATTTACTCCACTGATGGCTACACATGCCATGTTTGTGTGTGTGTAACGTACATTTGTTTGTACCCACTCACACGTCACTTGAGGATTTGATGTTGGTGTAGGCAGGACAGTGTAGTCCTGAACTGTACAATGTGTACACATGTCAATGTGTTGAGGTCCAGTGACAATCACAGCAATGCTCGTTTCGATGAATGTTGATCTAATTAGCATTGCCTCTCATATCTGCTCATGAACACATTCATCATTCCAGCGCCGACTGTGGTCATTGTGTGGTGGATGTGTGCCAGGTTGTAATGACGCATCAAGGTGTGACCAGTACAGCAGCTAGGTAGGAGACAGTGGTTTTGATTAGTTACACATATGCTGGATGCTAGACTCCCAGGCGTCCACATGTGTACTGTGGCCATATCCCTATGTGCATTCACATAGCCAAAGGTGGGGTTTGAGGTACTTGTCTTGTGTAAGTTGACACGTGTGCCCTTTGTGTAGCTGAAGGTGTCCCTCCATGTAAACTGGTCTGTTAGTCACTCTAGATGTCAGTCATTGTTGTCGTTGTGTCATCCTGAACGTGATATGCTGTGCACATCTCTTGGTGTATTGTATGTGTCCACTTTCAACTCCAATAGGAGAAGGCCAAATTTGATTCGTCACTTGACGGTGCTGGAGGACATGGAGGATGTTGCATCATACGGAAATGCCGCCTGGACAGAGCCACCCTGAAAACCCTTTGTGATCTGTTGGAGCCCCACCTGCAGCCACGCAGGACATATCCAACAGCTTTCACCCCTACTTATAAGGTGATGGCAGCCCTGCAATATTTTGCAACAGGATCGTTCCAGGAGACTGTGGCCAGCGCTGGTGGGATGTCGCAACCGATGTTCAGCATGGTGCTGTGTGATGTACTGTCCGCCATGATGCTCTACAAGGACATATACATCCATTTCCCCAGGGGTGCTGAATTGCCAGCTGTGAAGGGAGACTTCTATCCCTTTGAACACATCCCCAATGTTGTTGGGGCCATTGATTGCACCCATGTCGCTCTTGTGCCACCACAGGCAAGTGAGCACATTTACCGCAATCGCAAGCATTACCACTCCATCAATGTGCAGGTGGTGTGCCTGGCAGATATGACCATCTCGCAGGTGTGTGCCAAATTCCCAGGCTCGGCCCACGACTCCTACATTCTGAGGAACAGCATAGTGCCTCAGCTGATGGCTAATCTTCTTCCAGAGCGTGCATGGATTCTGGGTGAGTATGCCTAGTCATGTGGCGTGCTGTGTGTGTGACCTGCTCCCCTGAGACTCTGCGACATTGCAATGTCTATTTTTGTTTGTCATACCTAGGTGACTGCATATCCCAACCGTCCCTGGTTGCTGAGCCCACTGCGGAATCCCAAGTCCCCGGCTGAAGTCAGCTACAATGAGGCCCATGGGAAGACACGTCGTGTGGTGGAGCGCACTTTTGGCCTGCTCAAGTCACGTTTCCGGTGCCTGGACAAGACCGGAGGTGCACTGGCATACTCGCCCGGGAAGGTGTGTCAGATTGTTGTTGCATGCTGCATGCTCCACAACCTAGCCATTCGCAGGGAGATTCCCCTGCTCCTGGATGATGGTGAGGACCCAAGGCTCCAGCCTGCAAACCAAGTCGTGTCCAGTGATGAGGACAGTGGAGAGGAGGAAGGTGTTGACCTGCATGAACAGCTCATCACCCGCTACTTCACTTGACGGTGGGTGGCAATATGCAACATATCCATTGTCTGATGTGATTGCTGTTGTCGTGAAGGGGCATGTGAGAATTGTAGCATCAGCCAGTTGTAGACTCAGTGGTGGTTGGAAAAGTTTCTAGGACATTTCATTTGGGAACATCAACGGGACGTGTATGTTGACACTTGGGGGCCATTGTGACATGTGCATGTTGGGTTATCCTGGTGTTAGGGCTTGTGTGATGTCTGTGATGCCACACCCAGACCAGTGAGAGTTGTTCTGCTGTGTTTCCCTAGGTGCCTTCGACTTCTCCTTGCCTACATACAGCCCATGGTCCGGGTGCATTGTCATCATGTTGAAGACTGTACACTCTACAATAAAGACGGAGCAGACACAACACCATGTGTGTGAGGATATTTTATTTACTATGGTGAGATGCAAGGGGGTGTACATTTCCATTGGGGGGGTGAGTTGACAGTCATGGTAGATGAGATGGTCGAGTAGTCACCACATTGCTGTGGTAACCCAGTCCAACAGGCAGATGCCATTCACAAGGCAGTGTGGGGTAGGACAGTCCAAAGAGTCAATGGAGTGGTGGAGGGGGTTGCCATCATGGCTGGCTCCGTGACTTGCGTCTGGCAGGTGCTTTGCCTCCAGATACTTCCAGGGTCTTCTTGGGATGGCCCCTTTGTTGTTTGGCAGGGGGGGCCCTGCTGCAGGGCCAGAGGGGTCTGAGGACTCACCCCTCTCTGTGGGCACAGGGGAGGATGGTGAACTGTCTAATTGGGGTGTTGCTGGCAGGTGTGTTGTCCTGGGATTTGTATTTTTTGTTTTGCCATGTGGTTATGTCATTTGGGTGTGTTTTGTGTATTTGGGAGGCATGTCTCGTTTTCTGCGTGCACTTTCTGGCCTTCTTGTGGGGTTTTGGCTTCGTCCGCCATATTTTTGACGGTTCGTCCGCCGTGGTGGCTGTGCTTCAGCTCTTCCACTGGCTCTCCCATTCATTCCATTGGGCGACTGCGGCGGAAGGAGGCGGCGGTACGTACCGTGGGACCGTCGGGGATATATTAAATTCCGGGGCGGTGTCTCCGCTATACTTGCGGCGGGTTGTTGTTTTTCCGCCGCGGACAGATTTTGGCCATCTCCGCCCGCTACGGGCGGTTATTCTGGGCCAAGTACCGCCGCGGTTGTTTTTTTTTGGCGGTTAATGCTAATTTGTCCGCCGGTTTTCCCACGGGGCCGGCGAGCGGTTGTTTTACGCTTCCATGGCGGTCGGAGTGTTTTTCCACCCTACATCCTAATGGACCTCTGAGTATTTACCTATATATACATACATACATTACAAAACCATTATATACAGTACATAATTTTTAAACAAAAATGTAAATCAAAAATAAGAATAATTTCCCTATTCCCTACTACCCTATTGGTAAATCTGGATGCCCTCACTTTTTAACAGGGGCATTCCATTTGTCAGAGATAGCCCTAGACTAAGTACTATGAGGAAAACACTCCGCTCGCTATAAACATTTTTTGTACTTTTTAATCTATTTGTGCAAACAATTTTAGTTTAGTATGGGCTTATTCTGTTCATAAAGTCGACACATTTCGGCCCGATTTATTTTGGGCCTCATCAGGACTGATGTTCATAAGAATATCTTTCAGTAAGGACACCTAAAATATAAATATACTGTCTTATATACAAATATACATTCATATATGTACATATATTTACATATATATACACATAAACCAATACACAGGAACTTATACAAGTAATAACCATATGTATTTCTTAGTCCTCTCTAGAAGTGGCAGTCCGTGAATATATTTTTAACATGCACGGCACAGTGTCAAACATTGCGAATACATATAGACGCCATAACACCATGAAGAATATATTACCCGTGATTAAACGATAGAAAGAAAATACACAAAGAAAAGGAGAAACCCCTTTAGAAAAATCAACAATCTCCTCATCATCGAGAAAAGGAAACAGCCTTTACAATGTGCTTTTCAGTTTGTTGTGATATTATCACACATTTTTTTCATGCATGTTTTTACCTCAAACATGCATTTACAATGCAATCCTTTACCACAAATTTAAGGGCAGATGGGGGGTGGGTGGGGCCTACCCCTACAAATACATTGGTTTTATATATAAAAAAATATGTGTGGTGTTGGCATGCGTTGGTAAAGTATGTTTGAGTTAAAAACATGCGTGGTAAAAAAGGCGTGGTTAAGGCATACAATGTCTTTACCTGCGTTGGAAAAGCTTGTTGTGAATTTGATTCCAGTTATTGTTATGCACCTGCTTCTTTAGTAATTACTCTCTGCTTCTGGAGTGCAAAATAGCCTTCACAACAAGGTTTTTATCTTGTTGTGTTTATACCATGCATTTTTTACCACGCAGGTTTTTTACCTCGAACATGCTTAAACAACGCAATCCTTTTGCACGATTATAAGGGAAGATAGGGGGCGTGGGGGGTCTTCCACCACAAATACATTGTTTTTATATAATAAAACAATGTGTGATAATGGCATGCGTTGTAAAAGTATGTTTGAGTTAAAAATATGCGTGGTAAAAAAAGGAGTGTTAAAGGTATACAATGTTTTTACCTGCGTTGGAAATGCTTGTTGTAAATTTGATTCCAGTTATTGTTATGCACCTACTTCTTTGGTAATTACTCTCTGCTTCTGGAATGCAAAATAGCCTTAACAACAAGGATTTTATCTTGTTGTGCTTTTACTATGCTTTTTTTACCACACCTGTTTTTTAACTCGCACAT
The DNA here is from genome assembly GCF_964204655.1 of Triturus cristatus. Lineage (NCBI taxonomy): Eukaryota > Metazoa > Chordata > Amphibia > Caudata > Salamandridae > Triturus > Triturus cristatus. The sequence continues at coordinate 629,027,567 of NC_140590.1, read as the reverse complement.
GCTTTTACTACGCAATCCTTTACTACGCATTTAAGGGAAGATGGGGGTGTGGAGGGTCTACCCTCACAAATACATTGTTTTTATATAATAAAACAATGTGTTGTAATGGCATGCGTTGTTAAAGCATGTTGTTGGTAAAAACATGCGCCGAAAAAAAGGCATGTTAAAGGCATAAAATATTTTTAAAAGTCGGCTTTTACTTATTTTTCATCATGTATTCTATGATCACAGTGTCTGTAATTTTTAAGAGATTTGCAGGTACTTACTGTGTATAGTTGTTGTACTTTTTGTGGTTTCATATAGGCTGTTTGTTTCTTTGGTATCCGAAATAGGGATATTAAGGATAATGGTTTTGAACTCTGAAATTAGAGAGGAAACTATACAATAAGTGATTTTTTCACAGTTAATCTGTTTTAATTTCCTTGGGGAGTTGCATTATTGTTTTGGATCTTAGTCACTGTCCAGCATCTTCTCTCAGGGAAATTGTAAGATGAGATGGATTATAGACTTGCTATCTAGTTATTGGTTTGTAATTGATTTCTGGTTAGATTTGATCAGGGTATAGAACTTAGTGGATTTTAATGATGAAATTGGACTTCACCCACTGTTCAGCTCTTGACTTTTGTTAAATTTTGATTACAGTGGATTCTTGCACTAGATTCCTTTGGGTTTGGCCGCAACGCAGTGCGGCCGCTCGAACTGTTATAAAAGATTTGCGTGTCTTTGTAAGGACATTTGCTTGTGGCACCTTCCATTCTGACCAAGGTCCAGCTATTGCCTCTAAGACTTACTGTGATGTGATGAAGTCTCTGAGGGTGCAGGTGCAATTCTCGTCTCCATATCGGCCTGAGGGCAATTCTGTTGTGGAGCGGATGAACCATGACTTAAAGCAATCTCTAACAGTTAGAGTATTAGGTATTGGCAGGAGTTGGCTGACTCATCTTTATGGTGTCCAACATGCACTTAATAATCTCCTTAGAAAATCGCTAGGTGGGCAGACCCCACACGAAATGCTCTTTGGCATTAAAATATTTTTGCCAGACATTGATGGTCTAGACATGGTGGCGGATGCCGCAACTTTTGACATAGATAACCATTATGCTATGTTACAGGATCTACAAAAGACTTGTGATACACAGGAGAAAAACCATTTGCCCTCTTCCACTGATGCAGATGTGCTGATTCCTGTTACTGGCTGGATTCCTAAAGTTGGAGATCTGGTACGAGAAAAGGTGGAGAACAAAAAAGAGTTTGCTCCTTCTTACCGTGTACCAGTTCCAGTCCTTGGATTGAAGGGTACTAGTACTGTGATTTTACCTCCACTGCCTGGTCGCATGGAGAAATGATTTATTTCCATCGACCACATCAAGTTACACCATACCGTTACTCAATAGTATGCCTACAAGCATTCCCAGACAGCAAGTTCCACTGCGTCCAATGACTACTCTCTCCCCTGCCAATTCTCTACAACCTGAAGGGGAGATGGAGTCTTCCATTGACTTGTTGCCTGTTTTACCTTCGACATCTAGCACTGTGGCAATTGATTATGAATCCCCACCACTCGAAGTTGAAGTTGATATTCTTAAACGTGCAAATTTTCCACATTCCAATGCAGAGCAACCACCCTTATTTAGTTTAGGTTCAAGTGGGTACTATATTGACCAAGATAAGTTTTCTTCAGATACATCCTACTCATCTTCATCTGAGGCAGAGCCCCCAACATGGATTTGTGTATTCATCTCCTGGTTTAAAAGAATTTACCTTATTCCTCCTTGGACAAACGTTTGGATGGTGCTTACGCTAGTGTTGCTATTGGTTTTGTGACAGTTTTCTCCTTCTTATGAATGGCCATTACTTACCTAAACGCTCTGCTGCAAACTTGGTAGACAGTGTTCTGGCCCCTCACACTTCGTCCCACAAAATGAAAAGGGATCAATCCCTGGTTAATATTTCAGCATTCCCAATTGTTGATGGCATCGTTTGGGATAAAGTGCCATTCAAAATCTATGGTCCAACCAAAGCTTTGCAAATTCATCACGTGTTTCAAGTTTATTATGCCTGGAATACACTCTGATGACTGGGATGTGAACGCTGTTTATTCATTGTTTTCGGATTTGAAATATTATACTGCTTTTGATACTGAAGATCTATATTTAAATTCTGCAAACTATGCTGATTTATTCTGGTACCAACATTGTGGCCATCATTTCTTACACAAAACTAACACTCAGAGACCGTTTGTTAATTGCATACAATGGAAGCATTGCCCAACACCATTCCAGGGGAACTCACAGATTCAAAAGAGTACATTTCTATATTTTTCTGTTACAATCTTTCTGATCCGAGATTGTATTTTTACATATCAAATTTGACTACCAGCACTAAAGTCATGCTGACCCATACTAAATTGGTCGTTTTTTTTTTTTACAGAGTTTTATATAGCGCAAACTTGACCTGAATCGGGTATCAGGTACTAAACTGAGAAAAATCCTAATTTTAAGACTTTCGGTATTCACAGAAGGCATTTAGGAGTCCTAAAGTTAGGACTCCTAACTTCTGTGAATACCGAAATGAGTAAGTGCCTTCTGTGAATACCAAAATAAGTAAGTGCCTTCTGTGAATACCAAAATGGTAGTAAGTTTAGGATTTTGTCTTAAGTTAGTTCTGTGAATCGGGCCCACAGTGTATGATCCAACACTTGGAGTGTCGGCAGTCTTGAGTACCTGTGCTCGTGCATAGCTCCTCTTGGATTAGAGTTTCATCGAATTCAACACAGGTTGCCCTGAAATGCTCCTGGCAGCTTCTGGATATGAGGAGCATGTCTGCTCGTTCGATTTGCTCAATTGGATGGCATATCTTTTTACTATGGAAGGTTCAGACGGCCTATTAGAGCACATGGCATTCCACTTTTCTTATTATGTTTTTGGCTCCAAAGATACACAGTAGTTGAGAACTGAGATACACTGCGAAGGCATTGTTTGTTTTCCGCAAAACCTTTTGTTGTTGTTGTTGGTTTCTCCACCATGCAATCAAATTTGGCTTTGCATCTGCATACCTCTGACTTCTGTTTTGCCCCGGAACTACTGACCTGATCAAGGGAAGGGTGTCACGTGGCCCATAGGGACATTTTCGTTTTCTCTAAGTTAGCATGAGCTCTGCAGACAGTGCACGGCTTTGCACACGTTACTACGTGGCTTTATTTTTGCAAAGACTTTGTCCTTTGCACATGAGAACTGTCTGCCGTGTTCACTTTCTGCCAGTTCCTGGGATTTCGTCTGAACATTTTGTGCAAGGTCGATAAACAATGCCGCTTGTTATTCTGTTCTGGTCAGGCCCTAGCACCTAGACAAAACATACCAATGCAGCTGTTGTTTGGAACTCGTACTTTGGTTTTATGGTGATAAATGCATAGGGGGGACACACTTAGAGAGGGAGCTTTCCAGGGAGGAGAGCGAGACAGTACCTATGATGTAGAACTGCTATCTAAAGTCTAGGGTATGAGGTCTGCAGGCACAACACAGAGATCTTCTAATATATAATAATACAGCTTCTAAGCAAGGGGAGGGAGATTAGGCTATATTGTCTTTTTTAAATTACATCTCCTATCATGATTTATGGTTTAGCTGCTATGCTGAGAGTATTTGTATTATGCATTTTCCTGCTTGTTGTGGCACGTGTACTGCATGTTAGATCATGTTAGTTAAAATAAATATTTTAAACTGGTTTGTGTCTTTGTCAGATGTTATTGTGAACAAGAACAAGAGTGTGAGCGAAAGGGTGTGTCTTGCAACCGCGAGTCCTGAGAGATTCGGGAGTGGTGTGTTCTGGGGTGTCTAATCACATGTTTCACTGTGAGTGAGTAGGAGGGCAAGTGAGACACTATAGTTAGTTGGTCCTTGGCTCATGGGTACTAAGGTGGTAGGATGACTCAGTCCCTATGCACTAAGGTCCCATAATCCAATGCATAGTTCTGTTCTTGGGCAGAATCCCTGCAACAGGATCTGCCCCTCCATCCCATAGTCTCTACTACTGGAGCAGCCACTGCGCAAGCATGTTGATTCCTTTTTTTAAACCGTTGGTGAGTAGATTCCCACCTTATGCCAAGGACACGGGACATATCATTGTTAAACATGACAATATATTGGCGAGCTGAAGATATCTTGAAAGTTGGAATATATACATTAAGAAGGAACATCCTAGGTAGGAGGAGCTTAGCGCGCATCCAAGATGGTCGCGTGAGCACAGGGCTCCCCGGATCCTCGCCACTCCTCGCAATTTATCCTGATGATATCCTGATTTCTTGGACGGACTCTCGAAGGTGAACCTCGACTGAGTCCATAACTCTTTCCAGAATTTAAATCGGACTTGGGCGACCAGAATTACAGCACTTTGAACTTTTGAGGCCCACCTGGAGGCCGTGCCGGGGACTTGGTGATTTGTGGAGCCGGGACGTAGTTGAACAACAACGGCAGTGGGACCTCATCGGTGGCCGTACCCCCACTTTCGGTTTCGTTTCCGGATCCTAACATGGTCTGATTGAGAGACCGTTTCGCTCGGCCGGGGACCACTCCAGCCTCCATTTAGTGTCATCGCTGCCTCCTCATTATAGCCTACTGGGTCAAGTCGTGACTTTCTCCGGACCGTACGAGCCAGCTTCTTGGCCTGTTGGTGCCCGACCTGCCGGCGGCCATTTTCACCAGATCTTGCGGGCCCCTCCGGGGTGCATCCTCCAACATGACAGGCAGGGGTGAACCCGAGAAGCGAAGACCAAGACGTCTCTTCGTGGGGGACCGTTCCAGACAAATGTTATGGACCGTTACACTCAAGCCAAAGGATCCCCCGGGCTCTCCAGCAGTACCCCGGAGGACGCCAGAGAAGACCCTTCTGCCCCTGTTGACTTGTCCCTGCAGGACATTATGGGCGCCATCACCGGCATGAAGGAGACCATCGGCCAGCAGTATGAGGCTCTGGCTCGTAAAATTGACACGGTCGCCATTGATGTCACTCTAATCAGGGCCGACCTGTCTAAGACTAACGAGAAGGTGAAGTCATTGGATTTGAAGACTTCCAGCCTCACGGCCGATGTGTCGGAACTTCAAACAGACCTTGGCACTCTGAAATCGGCCAATGACCTGATATCCCATCGGCTGGAGGATTTTGAGAACAGGGCAAGACGCAACAACATTCGCGTCATAGGTGTTCCAGAGAATCCCGAGACTCGTTCGGTTGACCTCCTGGTCGAAGATCTAATCCTCACCCATCTTGCCCCTTCTGGACTGAGCAAGTTTTTCGCTGTGGAGCGTGCACATCGTGTCCCAGGCGGTAAGCCCAAGCCTGGCGCTTCTCCGAGGCCTATCATCGCAAAACTTTTTCATTTCAGGGACCGTGATGCGATTTTGCAGGCTTCGAGAGTGCACGGCCCGGTGAAATTTGAAAACTCCTCTGTCAATTTTTTCCCGGACTTCACTCAACTTGTCCAGAGACAGAGGATGGGCTTTCAGGGGGTTAAGCGACGTCTCCGGGACCTGGGATTGAAGTATGCTATGCTTTTTCCTACCAGGCTTCGAGTGGAATACGAGGAACGGACCTTCTTTTTCGAGCGACCGGACAATGTGAGTGACTGGTTGGATTCCCTGCCTGGTCGGGGCGATCGAACGGGGCACCCTGGCGGTGCCGAGGGTGGTGAGCCTACACAGAAGTGACCTTTCGGTCCCTAACCTTGACAATCGGACATTGCTCAGTTGGGTTCTACTTCTTTTGTATATTTTGCCTTATAGTAGTTCGCGTCCGGGTGGCGGGTGGAGACGGGCCTCTCTCCTCCTCCGGGATCTTTTTGTAGAATGGGATTGTTAGGGCGACAGGCACACTGCATTTTGGGGTGGCTTTATAGTCTGCAGGGGTGCAGGGAGGGGGGAGTTGTAACGGGTTTCGGTTGGGGGGTGGGAGGGGGAGTTTGTGTTCGTGTTTTCTTTTCTCAAGGCGGCATATTGGTTCTTTCTCTGCTTCAGGTGTCCTGCTCTCTGTGGGGAGACTCATGCAACTTTTGTGGGGATGGGGGGTAGTGGGTTGAGGTTGATATCTTGGAACGTCAATGGATTGGGGGATCGTATCAAACAGGGTGTTGTACTGCAATATTTGCGTCGTTTGACTCCTGATGTGGTACTCCTGCAGGAGACGCATTTGGTCGGCAATGTGGTTCATGCTATGAATAGGTGGGGATACCGATTGGTTGCACACTCCGGGTTCACCACTGGTTCCAGAGGGGTTGGTATTCTGGTCCGGTCTTCCCTCCCACTAGAGATTGATAATGTCATCCTTGACGACAGAGGGCGTTATGCCACCCTAACCGGTAGGTGGGAGGGTAAGACTCTTTCTTTAGTCACGATATATGTTCCCCCAGGCCTCAAAACCTCCACTTTCTCTGATGTTGTTCGGATGTTGCTGGAACTCCCCGATAGTCTTCTCCTCATGGGTGGGGACTTCAACTCCGTGCTATCCGGCGATCTGGATCGCCACCCCCCCAGGGCCCTTCCCGTTTCCCAATCATGGCTTGGTGGGTTTGTGGACACCTTTGGTCTGGTGGATTGCTGGAGGTTAATGCATCCGACGCAATGTCAATACACCTTCCACTCCGGGGCTCATGGGAGTCTCTCCAGGCTTGATTACTTCCTCATGCCCGCGGCCCAGTCCACCCACGTTGGGGAGGTTTGACACTTGGCCCGGGGCATTTCAGATCACTCTCCTGTGTGGCTTCTTTTCGACACGGGGACGCAAGCCGCGGGGCGGATCGCCCCTATTAACCCTTGGCATCTGCGCAACCCCAAGACTCGCAACAGCCTCATTAAGTCGCTCGACCACTACTTCCTGGAGAACGAGGGGTCTGTTTTGTCCTCAGTGCCCCTGTGGGAAGCCTTCAAAACTGTTATTCGTGGACAGGCCCTATCTTTAATAGTCGAGACCAAGAAAGCTAGGAATGGGGAGGTCGTGAGGCTGGAGGCCGAAATACTGGAGTTGGAGGCTGATCTAGACTTAGGTGTCACCCAGGATAGGCTCCACGCCCTTAGCTTGAAACAGTTTGAATATAAATCCCTTGTTACGGATGCTGCCAAGACAATGTACAGGGAACAGCAAGGTAGACTGTATGATGTTGGGGATAAGGCGGGTAAATTGATTGCATGGCTTGATAAGAAGGAGAGAGCGAACCGTGTGGTCCCTGTGCTTCAGAATTCCGACGGTGTGCATGTGACTGACCCTGGCGAGATTGTGGAGTGTTTTGCTGACTATTTTTGTGTGGTCTACTCCCCGGTGTCCGATAGAGATGAGCATGACTCTCGTTTCTTATTGAGGGACATTGCGCTGCCCTGCCTGTCTGAAGAGGATCGAGAGTGCATGGAGGCATCGTTGTCGGCCGACGAGATTGCTACCGCGATTCGTTCCCTTCGTTCTGGCAAGGCTATGGGCCCCAATGGATTGCCTATTGAATTGTACAAATTGCGCCCGGATAAAGTCGCACCGTTTCTCCGTTATTTGTTTCTGGAGTCGCGTGAGCTTGGTTCCCTCCCTTGTGACCAGCGTCTGGCCACTATAGTTGTGATTCCTAAGGAGGGCAAGCCTTGTGATCGTTGTGCCTCATACAGGCCTATTTCCCTATTGAATGCTGAACCGAAGATTCTCGCCAAGGTCCTTGCTAATCGCTTACTCGCTGTTATCTGTGACCTGATTCATCCGGATCAATCTGGTTTCATTCCGCACCGGAACACTGCTCTCAACTTGCGGCGCTTACATGGCGTTCTCGCCAGGGCGGAGTTTCTTTCCGAGCCGGCCATCTTGGCTTCCTTGGACGCCTCGATGGCCTTTGATACGATAAAATGGCCATATCTTTGGGCCACTCTGGCGAAGTTCGGTTTCGGTGCGGGATTGATTAGTTGGGTGAGACTTTTATATACGGATCCGCTAGCTCAGGTTGTTGTCAATGGGAGGGTGTCCCAGCCCTTCGCTCTCGGGAGGGGTACTAGGCACGGGTGTCCGTTGTCCCCCCTGCTCTTTGCTCTTGCTCTAGAACCACTTGCAGCCTGGCTCCGATGGGAACCGTCGATAAAGGGCATTCAGTGGGCCCCTGGCTTTGAAGACCGGGTTTCGTTGTACGCCGACGATATTCTTTTGTACCTCACCTCCCCGCGTGAATCCCTTAACGTCCTATTTGACGCCTTCACTTCTTTCGGTAAAAACTCCGGTTTGATCATTAATTGGTCTAAATCGTGTGTGTATGTTATTTCCGGTGGCCTTCCCCCCTTACCGAATAGGTTTCCCATTCAAATTTCGCAATCCCGTTTCAAGTACTTGGGGGTCTACGTATCGTTGGACCCGGCGGTCTGCCGCAAGCATAATCTCCTTCCTCCTCTCCGGCGATTGAAGTTGGACATGGCTCGGTGGCGTAGATTGCCGTTGTCGCCACTCGGTCGAGCTGCACTTTTTAAAATGATGTCCCTGCCCCGATTTCTCTACACACTCCAGAACTCCTTTGATATTATTCCGGCGGCCTACTTCCGGGAGGTGGAGGGTTTACAGAGGAGACTTGTTTGGGATGGTCGCGCACGCATCGCTCTTGCAAAACTGACTCTCCCCTGGTATGACGGGGGCATTGCGCTCCCGGACATCAGGAGGTATTATTGGGCCTCCCAGTTGTCCACTATCAACCATGCTACGTATGCACCCGTTCCAAATCCGGCTTTCGAGATGGATAAATATCAGTTGCCTGGTGGCAACTTCAACAGAGCGCTCTACTCTCGGACGGCGGGGAGGAACCTAACGGGACCCACTAAGATTGCAGTACGTGTGTGGAAGGATGCCAATGTGGCCATGGGATGGAATGATCGCCTGACACGAGCGACCCTCTTGTTTGCATCGGACAGATTGGGATGCCTCTGGACAACGAAAGGTTTTGAGAACTGGGATACGATTGGCATTAGCAGAGTGGGTGATCTCTGGGTGAAAGGTGCGGTCAAATCCTTTGCGGTGCTTCAGAGTGAGTATGAGTTGAGTGAGAGGGAGCTCTTCAGATATGCACAGGTTCGCCACGCTTTGCTGTCGGTCTTCAAGGCCGGTACCACAGTCCCTGCATCTTCACCACTCGAGGATCGTATACTTGATGGTCATCTGCCCGATAGTATGATTTCCTTGATTTATAAGAAATTAATCAACAATCGGGCGGACCTTCTTGTGCGTCTTCGGGAGGCCTGGACCAGAGACGGGTTGGAGTTGGATGACGAAGACTGGCAGTCCGCACTGTCCTCCCCGAAAGAGGTCGCCATTCCTGCCCGTCTCCGTCTCGTCCAGCTCAAAATTCTTCACCGTGTTTATGTGACGGGTCCTCGTTTGGTTGTGATAGGTTTTTCTTCGGATGGGTTGTGTAAGCGCAGCTGTGGAATGAGCGCCACCTTCCTTCATATCCTTTGGGAGTGCCGCGAGGTTGCGGCATATTGGCACCGTGTGCATGCTGTAATGGAGTGTGTCACTGGGGTCGCTCTGTTGCCTGAGGCTCGTCGATGTTTGTTGAATGTATGGGAGCCGAATGACTACAACGTCGCCCAGGCCCGGTGGGCGGCACTTGGGAACATGATTGCAAAGAGGGATATTGCGCAGCTTTGGGGTTCCCGACGGCCTCCCACCGTGTCAGTGTGGAAGGAGAACATGGACTGGTGCATGTTCAGAGAGAAGACGGTATATCTGGTTCGGGGCAAGCCCGGGGCGTGGGGTAGAATTTGGGGTCAGTGGAACACCTACCGAGGTAACATCTGTACGCCCCCTTTTGAGGATACTCCGGACATTTCTCTGTCCCCCTGATCCTGAGGTTCCTGGAATACTGTACCCTTTTTGCTGATTGTTCTGACTTCCCCGCTGCCTCTCCCCCCCCTGGTCATCTCTATTGTCCTCCTGATTCTCTACCTGGTATGGTGGGATCCCCCCATCGGCGCTCGACACCGTCTAGACTGTTTCTCGCCTTGAGTTTTGTTTAATTGTTTCTTTGTTTGTTCTTTTCTTTTAAAATGTAAAATATTTGTATCCTGCCTAACTTCTGAGTTGCCGAGAATATCTTCTGTAACCCTGCTGAACCTCTTGGGATCAGTCGCTGCTTCATGACGTCAAGCTATTGACATGCATTTACTAGCGGCCGGCCCTGGTGGTTGTAGGCCCATATTTGTAATGATGTTTTTTTTTGCACAATAAAGTTTTTCAAAAAAAAAAAAAGAAGGAACATCCTATATATTTGGAGAAGATTAATGTCTATACAATGTTATGAGCTGAGTAAAGAATATCAATGTATTGATCACATACTAGAGATATAAAATAGTAGATTGTACCTAAGTTGAAGTATACACAATTACATTGGAGTTGCTCTATGAAAATATCATTGTTCTGTACATGATCATACATATGATGCCTAGATCTCTTGTTGTGCCCCCCATTGTTTTTAATATGGTGTGATGTTGGTTACCATCATCATATGAAACTTTATTGCGGCACATTACCACAAAAGCACATAAATTCAGATACATCATTGCAGAAAGACATTCAAACATTAAAACATCACAATAAATATGATTACGAAATCCAGAATAAAATATGTTAAAGCAGCAGCAATGGATAGTAGTCATTCAACAAAGTCAGGATTAGAAATACTTTTTAAAAAAACATGCATTAACTGGGAATCTAAGTCCATAATGCCAAACAGCACATCATGCATATATTTGGAGTCAGATGCATAATAAAACATAAAATGCGAACAAGTCCCAAAACCTAAGCTGGTGACAACAAAGCAACCCTTTCCTGTGTGCATCTGCACAAACTCAGTAAGAAGTGGGAGACCGCAAAGACAATCAGTTGAGACGTATAGGATCTTAAGATCCTTAGAGCAGATCTAAAGTCCCTAACAGCCAGGTTATGGCACAACGGCAGGAGCCAAGACTTCCTGAGAGCAAGATAAAGCGGGCTGAAGAACAGGACATGGTCAATAAATTCCTTGGTTTCTGGCCGAAAGGGATAACTTGTCTCTAGCTCTGAATAGGAACGATGCCATCTTGCGGTAAATGATCGGAGCTGCAAAATTAGTTCTAGCAACCAGGGGCTCAATTTAACCTATATACTCCTCCAGATGGTAAACATCTTTAAAATCCAGAAAGGCTGAAGTCAAAGAGCCTACCCTCCCAGACCAAAAGAAATTGGCATTTGCATGAATCCAGTACATCCGCTTTATTGGTTACAATTGTGACATGTCTGTAGAATGGTTGGCTAGATGAGTGAATGCAGCATGACATGACAATTTTAGTGGAACATCTTTGGGTGAATGTGGGGAAGGGTATGAGTAGTACTTTTGGTAATGAAGTGAAATCCTTTAAAATACTTTTTTGCTTAATCTTGTCGATATGTAAAAGAAAAAAATATCTTGAATGAGAAGACAATATGTTTTGAAAAAACTAATAAAAAGAAATAAAATGGATCCTGTGTATGTATATCAAGTGTTTGGCTCAACATATATGTATCATAATGTATTACATTTTTTACTTTTGCAATCTTTCAAATTAATATCGCAGGCAGCTATTTCTCTCATTTTGAATCAGGACATTCACGACTTTGAGAGCAAAATGCCAGTGTTCTCTCATGCGAAATATTTGTTACATCTAACATCATATGATGGGATTGTGCAAATCTATCATAACAATGAACTATCAATGGTATTCTTTTTCATTGACATATTTGCTGTAAATGTCAGTTCACCAAGTCACAATGTGCACCATCCAGGCTTTAAAATGGTCACTGTTGATAATACCTGCTCCATGCATTGTGGTCTTTGTGGCCATTTCACAGTGTCAGTCAAATTGGAAGTTTTAAAGTAATACTTGTCACGTGGGTAGGTGAATACCAGTGTACATTCCAAATGGGTATACCCTGCAGCTGCTGATATAATTATAAAATACTGTAATGTTAACTAGGAGAGAGAGCAGTAGATGAGCTCAAACAAAGTTAAGTAATCCAGTACCTCAGGATCAGAGAAGGTTTCTGTGCAATGTTTGTAGAGTCTTTTTCAGCAGCACCAAAACAACATTAACTTCACCAACTCAAACAGACTAAAATACTGAATCAATCGTGGCTAAGGCAATGACTGACTGGCTAACTGCATGTATTACTTGGACACAAACTTGAGAAGTCTCTTGGTGCAGGTCTTAAGGTTACATTGGAATAAGTAAAGCTGCAGGGCCTTTTTAAAGACAATAATTGGGTTGGACTGCCGCAGATCAAGTGGTAGTCTCTAAAATACAGCATCAATGGTTAGAAAGCACTGCTCTCTTTGGACAAGAGTCTGGAACAAGGGGTGACTAGATGGCTGAGGTATCGCGGTCTGATGCTTTAAGTTGGAAGATACGGGTAGAGTCTAGGTGGGAGACAGCTCAGTGCCAGTTATTAAGGCATCCAAAGGTCAAGCAACCTAGTTTAGCTCCAATTCTCTTTTTCACTGAAATCAAATGCAGCCAGTGCAGGGACCTTCTGTCCTGCCAAGCCTGTAAACCGCATCCATGCAAATTTTAGCATTGTATTGAAATTGTATTTTAATCTATGGCCTTTTTAAATTACACTGATATTATTATGCACTAAGTGATCGTAATGATTTTAATTAATCAAACAATAACATTTATAGTATATCATACCTGTAAACTGTCTGAATAGTTGAATTGTTTCCCTGCGGAAGCCTACACTTCCGATAGCCAGGAAGTTGAAAATTGATAGCTGCGCCATCTTCAATCACCGTATGGGTGACGGATACGAGGGAAAGGACTTTTCTAATTTCATCTTTCTGAGTATTCATAGAGAGATTTTAGTCAAAGACTCAACTTTGGGAGACTCTGTGACATGATCTAGACCTGGCATGAGGAAATAGAGATGTGCTCCCTTGGTAAACAAAGATTAGTAGCTTGTCGTTGGCACACTTTAGACATTGTCGAAGTTTCTAGCTTGGATTTTAAAATGATTACTATGCAGGGAAAGTACCACTGATCAGTCTTTTGTGTGTACAATCTGTATTTCATCAGCATGTGAATGTTTTGTAGTAAGTTAGGCCAGGAGATTGTCAAAATGGTCTAGGTACATTTGAAGATGACAGGCGAGAGCAAGGAATATTGTGGAATATGTGGGCATGTCTTCATTATTGTACAGGGCACAAGATATCTCTTTGGTTTCGCTGTGCTGGAAATGATTAGGACCATCGTATGGCATTGGAGTCAGCTCATACTACTCTGCGTAGTCAATCTAGCAGGTCAGAATGACCCACCATATCGGATGCAGCTCAGAGGTCCAACGTCAGTAGTTGGCAGCCAGCCCACTCATCCATAATGTGGAGGGTATGGTCCCAAAACGGGTACGTGCTATTTCTGCCCATGTTTGAATCCAAACCTCACTTGTATGGACAGCTGGTCTTTTATCACAACGACTCTGCAATTGTAAAGCTGCAACTTTCCCCAGGATGTTAGCCATTACTGGTAATTTGGTGTGAGGTCTTAAGGTGGGCAGAATAGAAGGGCCCAGATTTGTTTTTTTACTAGTGGTATCACCCATACGTTTTTAAGGCCTCTGGGACATGCATGTACATTACCTACAGGTGAGTCAGTCGGTTTGAGAATGACCTGAATATTTTTGATAGCCTCACTTCAGTTTATGTAAGAGGTTAGACTATACTCAGTACTCTGGGAAATGTTAACCAAGGATAGGTTTTCTACAAAACTCTTCAGCCAACTACAGTTCATCAGATCACACAATAAACTTTCAAGAGAAAAAACACACAGAGGCCGATCGCTAGGAATGCAAAACACAAAGCTGTGGGTCACTTGTAGCTGAAGGGATGAACATGACTATTTGAGCTTTAGAAAATGCCTAAAAACTGAGTTTGGAATAACCTTTGAATAGACTTCAGTTTTGATGGACATCAGCAAAGAATATCTCCAAGGAGCCATACACTTTAGTCAACCAGATTCCTGCTCCCTCACAAACCTGCAATTTTGAGGTATCCATGAGGCAATGTACAGTACTATGTAGAACTTCAACATAAATAAATACTTAAAGATATCAAAGAAATTAAGTCTATTATATAAAGATTATGCGTGTGCGAGGCACAGTGCCAATGATTATTAGAAAGTGGGGATCCAATTGAACAGGCTGTGACGTTTGCTCTTTGCCCATATGCCTGTTGGATACCCATTAAACTATTGTTGTCATAGCAATTTCTTTATATTGTTGTTTGTAGATACAAAAATATGGCTTTATCATGTTGCCGGATTTCCTCGATTTCGACACATCCCTCCCAATTAGCTTGTTTCGTTTTCATCACATATAAATTAAAGCGGCGCGTAGAGTGACTGTACTCTGGATTTCTGAGAAATAGATCCCTGAAAGGATAAAGATAAAAGAGTCTCTGGGGGCAGAATAGGCATGCTGACACGCGAATCTCTCGTCTGTTGATGCCAGCTATAGAGAAGATCCACTCTGTCCACTCTATAGAAAGGATTACCCCGGGGCCGTGGACTCTGAAAGAGTTTGCATTTAGCTCTCACTGAGGTGTCTGTACACACCCACAACTCAAACTCAGAGAGCCTGCTGTGTTTCTTATGTGCTAAATTTTCCGACTAAGCCCATGAAATGTCAGAGCTTCAAACGTCCATGTAAATGGAAACACAAGGCCACTGAACCAGTAGGTTCCCCGCCCAAGGTGATTTACAGTGCCATCAGACTTAGACAATGAAACTGTTCTGCTTCTAATTCTCACTCTGGCCAAAGTCAGACAAACTACCATCTAAAAAAGAGGGATTTATTTTCAAGAAAATGTCCTCAATCCCTTATTCAACAAGGTTTTTCATACACTGGTTCAGATGTCATGCTTTATTTGCCTGCTGTATATTCTGATAATCAGGATACATCAGGTTAAAATGGTTTGGCTGACGCAAACAAAACTAAACAGGATATCAAAATTTGCGAGTGGGAGTAAAACTCTCTCATCTCACACAGACATCTGTGACACAGCTGGCGACCACCCTTTTTGATCCATCTTTATCTTTCCACCCTTATGATTCCACCCCTAATGCGCAGAACAACCAATCCTCTTGTGGAGGATTATAACACGGTAAGAATCAGAATCCCTTTAGATGAACCAGTGAAGAACAAGTTGAAATCGCAATTCCATCGCAGATCTGGGCTAACCAACTCCTGTTATCAATCCCAAGCTGTTAAGCGTCTTTAGCAAGTACAGTAAGTATCTCAAGAAAGGTATAGAACATGCATGGTCCTCCGACAAGGATACATTGTATGCTAAGTGCCCTGTCATAACAATATTGCATATGGAGGAACTTTCAGAAGAAGGACTCTGTCTTTATCATTGACCCACATTATTTGTCAAATTAGATTCAACAGGTCATTCGTTTTTTTGGTAAAGCAAATTCTGCCATCTAACTAGAAAAGCGCGAAGGCCTAACAATAAAATTAGATCTAAAGTTGGCAGAACTTGCCTCTTCCAAAGCTTTCCGTTAAGCCAATGGGCTGTTTTTTAGAGACAACTTTATCAGGGAAATCTCCAAATATGTTAATATGTTTGATTTCACTGACAAATCCCAACTGACATTAGGTTCGCCCGGTGGTCAATGTTTTTTTTCTTGGACTGGCACAAAAGGTGACTGTCAGTTTCAACATTAAGGCTGGTGGTTCCAATTCTCATGTGGAAGTGGTCCATACAGATTCCAATGCAACAGGCCTTCTTCTCCCCGAAGCGCAGGAATCAACTAGTGCGAGGACAGTCAAGAGTCTGCAATAACAATGGCAAGTTTTCAACCAACTGCTTTGATGTGATGGTGCCATATTCCTTTATTTCTAAAAAACTGGCAACCCATCTCATCAGATCATTGGATTCTGAAGCATGAATGGGGTCCAAGGACAATTTGTTAACAATCCGACTCAAAGTTTCTTTCCATTTTTCTCACACAGACAGGCCCCTAATCATACATGAGGTTCGGGAGTTCTTAGCAAAAGAGGCAATAGAAGCTACTACTCTTCATCTGAGATGTTTCCTTGGCAATCTGTTCCTAGCCACGAAGAAAAAAATTATGCCCAGGATCAATTTATGTCACTTCAATCAGTGTGTCTTATATTACTTACTTACTTATGCCTACTACCCCTTCTGGGGTATAGGCCATCACCAGGACTCTCTCGCAATCTCTGTCCTGGGCCTTTCTTTCAATCTGACTCCAGGTGTAACCCATCTCCTTGCAGTCAACTTCAATGCCAGGTGTTTCTTGGCCTTCCTCTTTCCTTTTTCCCTTGAGGGTTACAGGTCAGGGCTTGCCTAGTGGTGTTTGATGTGGGCTTGCAGAGGTCTGGTCCGAGGATCTTTTAATGATTTCTGCATTAGCAGGGTGTTGTAAAGTCTGCTGCCATAGCTCATTGTTGCTGAGGATTTGGTAGGTTTTACTCAGACAGGTATTGATGAAGATCTGGATTTTGTTGGTGGTTGTCACTGGTATCCTCCAAGTTTCTGCTTCATACAGCAGACTGATTTTAAGTTGGTGTTAAAAAGCCTTATCATGGTTTGCAGTGATAGGTCCTTGGAGCACCAGATCTTCTTTAGCTGATGAAAGGTGGCCCTTGTTTTGCGGATTCACGCTTGGACCTCAGCCCTGTGCCACCCTGGTTGTCTATGACACTGCCCAGCTAGGTGAAGGCCTCAACCTCTTCCAGAGCTTCGCCTGCAAGAGTGACTGAAGTTCTGCTGGCTGCATTATCTTTCAGGTTATTAGTTTTTCCCCTGTTGAAGCAAAGCTGTGCTGATGTGGCTCTGATAGTTGTCCTCCATGGATTATCTAGCAGGTCATTCCTGATGATTCTTACCAGTTCATCTGGCACACAGTAGTGGGGAAGGAGTTTTCAAAGGGTCTACCTGTCCATATTGTTGAATGCCTTCTCATAGTCGATGAATGTGAGGAAGATGAGCCCAA
Source organism: Triturus cristatus (assembly GCF_964204655.1). NCBI lineage: Eukaryota > Metazoa > Chordata > Amphibia > Caudata > Salamandridae > Triturus > Triturus cristatus. The sequence goes on along the minus strand of NC_140590.1, from coordinate 629,010,540 downwards.
CCCTTTTCACTTGCCTAAAATTGCGCAGTTGAGTCTGCCTTACTTTGAACAGAACCTGGATTCCATCTATAGAAAAAGACAGGACACTCATTACCACTCTGATCATAAGACGCGCGTGTCATGTTTGCAGCAGGAGGGTGGTGATCCGAACAACAGAAACCAGAAAGGAGGAGACAAACAGAAGCATGAAGTAAAAAGGCAGAGAAAGAAAGGAGGGACCAGAACAAAGAAAAGGTACACCCACCACCCGCCCAGAACAGCTGGAGGACGTCGACGAGATCCCACAAACCGGGCAGATCGATTCCTACCCAGCGGAGAAGGCCCGAGAAGACACTGAGACAGAGGAATCCCCAGAGAGGTAGAGCGAGGAATGGTGGAGCCCACCTGGAGGATGCTGAAGTGTGCCTGCATTTCTGGAGAGTTGCGGCAAAGCTGTTAAGTCAGTACGGGATGGGGTGACAGTATCTAGGAGTGGAGGGGGGGAATGGCATGTTGGCGGATGGGAGCATGGATCAAGTTTAAAAGAAACCACTTTTTGTTTTTCTCTTTCAAATATTCTAAATTATGCAATTACCATGGAGGACATTACTATTGAGAGACTTGGAAGACTCAGTGTGTGGAAATACCGAAGGAGGATATTATTTTTAATTTAAGGAAATTGACTGCATCTCTGTTAGGTGAGGAGAACCTGGGGGGACACAAATAAAGGGAATTTGTAATCCCAACCCACATGTTGATTGAGATTGTCCATTAGACCTCTTTAACATAACAAAGGAAAGGAAGATCCAGCTAATTGAGAAACTCCTGTTCCGATATTACCTTGCTTTGATTGTTTACCCTATAAGACTGTACTACAGTTTTCACAGGCGGTGTGGGGGTGGGTAAAGAAGACCCCAATGCAGAGCAAGAGTATATCTACTTACCGCTTCTTTATTTCTCCTTCTCCAACCCTCTGGTAGGTGCTGTTGGATAGAAGACGACCCTAGAAGAGGAGGAAGAAAGAAAGAAAAGGAGACCATAACAGCCTGATATAGATTACCAAAGATTTATTAAACCACCATCATTAAGAAATACATTCAGCCTCCACATATGTTTATCCGACCTGACCTCCCATAATGAAATTGACATAGAAGGGGGAGTTCCAGTCCATCGACACCTCAATGATAATGCACAGTGGTGCAATCTGGTCTGTACAGGATCTATATTTGTGGAACTCAGCTTGCTGCTCTCAAAACTTAGCATTGAATTGCTCCTTCATTCTGTTCAGGATGATTTTGTTAAAAACTTTGACTGTGGTTGATAGAAGTGTTATCTCTCTGTAGTTTGCACAATTAGTCAGGTCACCTTTCTTAGGGATCTTGATCAGATATCCCTCCTTCCAGTCTGATGGCACCTTTTCCTCTTCCCAGATCCTTCTAAATATGGGGTAGAGCATGTCTACTGATGTTTCAATGTCAGCCTTCAGTGTCTCGAAAGGAGTGATGTCAGGTCCTGCTGCCTTCCCATTTCTCAGATGTTTGATGGGTTTCCATATTTCTTCCTTGGTTTGGTCTGCTGCAGTCGATTGGTAAGTCCTTGTCAGATGGCTGTATGTTCTTCAAAGTGCTCCACCCATCTTCGTTGTTGGCCTTGGTACCCATCATTGGCTTCCCAGCTTTGTCTTTAACAGGTCTTTCTGACTTACTATATCTGCTGGAGCATTTCCTTGTTATGACATAGAGTTCATTCATGTTCCCATGGCTTGCTGCTTCCTGGGTTTCTGGGGCAAGGCAATTGATTAATTTTTGGTTGTCTGCTCTTAAGCTTCTCTTTGCTTCCTTGTTGGTTTTGGTGTATTCACCTTGAGCTTTTGCTTTTTCTTCTCTTGTTTGGCTGGTATTGACTGCAGTTTTCCTTTCTCGCTTGGATTTTGCAGGCAGTCTCGGTGGAGATCCATTCTTTATGCTGGTGTTTATCGGGACCCAGTACCTCCTAGCAGGTTGCTGTCACTGTTTCTTTGATCTTCTCCCATTGTCTTTCTACTTTGTCTTTGTTATCCTCTATATCTTGCAGGACTTGAAACTTGTTACTGAGGGTGACAGAGTATTTACTCTATATCTGTGCATCTTTGAGGAGGGTAGTCTTATATCACTGGCATTGGTTTGTCGGTTCCATCCATGCTCTCTGCAGCTTTAGCTTGGCCACACCAAGGTGATGGTCTGATGCTACATTTACTCCTCTCATCACGTTCACATCCTGAAAGGACCTTCAGAACTTCTTGTCAATGCAGATATTGTTGATCTATTTCTCTGTTGAATGGTCTGCTGACACCAAAATTGTCTTGTGTATTCTTTTGTGTGGGAATATACTACCGCCTATCACCGAATTGTTCAGGGCTCAGAGGTCTGCAAGCCTTTCACCACTCTCATTCATGTTGCCAAGGCTATGGTTGCCCATGACTTGTTCGTACTCAGTGTTGTCGTTTCCAATCTTGGTATTGAGGTCCCCCATCAGTATGGTGATGTCTCTCTCAAGGCATTTCTCTTGCATGGACTGCAGTCTGTTGTAAAATGGTTCTTTTACAGCACTACTTAGCCTGTAGTTGTCAAAAATCCCTTCCTCAGTTTTCTGGAAAATGGTCAGCCTGACTTTGAAAATGCTCTCCTGTCCCTGCCTCCTCTTCTGCTGAGCAGCCAATATTTGCACATTCCTCACCATCACATAAAAGGCTGCCATTGTGGCAACCATTTACGCATTCTCGGCCTGCTTTAAGAATTTGCACACAGTTACCACCTTATTTGAATTGGTGCAAAATTGAATTTGCAAACTGGCCTTTTTGCGACTAGCTGTTAATTGCAAAAGCATAGATTCTATAATAGGGATTTATAAACTTGGGTCGCCATAATCAGCAATCTGCATAATGGTTGTATCGCAAAAATGGCTTTTGTATATTGCAAATAGCCACTTTATGAGTCGTAAACTAACTCCATCTAAGATATTGCCTTCAACTTTTAGTTTATATGGTCTAAGATTAATTCAAGCATTCCGTCCATCAATTTGTATATATTTTAGTGTGTCGCCCTAAGTATGGCCAGACGTGGGTCCCATGCACACTGTGTCACTGGAACCAAGCTGTACCCAGCTAATGAGCCCATAACTTGGGCGAAACCGGTCCTGGGTTGCTTGTTTTCTGGTTCCGGAAGCACCTGGTTTGGCAGTTCAGGCTAGACTGCTCCAATTACAGCAGGGTCAAGACTGATTTGTATGCAGCTGGGTCGAATCTGAGATGGCATGGTGGGCAAAATACCGATAGATTGGGATACAGCCTGAATAATTTCCAGTGGCTGAGATTAATTCAAGCATTCCATCAATCACTTTTTTGTATACTTTAGTGTGTCACGCTAATTGAGACGGTTATGCTCAGACGTGGGTTCCATGCATATTTTGTCCAGGGGACCAAACTGTACCTGGCTGATGAGTCCATAACTAGGTAAAACTGGTCCTGGGTTTCATGGGTTGCTTGTGTTCTGGTTCAGGGAGGGGACCTGGCTTGGTAGTTTGGGCTGGACTGTTCCGATTGCAGCAGATCAATACATATCTGCATTTAGCTGGGTCCAAATTGAGATGACATGGTGTGCAAAATAACGATGTATTGGGATGTGGCCTGAGTAAATACCAGTGGCTGAGATTAATTCAAGCATTCCCTCCATCACTTTTGTAAATACGTTTGCATGTCACCCTAAGTGGGATGGGTATGCCCAGACATGGGTCACTGGAACCAAGCTATACTCAGCTGATGAGCCCATAACTAGGGTAAAATAGGTCCTTGGTTGCTTGTGTTCCGGTTCAGGGAGGACCTGGCTTATCAGTTTGGGCTGGCCTGTCCCGATTGAAGCAGGGTCAAGAGTGATTTGAATATAGCCGGATCTAAACTGAGATAACAAGGTGTGCAAAATAGCGATGGATTGGGATGGGGCCCTGAGGAATTACCAGTGGCTGAGCATAATTCAAGGATTCCATCCATCACTTTTTGGTATACTTTATAAAACGTTGGGCCATCCTGGTCTGTCCCAGGATTTTCTTCAAACATTTGTAAACTCATTGAGGATGCCTGGGCTCCAGGAACAAAAGGCTGTAGATCAGCATGGTCAGATTGGTCTCACTGGTGTGTGGAAGCAGGTGCAGATCCCTTTTCTGAGAATGTTTTTGACATAGATCATTTGAAGGTAGTTAAAAAGATTCAAATAGAATGTAATATGGGATGTGAATTTAGTGCTGCACCTTTTTGATTCTTGGCCTGATAACCAGTCCCTAACTTTAAAAGTCTTACCAGCTAAACTAACAATGCTTTTATATCTAGTTTCTTTCTAAGAGTCTGTTACGTCTGAGCCTTGGATCTATCATCTAAGCAGTTTACTCCAGAGGGGACCTTTTCTCCATTCCTAGGAGAATTAAAACTTTACCTTCATCTGTGGAATACCCTGCTTTTCCCTATTATCTGAAACTTTAAATTGTTAGGTGCCTTAAAGAATATGAATTATGGACTGCTGCTCTTAGAATGTCTTCTACACACCTCCTTATTTCATTCACTAAACCCAGCTCTCCTGTTTCTTCTGGGACTTTGGCCAAATGGGTCAAATGGATAATACCTATGCTGGAGTTAATCTTTGGGCTTCTGGGCCACATTTGTCCAGAAGAGCCATGGTTTTTAAAGCTTTTCGGTCAGGAGCACAGTTAGACCACATTCTAAGAGCAGGGGACTGATCTTCAGCCATTGCTATTCACAATTTTATTGTAAATCTGTTTCTCTTGTAACGTTTTTGGAAGTAAATTCACTTAAAAGATGCATAGTAGGAGCCTCTGGTCTTGACATAAAATCCCGGTTTTCCAAATATTAAATGGGGAACTTCCTATTTGTTTTAATTAAAGCCATGGAGGCGAGTATTATTCTACCTATGTATCATTATGGCGTACACATTACAGTATATTTGCTGCGCCACTATTTTTAATGTATGTTTCACCTACCAATTTTTTTTTTCGTTAAATCACTGTAATTCCACAATCTAAATTAGAAATATTGACCTTGTGATCTGGTGTCAGCCCTGCTTTATTTTGCTAGGAAGTCGAACGTCACAATATGGTATGTCTAAGAAATCAACACAAGAGGGCGCAATAAGATCAACAATCAGGAGTATTTTATTTCGCTTATTGAGTGAGCAGTGCTCGAGGTACATAATTAAACCCGTTTACGTGCCTTAAAAGGAACACACTTGTAAAGACGTTGGACTGACTGAATAAACAGCTACGCTACATATTAAAGAAGGAAACTGCCCAGAACACGTTTTCAGTCATACATCCTCTTGGAAAGCTGAGTTTTAAACCTCACCAATAGAAACGCTATTTCATATTATTTACTTCGAAACTTTGTTAAAGCTTTCTAGGAACTTCTGTCATTGGATTTGTTTGTCTTCTAATTAAGGCTCCCTGATTTCTGTTTTTACAAATTATTACAGATGAATACAGAGGGAAAACAATGCCTTTTATTTTCTGTACATTTATTTAAACGTGGCTAAAATGGAAATTCGTTTTTTTTGTGATTATAAATCTAGTCATTCATGACTGGCAAGCTAATAGATGTCTGGATTGACAGGTAGGAGAGCTAAACAAGCATTGCAAATGCAATATGTCTCGCAATTGCTCAAGTTAGAGCTATTGGCGTTGTAAATGGCGTTGTTAATAACAATGGGGCATATCAACAACAACCGGCGATAATTATCGCTGAGCGCACTTAGCGCTCGGATAATTATCGCCGGCTAGCGCCGAATTTTATCGCTGAGATAGCGTGCTATTAGCAACGCTTATGTAGGAGAGTAGGGTCTGCTTTCTATGTTCACCCCCACTTTTTGCTTTTGCTTTACTGGTTTTCGACTTAGATGTGGCTGTGGGCCTGCTAATCAGACCCACAGCCCTGCTGTTCTCTCTCTAAATTAATACTATGTACTTTAGGTGCATAACCCATTTGGATAGGATCACCTTATTGGCCCCTGTACAGTGTACCCTAGGTACCCAGGGCATAGGTGTACCCTAGGCCTACCAGGGGGTGCAGCATGTATTATGCCACCCCTGGCCTGGCCTTCCATTTTGACACAACTGGCTGATCACTCAGCTGGGGCAAGGTCGTGTAATCACCCCTTGCTTAGGTGTAGTATTCCTATACCTAACTTACATATGGACACATGTGTACCTATCATTCACTCCTATGGCAGGCCTTGACAATCCTGGAGGCAGAGTGCTTGGTAACATGTGAGATGGTGCTCTAGCATGAGCTGAGCCTGTCTGCAGCTTTCGGAACCTTGTCCTTATAGCTGTTCTATGATATAGCCTACCATATACTCTTAAAGTGCCTTATAATCTTAGACGGTTATGGTAACTATGGTTTGGCTTTATCGAAACATGTCGTGTAAGGTGTCTAACACTGTGGAATAATACCCCCATGCCATTTCTGGACATGAGAATATTATTCCCCCCTTCTAGAGGGAAAGACATGTTAAAATCATACTTCAACTGTTAGCCTCTGACCAAAGCCTCAGCATCACAAAATGGATGCTGCTGCCACGACACAAGTCTGACCTCCTGCAGCTGGGAGTGATCCCAGCCAGGGAGGCCTGGACAATAGGTTTCCTGCTTGGGGAGGTGCTAGCACCTCCCCAGACAGCCTTTAGTGTATTGGGGCAGGGTGGGCTGAAAGGAATGAGACATGCCTGGGGCACACAAGGTGTTCCTTGCATAGTCCAGTTCAAACCGGCGCGGGGGCACTCCAGCCCCAGCTCTGGCGCGAAACTGGACAAAGGGAAGTGGGTGTAACCACCCCCTCCCAGGTCCCACCCATAAGGCGTGACCTAGCAGGTATCCCAGCCCCCCAGATTAGTATAAGAGTGGGAGTTGGGCCTCAAGACTTTAGATTATCCTGAACCTGCAAAACTGAACAGAAACTCTGGACCTTCGACATTCGACGAAAGAAGAAGACTGAAGAATCTCCCTTGTAGCCAAGGAGTGGCTACCCTGTGCAAACAGGCACCATCAAGAGACTACCCTTTGCTTTGCCCACGTTCTACGAGGAACCGACTGCAGAGCCTGACCAGAGCCTTGACTTCCAGACTTCTCCGACCCTGATCCACATCTACAGCAGAGCTGAGATCCGTGGAGGCGACGAGCGACGTGGGACCGGCTACCTGGAAAAAGTGGCTAGTAACTTAAAGCGCAGCTTCTGAGGTACCCTCGAAGTTGTGCACCGGGGATTGAGAAGCCCCAACCCCAAGCACCATCTGCACCGAAGATCAGCCCCCCCACACTCCACGAGTCCTGCGTGGGGCCCTTCAGCATTTTCCTGCTTGCCGCGTCTGTACGGTTGCTTGCCCGCTGGCTAGTGGCCTTTGTGACGACGCACCCTGAAATCTTCTGCGCTGGTTTGGCTCCTCCAGACTGGCTCCCGCTTCTCTGCAAAGAAGAAGCACCCCAGACCTTCCTGGTCTGCACCAGAAGCAAGTCCTTCGTTCTTCGTGGGTTCCGCTTGCCAAGGCTTGGTGAGTCCTAGTCCAACTACGACGCCGCCGACAGCAAGAGCCTTCGTGGGACAGCTCGCCTCCTGGTCCTGGTCGTCCTCGACGCTTCCTGGTCCTCCTGGCTGCAGCCACAAGCTTCACCTTCACCTGCAATCTTCACGACATCGCCTGGTTCCTTCCTGGTTCCACGTGGTCACTGGCTAGTGACCTTGACTCTGTCCCTTCTGCTTGCTCGTTTCCTCTCTTCTTGATCCCAGCCTTGGGATCCACCGGACACTCTTCACTGACTGCCTGTCAGCATCTTTCTTCAGGCATCCCTAGGAGTCGACGACGAAAACGACGCATCTTCACCCCTATGCACCCGCAGCCTGTGGGCTAGGTAACTTGGGTACTCCGGTGCTCATCAGGATAGTGACTATCCTAGTGTCTAGTTTTCAAGTCTCAACTTCCTAGCTACTCCGGAAGTGTCCTAAATCTACCGTTTTCTAAACTGTACTATTGCTAGTGACTTTTACGCATTACGCGTGAGTGTTTCCACTGTGCACACGAATCCCGTGGGCCTCCCACTTCCTAACTAACGCTAGTGTAGTGTAGCCCCAGCGATTCCCTAGGCCTAGGCCTATTCTATTTCCGTGACAGTGGTTCTTATACCACTTACTTAGTATATGGTTTGCGTGGCCCCTAGGGCCTAACTGTATTACTTACCTGTGTGACTTAATGTATGCTTAAATAAGACTGTGTTGTACTTACCTCTAATCTCATAAAGAGTGCTGAGGGTTGCTTAGAATAAATACACTTTATTTTATATATATATCTGTTGTGGTGTCCTTTCATTTGGTATTCAAGGGATTATATATGGTATCACAGCTGGCTTCACATGCCATTCAGAGTTTAGCCTAAGACTGCTCTTGTCCATGCTACCACTAGGATAGCTGGTCTATAAGGTTGACTTTACAACCAATCACCATAAGGGTATTTGGACTGATATAAGGTGTACACTATAACTAGTGACATCATACATCAGGCCAACTTCTCACATTGGTGAGCAGCGGTTGGGATCTGAGCTTGCTGTTGTAATACCATTGTAATCTTGAGATACTAAATTGAAAGATCACACAGATATTGTCTAGGTACATATAACATAGATTATAATACTTAAGTCCTACTGGACTTTGTAGTTGTAGGTTGAAGGGAGTAACACACCCTGACTACAACTACTAGAGAGGTTTAGTAGATACAACTAGTGTAGGTAGGTGCACACACCACACCCTCACTAGATCATGTCTCTGAGAGGAGATCAAGTGGATGCTCTCTCAGGAGGATCAGGTCTGCAAAAGACCCCCTCTAGATATGATACCTTAAAATTCCAGGAGATGAGACACTTGTGTACCTCCAGAGGAATAAAACAGGGTGCAAACCCTACCCTCCTTCAGTTAAGACAACTCCTAGAGGAGTATGACATTCTTAGGGCATCTCAGGCAGGTGCCCTAGGCACAGAGGAGGGTCTACCCACCACAGAGGAGTCAGAGGAGACTTCAGATGAAGAGGTAGACAGCCAGGGCCAAGTAGGAAGACTTAGCCAGGCTAACCTAAGCTTACATGGGAGTTTGCATGGGGTCCCCCCTTACAGACCCCCAAGTAGGCTGACACAGAGAAGCAGGAGGGACAGATCCCCTTCAAGGGAATCCATCCACTCCCATGTCTCTAACATCTCTAATGCTTCCTCTCACAGGGGAATGACTTCACCTGAGAGAAAGGAGCATGCAGCCAGAATGAGGGAGGCTAATCTGAGGATTCAGAGGGAAGAACTTGCCCTTGCCAAAGAGAAGCTTGCTCTGGCTAGAGAACAAAAGTTAAGTGGGTTAGAACCCACTGGTGGCAGCAACATTCCTAGAGATAGAGACAGGCACTATGATAATAGAAACCTGAGCAAGATTGTCCCTCCCTACAAGTGTGGGGATGACATCCACAAATGGATAACTGCTTTGGAGAGAGCTTGCAAAGTACAGCAGGTACCCCAAAGTCAGTGGGCAGCTATCTTGTGGCTCTCCTTCTCTGAGAAAGGAAGAGACAAGCTCCTCACAGTTAGTGATGAGGATGCAGATAATTACACTGTCCTGAAGAGTGCTCTGATTGATGGGTTTGGCCTAACCACTGAACAATACAGGTTGTTGTTCAGGGATACCCAGAAGACACAGACTCAGGACTGGACTGACTTTGTAGATTGTGCCACTAAGGCTCTGGAAGGCTGGCTAATGGGAAGTAAGGTTAAGGACTATACAGGATTGTATAATTTGATCATGAGAGAGCAAATACTTAACAACTGTCAAAACCAGCTATTGCATCAACACCTGATTGATTCTGATCTGACTTCTCCCCAAGAATTGGGAAAGAAGGCAGATAGATGGGTCAGGACTAGAGTTAAGCAGAAAAACCAGAACCAGGGCGGTGATCAGAAAAAGGCAGACCAGAAGGGTAATGAGCAGAAACAAAAAGACCAGAAGTCTTCACCAGGCCCCCAACAGGGCTCAGGGGGAGGGTGGTCCCAAAAAGGATAAAAAGAAAGATGGCCAAAAGAAATCATGGTGCAACTATTGTAAGTCCAACTCACATTGGTTTAGTGAGTGCACCAAAAAGGATAAGACCCCAGCCACCATTGCCCCTAAGGCAACTGTACCCCCTAGTTCAGCTGTAAGTGGTGGTTCCCAGCAAAAGGGTGTAGTAGGGTTAACCCTGGGAACTGAGGAGGATTCTGGCCTAGTCAGAGTACCTACTCAGGCTGTTCTGATCTGTGATGGGGACTTAGCTTTGTCCTCTACTGTAGGCCCCAGTAACCTGGGCAAGTACAGACAGACACCTTTTATCAACCAAAGAATGGCTCAGGCCTACAGGGACACTGGAGCTAGTGTCACAATGGTGACACCTGCTTTTGTGGACCCTGGACAGATCATACTAGGTGAGAATTACCTAGTGACCAACGCTAGCAATGCCACTACCTCCCATAGTGTGGCTATTGTTAACTTCTCCTGGGGAGGGGTAACTGGCCTCAAGAAAGTTGTTGTTAGTTCAGACCTTCCTGTAGAGTGTTTACTGGGCAATGATCTTGAAACTTCAGTTTGGTCTGAAGTGGAGTATAGGACCCATGCAGAAATGCTGGGGATAGATGCACATGTCCTTGCTGTGAACAGGTCACAGGCCAAAAAGTGCACCACTGAACAAGTGCTGGATCCTGAAACTATGGACCAGTCACAACCCAAGAGAAAGAGCAGTAGGGTTAAGGCTGTGCCTTCCCCCCTGCCTCAGGTGGTGGATCAGCCCTCCCAGGAGGATGATTCTGAGAGCCCTGAAGGAACTGTCCTAGAAGAACTTGAACCTGATCAGGTTGAGTTTCTTGGGACAGGGGGACCTTCAAGGGCAGATCTGAGGCAGGCTCAATTAGACTGCCCCTCTCTTGAACCCCTCAGACAGCTGGCTGCTGCTGAGGCTGCAGGGAATGCTCAAGGTACCCATAGAGTGTATTGGGATGAAGGGCTACTGTATTCAGAGGCTAGAGACCCCAAGCCTGGTGCATCCAGGAGGTTGGTCATACCACTGAAGTTCAGAGGCTTCCTTCTAACCTTGGCCCATGATATTCCCCTTGCAGGACATTTAGGCCAGAACAAGACTTGGGACAGGCTTGTCCCTCACTTTCACTGGCCCCATATGTCAGAAGATACAAAGGAGTTTTGTCGCTCCTGTGTCACCTGCCAAGCCAGTGGCAAATCAGGTGGCACCACAAAGGCCCCCCTCATACCACTACCTGTGGTGGGGGTCCCCTTTGAAAGAGTGGGCATAGATATTGTAGGACCAATGGACCCACAAACAGCATCTGGGCACAGATTCATACTGGTGATAGTGGACCATGCCACCAGGTACCCAGAAGCAATTCCCCTGAGGACCACAACAGCTCCTGTTGTGGCAAGGGCCCTGCTTGGAGTATTCTCCAGAGTGGGCTTTCCAAAGGAGGTCATTTCTGACAGATGTACTAACTTTATGTCAGGATACTTGACTGCAATGTGGAAGGAGTGTGGTGTTAACTATAAGTTCACCACACCCTATCACCCACAGTGCAATGGGCTGGTTGAGAGATTCAACAAGACCCTAAAGGGAATGATAAAAGGATTACCAGACAAGCTTAGGCGAAGATGGGACATCCTTTTACCCTGCCTTCTGTTTGCTTACAGAGAGGTCCCACAAAAGGGGGTTGGCTACAGCCCTTTTGAGCTTTTGTTTGGGCATCCTGTAAGAGGACCCCTGTGTTTGGTGAAGGAAGGATGGGAGAGACCTCTCAGACAAACTAGACATAGTGGATTATGTACTTGGTCTCCGCTCCAGGATGGCAGAGTATATGAAGAAGGCTTCTAAAAACCTTGAGGCAAGCCAAGAACTCCAAAAAGCTTGGCATGACCAAAAGGCTGTACTGACTGTTTACCAGCCAGGACAGAAAGTGTGGGTGTTGGAGCCAGTGGCCCCAGCAGCACTCCAAGACAAATGGTCTGGACCCCACACTATTGTTGAGAAAAAGGGAGAAGTCACCTACTTGGTGGACCTTGGGACTCCCAGAAGCCCCCACAGGGTGCTTCATGTCAACAGATTGAAGGCATATGTTGACAGGGCAGACATGGGGCTACTCATGGCTACAGATGAGGGGCAGGAGGAAGAGAGTGACCCTCTCCCAGACCTGTTGACTCAGAACCCTGATGATGGCTCAGTTGATGGTGTGGTCTTTTCTGACAGCCTCACTGTCCATCAGCAACAGGACTGCAGACAGGTTCTGCAATCCTACAGACATATGTTCTCTCTGACCCCAAGTCAGACAAACTGGTGCACCCATGAGGTGGACACTGGTGACAGTCTGCCTGTGAAGAGTAAAATCTACAGGCAACCTGACCATGTCAGGGACTGCATAAAAGTTGAGGTACAAAAGATGTTGGAGCTGGGAGTCATTGAACCTTCAGAGAGCCCTTGGGCTAGTCCTGTAGTTCTTGTGCCAAAACCTCACACCCAAGATGGTAAGAGAGAGATGAGGTTTTGCGTGGATTACAGAGGTCTCAATGCTGTCACTAGGACAGATGCCCACCCAATACCTAGGGCAGATGAGCTCATTGACAGACTGGCAGCTGCTAAGTTTTTGAGCACATTTGACCTAACAGCAGGCTACTGGCAAATCAGACTAGCTGAGAGTGCAAAGGCCAAAACTGCTTTCTCGACCCCAGGAGGACATTATCAATTTGTGGTAATGCCCTTTGGTTTGAAGAATGCACCTGCCACTTTCCAAAGGTTGGTGAATCAAGTCCTTACTGGGTTGGATGATTATTGTGCAGCTTATCTTGATGATATTGCTGTCTTTAGCTCCACCTGGGAGGATCACCTGGTCCACCTGAGGAATGTTTTAGAGGCCCTGCAAAGGGCAGGCCTCACTATCAAGGCCACTAAGTGCCAGATAGGGCAGAGCAAGGTTGTATACCTGGGCCACCTAGTCGGTGGGGGTCAGGTTCAACCACTGGAGAGCAAGATCCAGACCATAAAGGACTGGGCTCCTCCAACTACCCAGACTCAGGTCAGAGCTTTCTTGGGCCTGACTGGGTACTACAGAAAGTTTGTTAAGAACTATGGGTCCATAGTGACACCACTTAATGACTTGACCTCCAAGAAGATGCCAAAGAAAGTTCAGTGGACAGTAAGCTGTCAAAAAGCATTTGATGACCTGAAGCAGGCCATGTGCAGTGCACCTATTCTGAAAAGTCCAGACTACTCCAAAGAGTTCATTGTCCAGACAGATGCTTCTGAGTTAGGTGTGGGAGCTGTTCTTTCACAACTGAATGTAGATGGTCAAGACCAGCCCATTGCTTTTATAAGTAGAAGGCTGACCCCTAGAGAGAAACGTTGGTCAGCTATTGAGAGGGAGGCCTTTGCTGTGGTTTGGGCCCTGAAGAAGCTGAGGCCATACTTATTTGGCACTCACTTCAAGATTCAGACAGACCATAAGCCCCTCTTGTGGCTAAATCAGATGAAGGGTGAAAATCCCAAACTTCTTAGGTGGTCCATTTCCCTACAGGGGATGGACTTCACAGTGGAACATAGACCTGGGACTGACCATGCCAATGCAGATGGACTCTCCAGATATTTCCACTTAGAACATGAAGACTCAACTGGTCAAGGTTAGTTTAATGTCCCTAAGTTTGGGGGGGGTTGTGTAGGAGAGTAGGGTCTGCTTTCTATGTTCACCCCCACTTTTTGCTTTTGCTTTACTGGTTTTCGACTTAGATGTGGCTGTGGGCCTGCTAATCAGACCCACAGCCCTGCTGTTCTCTCTCTAAATTAATACTATGTACTTTAGGTGCATAACCCATTTGGATAGGATCACCTTATTGGCCCCTGTACAGTGTACCCTAGGTACCTAGGGCATAGGTGTACCCTAGGCCTACCAGGGGCTGCAGCATGTATTATGCCACCCCTGGCCTGGCCTTCCATTTTGACACAACTGGCTGATCACTCAGCTGGGGCAAGGTCGTGTAATCACCCCTTGCTTAGGTGTAGTATTCCTATACCTAACTTACATATGGACACATGTGTACCTATCAGTCACTCCTATGGCAGGCCTTGACAATCCTAACAGCCCCCCTGGTCTCCCACTTCAAAGAAAAGAATCACAGCGAAGCCGATTTCACCTGGCTGGTAATTGACAAACCGTCCGTCCCACTAAGAGGTGGCGATACACAAAGACTCCTGAATAGGTGCGAATGCCGTTGGATCTCCCGCTTTAACTCCATTGAGCAGGGCCTGAATTCCCTTGATGAATGGAACTCTACACTCGCATGATTGTAATGCTTTGCATGTTTGTGTTTTACTGATCTGCCTTATTTACAGCCGATACGTTCTCCATTCTTGTTTCTTTAATCTGTCCTTTGTATGCAATTATCCTTTCCCCTTCCCCTGTACAAACCAACCCCCCTTTCCTCCCCCCTTCCCCGTCTCCTTCCCTTCCTCCCTTCCCCCTTTCTTCCGCCCCATTTATTTGATAATTAGCTGTTTGTTCATTCCTTCCCCCTTCTTCCTTCCTCCTTTTCCTCCCCTTCCCTCCTAACCACTTTCCTCCCCCCCCCCTTCCCTTTCCTTCCCCTTTTCCCCCCCCCCCCACCCCCCCCCCCACACGCCTACCCCTGATGTACTATCTCATAACCAGCCTGTCAATGGCCCATGACTTCATTGTAACGAATGTATTGTATTTTTTGTATACTATATATATTGTTACTGGCCCTAGCGGGCTTGCTTTGTGTCCGTTGAATTGACCAAAATGTTTTCCATTTTTAATTACTATTCCCTCACTCTGCTTTCCTTCACTCGAGCGACACACGCGCCTTTGCGGGTCATCATCCTCGGTTGCCATGACTCCCTCTCCGATCCCTCCGCTTCACTCCCCTTAGTACCCCCCAGCCTACCGCACGCCAGCTCGCATCCGCGCGCCGCTTGCCTCCGTCTTCTTCCCGTTGATTGGTGGACGCTCCTCGTGACCCGGAAACACTGACCTCTTATAACTCACGTCAGTGCTCTTCCGTCCTCAATCTCTGCTTGATTCGTACCGGCACAGTCTTCCCATACGGACCCCTTCTCGGTGATTCACTCGCCTCTGCTAATTGTAAGTACATTCTGCTCGTATCCTTTTCTCCCCTGAATGCGTCCATCAGCCCCGTCTCTTAACCTCCTCCTTTCTTTCCAGCTTCTTTATCGATTGATCTCCGTCCCCCTCCTGACGTAAGTGGCTCTCCTTTTTCCCCTCTTTCCCTCTGTTCTCTCCCCCTTGCCTTTTCCTCACCCCCTGTCCCTTATCCCCTTCCAGCCTGTAATTCCAGGGACCCTCCCAACCTTACGTGGTCCAGCGCTGCCGTTTCATTCGGCTCGTCCTTTTCGAACCAAGTAAGTGGTCTACCGCGACCATCTCTTTCCCTGTTTTTCCCCCCCCCCCCCCATCCACGTTCTACCTGTTCCTTTCCTCACACCCCCCCCCCCCTTTTTTCTCTTCCGTCCAGTTTGGACTCCCCCGGACCCGTCTTACTCCTCCTTGCCGATTCTCCGTGCTCGGCCCTTCCACACGAGTAAGTTTCTTTTCTTTTCCTTGCTTTACCCCTTTTCTTTCACTGTGGCACTCCCTTGCATCCCTGTTACCATCCACCTGCGTGATTTCTCTTCCGCACTATCCGATAGTTTTTCTACCACATAGATCACCATTTCTTGGCCCCAGTCCCCATTCACTCTACCTTTGCCCACCCGGGCACACCTCACCTGACTCGCGCGCCGATGTGATACCCGTTCTCGCGCTCACGTTTCGTCCGATCACTGCTCCTTGGCCCACGACCATATATTAAACGCTTACCCACGGCCTCCACACGTCGCCGTGTTCACCACCATCCGCACAACTGTCTCCTTTTTCTTCATTTTGGTCCAGTGTTTGAGAATTGTTTTTCTTTACCCTAGCACTGTTCAAAATATGTGTAACCAGTCCTGATGATGGCCCTGATTGTCACGGGCCGAAACGCCGTCGACTTCAACAGCGTTACTGTTGGCGCATTTACAAACATGGGCATTTGCCTTATTGTCCTTTGAATTCCCATACATTTATTGTGTAAATGCCCTAATTTTGGCGTATTCAAAATACCATTGTTCTCTTGCTGCGCCGTTTCACCGCTGTATATACCACTTTATGTGTCACTTGCGCCGTCACAAACTGCACGAGCACTTGTGCACAGTATCTTTTCGGTTACACTTTCACTAAGTGTCACACAGTGCTTTTTTAACCTTTATGATATGTACATATGACGCAATATGTTCATCATGTAATGAAAATACAACTCTTTCCTACTTACTTGGTCTCCTGTTGTCCTCTGTGTATGGATTCACTCCTCTGATACTGTAATATACAGCTCACCTTTAATTACTTGTCCTTCCATTGAATTCCACGTTGAGACATTGTTGTTTGATATTTTGACAATCCTGGAGGCAGAGTGCTTGGTAACATGTGAGATGGTGCTCTAGCATGAGCTGAGCCTGTCTGCAGCTTTCGGAACCTTGTCCTTATAGCTGTTCTATGATATAGCCTACCATATACTCTTAAAGTGCCTTATAATCTTAGACGGTTATGGTAACTATGGTTTGGCTTTATCGAAACATGTCGTGTAAGGTGTCTAACACTGTGGAATAATACCCCCATGCCATTTCTGGACATGAGAATATTATTCCCCCCTTCTAGAGGGAAAGACATGTTAAAATCATACTTCAACTGTTAGCCTCTGACCAAAGCCTCAGCATCACAAAATGGATGCTGCTGCCACGACACAAGTCTGACCTCCTGCAGCTGGGAGTGATCCCAGCCAGGGAGGCCTGAACAATAGGTTTCCTGCTTGGGGAGGTGCTAGCACCTCCCCAGACAGCCTTTAGTGTATTGGGGCAGGGTGGGCTGAAAGGAATGAGACATGCCTGGGGCACACAAGGTGTTCCTTGCATAGTCCAGTTCAAACCGGCGCTGGGGCACTCCAGCCCCAGCTCTGGCGCGAAACTGGACAAAGGGAAGTGGGTGTAACCACCCCCTCCCAGGTCCCACCCATAAGGCGTGACCTAGCAGGTATCCCAGCCCCCCAGATTAGTATAAGAGTGGGAGTTGGGCCTCAAGACTTTAGATTATCCTGAACCTGCAAAACTGAACAGAAACTCTGGACCTTCGACATTCGACGAAAGAAGAAGACTGAAGAATCTCCCTTGTAGCCAAGGAGTGGCTACCCTGTGCAAACAGGCACCATCAAGAGACTACCCTTTGCTTTGCCCACGTTCTACGAGGAACCGACTGCAGAGCCTGACCAGAGCCTTGACTTCCAGACTTCTCCGACCCTGATCCACATCTACAGCAGAGCTGAGATCCGTGGAGGCGACAAGCGACGTGGGACCGGCTACCTGGAAAAAGTGGCTAGTAACTTAAAGCGCAGCTTCTGAGGTACCCTCGAAGTTGTGCACCGGGGATTGAGAAGCCCCAACCCCAAGCACCATCTGCACCGAAGATCAGCCCCCCACACTCCACGAGTCCTGCGTGGGGCCCTTCAGCATTTTCCTGCTTGCCGCGTCTGTCCGGTTGCTTGCCCGCTGGCTAGTGGCCTTTGTGACGACGCACCCTGAAATCTTCTGCGCTGCTTTGGCTCCTCCAGACTGGCTCCCGCTTCTCTGCAAAGAAGAAGCACCCCAGACCTTCCTGGTCTGCACCAGAAGCAAGTCCTTCGTTCTTCGTGGGTTCCGCTTGCCCAGGCTTGGTGAGTCCTAGTCCAACTTCGACGCCGCCGACAGCAAGAGCCTTCGTGGGACAGCTCGCCTCCTGGTCCTGGTCGTCCTCGACGCTTCCTGGTCCTCCTGGCTGCAGCGACAAGCTTCACCTTCACCTGCAATCTTCACGACATCGCCTGGTTCCTTCCTGGTTCCACGTGGTCACTGGCTAGTGACCTTGACTCTGTCCCTTCTGCTTGCAGGTTTCCTCTCTTCTTGATCCCAGCCTTGGGATCCACCGGACACTCTTCACTGACTGCCTGTCAGCATCTTTCTTCAGGCATCCCTAGGAGTTGACGACGAAAACGATGCATCTTCACCCCTATGCACCCGCAGCCTGTGGGCTAGGTAACTTGGGTACTCCGGTGCTCATCAGGATAGTGACTATCCTAGTGTCTAGTTTTCAAGTCTCAACTTCCTAGCTACTCCGGAAGTGTCCTAAATCTACCGTTTTCTAAACTGTACTATTGCTAGTGACTTTTACGCATTACGCGTGAGTGTTTCCACTCTGCACACGAATCCCGTGGGCCTCCCACTTCCTAACTAACGCTAGTGTAGTGTAGCCCCAGCGATTCCCTAGGCCTAGGCCTATTCTATTTCCGTGACAGTGGTTCTTATACCACTTACTTAGTATATGGTTTGCGTGGCCCCTAGGGCCTAACTGTATTACTTACCTGTGTGACTTAATGTATGCTTAAATAAGACTGTGTTGTACTTACCTCTAATCTCATAAAGAGTGCTGAGGGTTGCTTAGAATAAATACACTTTATTTTATATATATATCTGTTGTGGTGTCCTTTCATTTGGTATTCAAGGGATTATATATGGTATCACAGCTGGCTTCACATGCCATTCAGAGTTTAGCCTAAGACTGCTCTTGTCCATGCTACCACTAGGATAGCTGGTCTATAAGGTTGACTTTACAACCAATCACCATAAGGGTATTTGGACTGATATAAGGTGTACACTATAACTAGTGACATCATACATCAGGCCAACTTCTCACAGCTTATCTCATCAGCGATAAAAATCCTAGCGCTAACTGGCTAACGTGAGATTATCGCTGGAAACCCAGCGATAATCTCACGTTAGCTAGTTGATAGGGACTCACAAACTTAGCCATGATATCCACCTTCCATAGGATATCATGGCTGATGAAGCAGGTGTTAGGAAAGTAGCGATAACAGGTGTTATCGCTACTTTTCCTGACGCTATGCTTCATAGCGTGGGGCTTGATGATAGGAGAAATGTCGCTTAGCGACATTTCTCCTATCATGTCAGGTCAGGAACGCCCACTTTGCATCTCATTAGAGATGCAAAGCTGGGCGTCAGACATCCCCACTCTAAAGCAAGGTTTCACGCGTTAGCGTGGCCTTGCTAATATAGCGATAAAATTATCGCCGCTTTTCGGCCGAAAACGGCCGCTAAAGCAGCGATAATTTTTTATCGCCTTGTTGTAAATATGCCCCAATGTCTTTTATCGATGTATAATGCCGTAAGTAAAAGATCCAGTCCGGGTGGGTGGGGCCAAAAGGAGACAGGGCGGTCTTGCCTAGGAAACCCTGTCAGGTGAATGGTGGACTTTGTGGAACTCCAGCATGTGGCGACCAGCACCGATTCCATTGAAAAATGAAGGACAATGCAGGAGAAATTTGGCCCAAAACAAAATCCCCGTTATCTTATATTCATACTCCACTCTCAGTTAAGTGCCAGTGCCACACATGTATAGAGGAGCACGTGACAGAGGACAGGCAGAAACATGAACTTTAGCTATGCCAAGTGTGGTCTGGGTACAAAAATGTGATCCCGTTCAAAAAGAAAGTCATTCGTATTGGGAACTTCGACATTCGCACTGAGTGTAATATTCAATAATAAAATATACACCACTGCAGAGGCTATTTCTAGATGGAATGCATACTGAAAATGGAAAGGGTTACTTGCTAAGAGAGAGAAACAATGGACAGAGCTGTTAACTGTATAAGTGTTCTTGAAGTGAAGCGGTATGTCACTCCTCACACTGCACTGCCATGTAACATTGTGTTGTGCTTCGCCCAACCCTGGTAGTTTTCGACTTTCACCTGGGGGCGCAGCTTTTTTAGAAAGGTCTGTGGCGGTGTGAACTGCAGATTTTCCAACAAGCACGCTAACATATGTTAAAATACATTATACAACAAGCAGGGCGCACGATAGGGGGCTAAAGGGGCAGTGAATGAGGGAGGGGTATGTGGAGTGTTGGGGTACTAAAAGATTAAAAAGAAAAAATAATAATCAATAAATGCAAAATAACCAACATTTTTAAGATTTTGAAAATAGAGAGAGCGTGAGTCTGTGTGCGCTTTTGTCTGTGTGTATAGAACAATTCCTGGTGAAATCTGACAGACCCCTCACAATACACGACTGAAAGCCCCTGCGCCCACCTATTTACCTGGAAGTATTAGGCTGGTGTAACACCCCAAACAACCCCTGAAGCTACGCCCCTGCTTTCACCATAACCGGCTGAACCTCCCCCTTGCCCATCCATCCCCAGACCAGTCCCACTCGTGGGCTGCACGTGCTATCACCTGCACATTGCCGCATCTACCCGTAGCTCAGTCTGCCACTGTGAGAAACATGTCCACTAAATGGAACCAACACATCTCTAAGGATTGTTAAAAAGCGAAATGCGTGTGTTCATTGCCTTGGCACGCAGGCTCGGCTTCCTCCTGGATACACCGATTTGGTTGCCCTAGCAGACTTATTCGACTCTGTCCGACACCTCTCTGCTCATTGTATACATATGTTGCTCCCCCACAAACACTACACAGTAAGGGTTACTTTAACTTGCATCATTCCTCGAATGGGACACACCCTCACAATCTGCTTCCTCTTTTGTCCTCGCGCAGCTTTTTCCGCAGTAGCTTGCGGTAGCTGCCGAGCCAGTGTGCTTCGAAGTTAGTACGTGGCACTGAAGCGCCTGCAGGGGCGGCCCTGGACTCTCACTGCAGCATTTTCCATCTCAAACCCGTAGACCGCTCATTACACAATGGCTTACTGCAGGGGCAGCAGATACTAAACAATGTAAACATCTATTTTGGAATACCACGCTCGCTACTTTTGTGCTGAAGAGGGAAACAGTGACAGAGACCTGTGTGCTCTTCTCCCCTTGGTGGCTTTTGCACATATAAATACATATATGTATGTGGTTGGTTCTCCTCCGACTCAATAATTAGGGAAGTGATGGAAGAGTGCAGTGGGGTCATTTATTTCAGTGCTGTGTTTTTTTATGTATGTGTTGCTAGATGTCTGGCGGGTGTTGTGCTTCTCCTTCGGTTCTGATCTAATCGATGACTTTCTTTGGCGAGAGAGGTCGTTTTGAATATTTGTGACATGGGGTCTCATTTCCGGGATGATGTTTGCCAGAGTGTCTGTTTTTACTGTTTGCGGCTGCCTTGAGTGAAAGATCGTGCGTCTCTTTTTACTGACCATTTATATATGTGGCTAGAAAGTTCTGCACCTTCAGACTAAGAATTTGGGCATTAAAAATTAAATACACCACTTCCTTGCCACACACGACCTCATACAACTCTAGAAGCGACAGACAAAGGACACCTCTCTCTTACATGATCTCCAGGAGCACAGTACAATAACTGGACTTTAGCGACGGGCCCAGGCGTTTGTTTGAAGTGGGACTTGTGTGGGAAGGGCTCGGGCCTGTCATGGAAATGAAACCACATCTAGAAGAAGACCAAAGCTGAAGTATGAAATGCGTTAAAGATGGACAGGGGGGTGAAATGAACATTTCTGGAAGGAGAGATAGATGAGCAGGAGGACTGCCATCCAAAATTTTCCCACTCTGGAAGAGGTGAGAACCACAAAGGAGGCGGTGGACATCTCTCTCCCCAATAGAAACCACTGGCTGACAGTTGCGCTGTTGCCACGGGATACTGTTTAAGAATGTCTTCAATTAGAGCTGGGGTGAAGTGAGCCCAGTCCAGGCCTCGGCCCGCTGAAGCCATTTAAAAGGACATCGCCTCGGCCTGGCATAGGCAGGTCGGGGAAATCGAGGAGCAGGGGGGACTATCGGAAGGGCTTCGCGGCCCAGGTAAGCCATTTAAGAGGACATCGCCTCGGCCTGGCATGGGCAGGTGGGGGCAATCAGGGAGAAGGGGAGACTATCGGAAGGGCTTCGCGGCCGAATTGGAAAAAAAGTGCTTCCCGACTAATTAAAGGACACAGTATAACGCCGCGTGCTTCCACTATCGGAAGGGCTTCGCGGCCGAATGAGAAAAAAAAGTGTTTTCCGGCTAATTAAAGGACACATTAAAACGCCGCAGGTATAAGATCCAGTCCTGATGGGCAGTCCCAAAAGGAGGCAGGGGGGTAACAAGGAGGGACTAAAAATCCTCATTTTCAATCGGAAGCCAGCGTTTAGCATGGAGGACAACGCCAGCGAATCTAAAAGATGGGCGGGGCTTCAAATCCCCTTCTCAAAGCGTACGGATGACAATAAGCATCGCAGACCGAGGAGCGCATGCGTGCTCCAGCGCTAGGTCTGACCTAAAAAGAGACAGGTTTTTAGGGATGAGGTTGAAGCAGCTGCAAATGTGCACAAGGTGGATGCTAAACTATGGATATATTGATTTATAATAAATAGTGTTCATGTTATTGAAACCCTCAAGCTTTCAAATGCGAGTGTCAGTTTCATTTTTATCCCAAAAAAAACAAAATTAATTTGGATAAACACACTTATAATTAGCAAAAAAAATACATGTAGATAAATACAAACAGAAATGTACAAAAGATAAAGAAGCAGGAAGTGAAAACAAACGTGGCTCAATTGCAATAGAGTACAATGGGGCAGATTTACAAGCCCCTTGCTCTGCCAGTACGTCACTTTTTGTGACGCACTGGCAGTGCACTTCCCTGCCCCATATTTACAAGGACAGGAAAAGCCAGCCTGCGTGGTTTTTCTTGTCCTTGTAAATATGGTCCCTTTACACGCAGCACTTTGCGTGAAAGGGGCGTTCTATGGGTGTTACTGTGGGTGTTCTCACGCAACACCCATGGAACCAGACACATTTCCAGATTTACGAGGATTGGAAATGTTTCAGTATGCTATGCCACCCTAGGGGTGGCGTAGCAAGGCGCAACGAGGAGAAATGTTTTAATTTCTCCTCGTTTTGTTTCCTCTTTTAATGCGTGCTGCATTCTACAGCATGCATTGAATGAGGAAAATGCCTTTAGTGATTGTTTTTGTGCAGGGAGGTGCCCCTTCCTGCACAAAAACAATCTCCCCATGGCGCAAGCATCCTTGCACCATGGTGTAAGGGTGCCTGCGCTGGCGCATGGCAGCTGTTTGTGCGCCAGCGCAGGGGAGAGCACAGGAAAGCGACATATCATTGTAAATATGTCGCATTCTTGTGCTCTGAAAGTGCCGCAGCGTGGCACAGTCAAAGGGCTTGCGGTGCCGCGCTGCGGCACTTACTTGTCGATCTGCCCCAATGTGTTTTTGTGGCAATGTGTTTTCATTAAAGAGGTATAAGACATAATCATCTTAACTGTGTATTTAAGGGAATTGAAACTTTATTTCATGATAGTTAAGAAACTTTACAGTATCTTCTATAATTTATTTTCAGATGCCTATCACAAAAGAACCCAGGCCTAGAGCGCCATAACCGTTACCCACTGTAGGCTGGCCTCATTTCAACCCACTTTGCCCAACTTAAACATAGAATGACCAGCTTGTTTTGTTTGTCTAAAACGTAACTACTTTCAGGTACATTTTAAATGGCCACACCGGGGTGACCACTCTGAATTATTAACTGTGTCTGGTTCCTAAACACAGTCAAATTACTTTGAGTGTTCTATTTTGTCTTACATTTGGCTTGTTCAAACAATACGATAGAATATTTCTAAAGTGTTAAACGCCAGAGGAATCTAAGCATTAACTATTCCAGCAGTGTTGATGCTTCAGAATAGAGAAGTTTCACCAAAGGCAACATGAGGTTGATGTTTGTTAAAACATCCAGCAGAGAGTCCCACTAGTTGTGATGGACACTGGTGGAGAAGCTTGGCCACTTCCCTTATTCCTGACAAATGTAGGCAGGACAAGCAGCCTTTTAATCTGCGGATCTCAGGATCCTGATGGGATAGGATGACTTCAAACTCTATTTCAAATAAGATGAAGCTGGGCCAAGCAGAGGCTTATGGGCAACTTTTGACTCTTGTGGTATATACACAATAGGTTTTGTTTCCCTACAGGCTGGACGAACCAAAGAGTGAACGCCACATCAAGGATAAGTATATCCATACTGCGTTTTATGGTTGAAACAATTTTTAAATTGACATTTTTGTATTGTGTTGATATTTACAGGGAGAGATTTATCGCTGATTTTGCCCTGAAGAAGGCTGTGGACCCATAGGGCCGTTCACTGGCTGAAACATTTTAGCAAGGATTTAGGGTCATAGGACCATTGTATCCTGGGAACACCCTACTTTTGTTATTTTAATGTCCGCCATCTCTCCATATGAAAGGGATACCTGGAGTGTGTGGTGGATTTTTATTCTTTAGCCTCCCTGGCCTTTTCTCAAAAGTGCTCCCTGAAATACGGTTGAGCCCACCCTGGCCTTTAGGAGCCATGGTGAACCCAATGATGAAGCATGACACTATTAGAGTGTGTGAGGGTTATTATACAAATAGGTATTGCTCACAGTATTAGTAGAAGCATATTATCACCCCTCTGATGGAGAATTGTGCCTATATCTAATATCTCAGTTACTTTTGGACAGGATACCTATTGATATTGATTGCTTATGGGCAATCATCAAGGCCGTAAAAGTGATTCTAGCAGGCATAGGGAGCTAACAAACCTCCTGTAAAGCAGGTTTGATAGGAATATTCCTTTCCTTTCTGGCTCCCAAATTCTACAGAACCTGCTGCTTGTTAAATAATGTTTGCTTTGGAGGAGTAGACCAGCAATGAGTTCCCATTTTCACTTTTACCTGGAAGGGAATCTAAACTTTCTTTCATTATAGCAATGAAACTTCACTGTACCTGCATTCATTTGGTTTCAAAAGACTTTAATTAAAGAATCAGGCCTAGCGTTCCAATACCGTTACCCTCTGTAGGCACCCCTTATATCAACCCCAGAGCCAGGGACGACTTCTCCACAGCCAGTCACTGAAAAATAAAATTATATTGTTTATTATCATTTTATTTTTGTGTGACTGACTGACGGGTGAGGCGTGGTACCTCCGCCATTACGGAGGAGCCACTCCTGGAGCCTCACTCTGGCACCTTGTTTGTTCAGACTGAATGCTTGAAATCGACGTGCAGAGCAAACTGTGCGCGGAGGACTACACCAGATAAGTTTCCACGTTGTGTGTATGAGTGAGAATATGCTTATGTTTTGTGTGGGCTTGCCTGCAAGCGTACACCAGTGTGTGTGTGTGGTCAACCAATCAATAGCATGTGGTGAAAGAAATGGGATTCAAAGGCAATTCTATGTATAATTTATGAATTGGTAACAAAAGGTTTGGCAGACAGCTAAATTCGGACTTAAAAATGGTATGCGTTGAAGAAGGCCAGAATCATAAAAAACCTCTCAAGATGAAAAACATCGAAAGTCTTCCTAAACAGTCACAACAGAAAAAAACTGCAAGACAAAAACAGAAAAAAACACGAAAACGCAGAGGTAAACACAATAAAAAGACAATGTGTCAAATTCCTAACAAATGTGCTAATTCCAGGCAAGGGAAGCCGTGTTGAACAGCACATGTTAACTACGTGTGCATACAAATGCTTTTGCACCATAGATGTAGCAAATGTCTCTGAGGTAGGAATTAGGAAGTTTGAAGACGTATCTCACTTTTGTTTCAGGTAGCCTAAGCAAGTTTAGCACGTTAACTATCCAAGTAATTAAAGTTATGGGAAACAGTTGTTGCAAAGTGAATGGGTTACATTTTCGTAAAATATAGTTTTGTAAAAGACTACCATAATAATTAATTTAGTAATAGTACCTTTCTGTGGTATTGTATGACACCTCCAGATGTTTATGACACACACACACACAGGAATGCATCTCACTCCACTATTGGTGGTGTTGCTACACTTTTGCGAAGTGCTTGCTTAGCATTACCCCTAATTTCTAGGTCTGACCCTGATCCTCTTCTCTTTTGGGGGAGATTTACAGTTTTTATTTCTTTTTTTGCATTTTGTATTCGATTTGATTCCCCAGGTTTTATCTGCACTTTTAGACCTTTGCTGTGTTTGTTTTTTGTAGCCTGAGATCAGGTTAGAAAGAGAAGATTCTGACATATATCATTAGTTACTTGGCAACTTTATTTGCTGAAGAATCTGGGATGAGTGCAGAGCCACAACAAAGATGAAGGCCTTGAGGGTTTTGAGGTCAAGGTGATCCACATAATGTGATAGAACCCTGACGTCCAATGCAAAATCAAAGCGATGTCCTTTGCTGGAAGCAGGAGCTATGCAAAACCTATTCAAGGATAAAACCTTGTTCCAACAGAAGGTTCCATTATAAAATAGTGGATAAATTATGTTATGTTACTTCACATTTGCATAGGGCACTTCTGCCATTGAAATGGTGTGAACAAAAAATAAGATACACTTAGACCTCCTGTCATTTACTGGATACAGCTTGGTACTCCCCCAGCACTCAGGAAGAGACGTGCAGAAGGGAGGATCTAGGGGCGGATCAGAAGACACGCAACGAGATGTGAAACTGCAGGACAGCTCAGGCACTGTGGTGTGCGCTTGAGAACAGATTCCTTCGATTCAATGCAGATCAATGATTTGACTTCTAGTTCATGTGAAAGCAGACGTATGTCAGAAAAAAAGGATCACATGCAGGTAGGACAATAAAAGCAATAGAAATAAGTTCATATTGAAGAACCTTGCAGGCATTATATTGCACAGTATCACAGACTGTTAGGTGTGTGCATGGATGTCATTTAGGGCACTTTCCTTGCAGCCCCTGGCGTCAGAGGGTGCAGGAGCAGGGCTGGGCGTAGAGGGAAAGCAGGGCTTTCAGAGCTCTTTACTCTGTTCACGCAGCCCCCTTCTTGTGAATCTCAGAGAGGCACTATTTCGCTCATGGAGAGCAGCAACAGTATCCTTTTGACCTGGAGAGCTAAGAGGAAGGAGTGGATAATTAAAAAACAGAAAGTTAACAGTGTAGGCCCCAGAGATGACCTTTTTCTGCTTATCAGGTGAACTGAAGAAAATGAGTTTTCAGGCTCTGGTGGGATGAGTTTTAGACTCTTGTTACATTGTATAACATTTCTGATTCGAAAGGCACACGCACCACAAGCCTTCCTGCACTCAACACCTGAAACAATGCAATTGATTTCAGGGATTTTTAGATTTGTAAATATGAACAATGAATCCAAATTGAACTGCAACTTTTGTAAGACCCCTGGCCACTGCAGTCTAAAGTTATAACCCACTGAGCTATCAGCAAATAAAACACACTGACTGTAATCAATATTAGAACTATAAATACAACACTGGTGATACCGCTCCTGACCGGATGAGACTGTGGTGGAGTCCCTATAGTCTAAACCATGGCTGGACAGTACTAGACCGCGGTAGAGCTGCAGGACCCTGCTGTCAGACATAGATTTTGTGTACAAAACCTATTCTTTTCCCTTCTTTCATGTGTGCCGTACAGTGCAGGACACAGACGAAGTTAGAAAAATGTGGCGATTATTAAAGTGGCTTGTCTTTTAAATCTGTCTCCAGTAAACATAATGTGTTTATGTAATCCCCTGTCTACAAATGTTAGTAGATAGGGGTATGCATGAAATCCTTGGGGTGGTTGTATGGGAATGCCCATGTACAACCCATAATATGCCCTTTTGACATTAAGTAATGCATTGCGCTACTAAGTGCTATATTGGGCAACATTCCACAGCAAATCATGATTTGTGTTGGAACGTAAATCCAATCACAACATTTTGCGCTTGGTTTGTGTCTCTTTTGTGACCAAACCAAGCGTGAAGTGTTAGTAAACCTGGTGACCTGTTAACATGGAATCATATTTTAACTATGGAGATACATTTGTAAGTTATGTACTCCCAGTGTTTAAAAATCAGAGATGTTATAATTCAGGATTGATGTGCAAGGTGTGCACTCTGTGAGTCACAGTACTGAGTTACAATGGGTGCTGTAGGGCTGCTTGCTGTGTGGACCTGTCTTCTTATTCAGTTCCAGAGGCAATCAGTGGTAACTGGGTAGTTAATACTGATTAACTCATGTTTACCTCTTGTGTGTAGTGGTCTGATTTAGAGTTTGGCAGGTGGGATACTCCATCACAAACATGGTGGTTATCCTGACCACTTTATTACAATTGCATTATATCCTATGGAACACTTGAAGTAAGTTGGGCATGAAATCAGTCACATCTGTGACAGAGTATCCCAGCCACCAAACTCTAAATCATGTCTCCATTGTCTTGTATAATATTGTATTTCACAATAAGTGGCAAGTATTCCTAAATGGCTCGATGGTTCGATGGTGGGGGTAAGCATTTAAGGTTTAGTCTAGGAGCTTGAGTTTCCACCTTTCCAAGAGAAACGTTAACCGGGCAGAAACGTTAACCGGTGAGGATATCCACTTCCTCACCTGCAAAAGCAGGGAGTGCTGGCGATCAGGGACATCCCTGAATGCCTGTCACAATGTTAACATTGTATGTCCAAAAACGTTAAAGGGCCTTACCCCTCCAATATGACAAAGTTTTGGCCTCATGGTCACCTCTGAAGTATGAGTCTGACCCACGTGTACCACTACATTTCATATATGAAATTGACACTGTGTCCTACGGTGCCCAGCAGTACATCATCCCATCATTCAGTTGGTAGTGTGGGACTAGATACCACCATTACCGGTCCCGGTGGTGCTTCACGGCAAAGACAACAACGAATGGCCTGCCACCCAGCGGCATGTCTGCTGGCCACTGCCTGCACACACCTCTATGATCTGCTGCATGCTCACACACCTCTGCAGCAGGGCCAATGACCAGCTGGTCCATCTAACCCGTCTCCCCAGAGTCCCCTGCCTGACAATGCCCTGATGAGCATCCAGGCGCCCCAAGCTGCCACTCGAGAGCCTCGGGTCTGCAAACCTCTGCCCCACACCTTTCAGAATGCCATTTTGTCAGCGGTGATGCCCCTAAAAAAAGAGTTGACCTCCATTCATGTTGGTCAGGTGTCGCACAACATCTCAATGAAGCCTTCTCCTTCAAGCTATCCCAAGCGAATTCCCGACCCCTCCAGCTGGTCCCTGTATGATCCTGTGTTTATCGGAATTTGGATGCAGAAATTGACAGAGTAAAACAACGGCGCCTCCACCCAGGGTGGTGCAGTGCGAAAGTGGGCCCTCACTTAGTTAACCCCGAAGCACAGCCGGGAAAGGACACAAACAAATCGCACAAACCGTGCCACTGTGTGGCCACATTCATAAGTGCCTGCGACCATGCCAAGCACTAGAAACCATTGATTGTGATAGCCCGCCTGGAAGGACAATGGAGGAGTGAGGCCCTGCGCTTTGTACATTCTGATGATACATGCTCCTCAAGGAAGCTTGGGATGCCCGAGATCTGGACAGAAGTCTCAGAGATCCTGACATGCAGGCCACACTCCAATGGACCCTAGTCCTTACTGCGCTCGTGGTGCGGACCCGAGTGTCACTATAACTGTATTGTAAGATAAGCAAGGATCCTCACAGGTCAGATCGGCAGAGCAACATTACTCGTTCTCTCCCCCCCACTTTTTTCGCACTCTATGGCCTTAACTTACCCTTGCAGCTCCTGCCATGACGGCGCCCTTGCATCCCCTCTTCCTACAGCGGCACCACTGACGGACATAACACTTAACGACAGAGGTGCCTGATATCCCTTTCTGTTCCTATATGTGTGGGCTCTCCTTCAGGGTTCCCATAACTGCCCCTTTGTACGGACATCGACATCAGAGAGACGCTCTGGAACTTTACAACCCACAAGGTGACCACAATCAGTCACAGCTTGACCTATTTGATGTACACAATTAAAGATTTTCTTGTTGTTGTCCGCACCATGAACATTATAAGCTGGGTGATCTATGGGAACGGCATATCTTAGCAGGGTATTCGTGCTTTTCCTAATGTCCTTAATTGTGTCCATACAGTGGACATGGCTGTGGCCCAATAGCTTATATGTGATGCACATAATACCCATCTAAATTGTAACGAGACTGTAAGCGCCAAGATAAAGTCCCTCCCCCTGCAGTATCAATATCCCATAGAATACTCTATAATATTCTGTAAATGAATGAATGTGCTATTAACATTGTACATCACGATGTAAAACCCTTTCAGGTAAGGCGACCGAGGTGTAGTTTATGCCTTTAAATTCCCACGGTATCAGGACATCCCTTCGTGATTTCTTCACTACACACCCCGTTTTGGTCAACACATTAGCCGTATACCTGGCACATACCCGCTGCACACCCCCACTAAGGATAAGCTTTCTGTTCGTGCCCCATCCAACAGATGTTATTAAGCGATACCATGTAAATCCTAGGCATTGCAAAAGTATTTGAGGAGGACAAAACACGTAGGTGAATTCCATTGGAATTGCGCTCAAATGGGTAAAGAGGAGCAAAACGACTAGACTATTCTACCGGCACCACGCTGCCAACAGCAACAAGCCAATCTAAATACACATCCGGAGTCGTCGCACCTACGCTGGAAGCCCTTTCCTAAGTGAGTGGAACCATTTTAGCGAACAAACATATGCCCAGGCTGCTAAAAAATCCTGCGTGCCCATATTGTAAAGGTGAAAGTGTCACCCATTGTCCAGAAAACGTCACCCATTCTTACAGTGAAGTTAGGAACATGTCCCACAAGCAATCTGATACTTTGGCAAGTATGTAACAATGAACTAACACGCAGTACACTTGTTATCCTGCCACCGTTGAGAGGCCCTACGATGCCAAATTGCATATAAAATAAACAATCTGGCCGCATTACACTGTCTACAATGGGGTACCTGTGTTTGTATGATGTGGTCAATCACCGCGTAAGATCCGGTCCCTGGATCTTAGCATGCCTTCAGGGCTGAACTAAGCATAGTTATATATTTTATTTCTATGTAGAGTTTTATATAGCGTAGGCATAGGGGTACCTTCCAGGGCGCAAAACCAGGTCAAACCTCGGCCACCACTACCCCCGACAGGGGCCCAGATACTGGAGCAGAATTACAACTCTCTGTAGCCAACACAAATACAGCCACTCCGTAAGGCAGCCCAGCCTAACTTTTGATCTCCGGCCCGGACACACCAGGCAAAGACAACAATTCAAAGGCAATTCCACCGCTCATTCGCCTTTTGAGCCGTAGCCTGGCCGCGCCCCCCCATTTTAAGAATGTGTTCCCATAAGGATTCAGCTTTGGGGTGATTTGGGCCCTAATTAATTTTATTGCCCGGCATATGGTGTAGTAAATTCTCCATGCTGTAATTCTATCCAGCCCTAGGATGTCAAGACCACTTGCTCCGGGGGAAGAGGTTATTAATGAGAGAAGATTCCTGGGCCACCTCGTGCTTTACCCGGCCAAATTCTAGTCCATTTGGGGCCTGGGACGCTGTGAGGGCGAGGTGGCACACCCTCCAGGTCACTGTTCTAACTTTGGACCCTTCTCGCACTGGTCCCCTTTCAGCCGCCGCGTAGGGAAGGGCAAACCTGGCGGGGTGGCCTCACCTGCTGCTAAAGGTGTCCGGGTTGCCCCTGTAATCACTGGAAATTTCGCTTCTACCCCCGAAGTCCAGCAGGCGCCCCTGCGCCCACAATGAGCGTGGCCTGCCCCCTTCAGCCATGGCGCCCCAGCCCGAACAAACACGCCTGAACTGGTACGTATTCCTTGACCTGTCCATGGTGATGGCGGTTCACCAGCTCGGGGTCTACCATTGTCCGCCTCCCCGCAGGATCACCAGGTGCTGCTGCCACTGCGCACACCTATGGCACGGGTGGCGGCTGGGCACCGGCAGTGCCTCCAGATGCACTGTCCGGGGTCTCTCGAGGCAGAGGTCTGAGGAAACGTAAGCTCTGCAACTGTGCGCACACACACGGGGATAGGAGACAAGAAAGGTGCGATGAAACGCTGGAATGTCTTCCTGGTCTGAGGATCACCCACGCGCCCTCTCTACCGGCACAGAAAGGCATGAATCCGGACTGTCCAGAACAACCATGCCATTGTCAATCAAAGTAGTGGGTGTTATCCATGCAGCGTCTCCTAGGGGATGAAATGAAGCAATGGACGGTTACCACTTTCCCTACGCGCATGGGCGGAGACAGATGAGGGAGAATGACGCACCGCCCCCTACGAAAGCGAGAAGGCCGATGCAGGGCCCCAAGTCCGTTGCGGTGTCCCATCGCACTGATGTCCCGATGGGTAGCAGCGACCGTCACCAGACAGAAAGGAGCCGCCAGACCGCCGGTGAGAAGAAGGCAGTACTGGCAGCTAGGGATGGGGGTGAGGGAGGGACAGCAAGCGCTGTGCTGATCCTGCCAGTGATCTCCCTAAGCACAATCCCCGGTCAAAGGGGCAGTGAGGTGCCAGGAGCAAGCCGAGGTGGGGCAGCGTGACCCTCACTGCCCTCCCCCCGCACCGTAAGACAACCTCAGGCCAGAGCCCGAGCACCGCAGCGTGGGTAAGAGCAGCTCGATGCTCGCCGATCCCCCTACCCCCAGGCCACGCGGCTAATGCCCCGGCAACTTTCGCTCCTCGAGGGAGTAGGTGGGGAGGGAATACCGCGGAGTTCGCTGCCCTCCCCCATACGGCCTCCGTTACCGTGACCAGGGCTCGGCACTCGCGCTGCCATGCATCCGCAGTGGAGTGTGCGACAACAGGCCCACGCGGGCCGAGGCTCCTATTTAACCCGCAGCAGCCACCCTCCAAGCACAATCAACAGGAGGAGAGGGGGAGCGTCGCAAAGCTCGCTGCCCTCCCCCCACCAACCGGGGCACCCCGGACAGGGGTGCAGAGCTGCCATGTGCCCCCCGGGACCTGTCCTACCCCCCCCAGCGGATCGCAACATAGGCACTGGCCGGGCTGATGAGCCCTAACTCCGCCACCAAGGGTCCTAACTGGAGGGTGGGGGGGTCGATGACTCACCGCATTGCAGCTCCCAGGGTATCCAAGGCACGTCTAAACAGCGAGACGTGCAATGAACAAGAGGCTGCACAGTGGGCGGGGGAAGGCATTTGTACCCTTGTCCCCCCCACAGCCGGAAGTGACGCGGACAGCTGACCCCCTGGTCCCGAGACCAGGTAGCCTAGTCTGCTGACTCCTGTGCCTTCCTGTGGCACTAAGGCAGCCCCCCTGTTGGAGGGTCCCCTACGTAGCCCCCCGGGCAGCCTTGGCAGTCACCTCTTGCACCAGGAAGCAACGAAAGACAACAAAAACGAGCTCTCAACAAAAAACAGACCCAATTTCAGAATCCTGTAGCAATTGTTTTTTAGTCAGAAGAGACCTGCTTCCGGAATGATCAGAGGCAACATCACGCAAACTTTCTTACATGTCCTGAGCTTCAGTCAAGGGGATCTCTTATTTTACAGGGTGCTCAGTGTGTTTCGCAAACCTCTGTACAAAATTTCTGCACACCCAGGTGGTGTGGCCCAGCAAAAAGATAGACCTCATGCCATACCTGCCAACTTGAAGAACAATCTCACCGTGTGAGAAAGGGGCAGGCCCTTGAAAGGGGACGGGATCTCATGCTAAGAAGTACCTATGAGGCCCTTTTGAACCCTGACCCCAAACCTAGCTTGGGCTGGTGCCGATGTCCTGAGGTGCTTTGACACCCATTAATGGATGTCAGCAGTTCAAAGCCTCAGAAAATGATCTGAAAACTACTATTTACAGTGATTTTCAGCTCATTTTGCCAGCCACCGTGTGATATCGGCTCCTCACTGGTGTGATGGGAGCTGATATTGTGTTTCACACGGTGGCACTGTGTGAGTAGGCAAGCATGGTCATGCAGAGGGAATACTAGTCAGTAAAACCCAAGTCACCAAGGAACAGCGTATGGAATGTTTGTATGTCAAAGTATTGAGATCAAAAATACTGACCTGCACATATATTGACTCCACAATATCGACTATCGTCACTGGCATCTCTAGAGGGGGCAGATGGGGCCAGTGCCTCAACTTTGTTTGCACTGGCCCCACCTTGAGCCGTGCCACCACCACAGCTGTTAAATGTGCCAGGACGTGGTACAGAAAAACTAATGCACACTGCATCTAGCCACATATATTAATTTTTCCAAATAACTTTCTGTGCAAAACAGTTTTTTTCGCTTTAATTTGTGTGTGTCTATATCTATGTACACTTATACATATATATGTATATATATTTATAAAAGTCATATTTAAACATTTTCAGCAGTATATATGTGTGTGTATATATATATATATATATTTTCACTAAAAAAACAAAGGTTACAGGGATGTAATAGATATGTTCAGATTTTACATACACAAAACCATAGAAATTCAACAGTTATAGTTATACTTATCTCAAGAAACTATAACTCGTGCCCTAAGGTAAATATAACTCACCCGCCATGTACTGTTTTCTCATCAATAGTTATATACTTAATTAAAACTGCTGAATTTCTATGGGTTTGTGTGTGTAAAATCTGAACCCAACTATAACATCCCTGTAACCCTTGTTTTTTTAGTAAATTTCTAAGGTTCTTTTAACTCTATTTCCTAACTATAACGTTCCTGCAACCTTTGTTTTTTTTTAGTGAATGTCTGTTTTTTTTAACGTAAAGTAACATTTAATTACTATACGTTAATTCAACAACTGCCACCCATGAGTGAAGGCCGTGCGCGGTGGGGATTGGCTGCTGGTCGCCCTGCAGCCAACTTCCCACATGCAGCCAACCCCATGCCACACACAGCGGGGGGTTGGCCACAAGGTCTGGCCTGTGGCCAACCCCCCCAAGACAGCCAACCTGTGGGCCCCCACCCTGGGCTGTATGTGTGTGTGAGTGGGTCTGTGAGTTGCTGTGTGGGTCTGTGAATGTGTATATCAGTGCTTGTGTGGGTGTGTATGTCAGTGTGTGGGTCTGTGAGTGGGTGTGTGAGTGCTTGTGTGAATGTGTAAGTGGGTGTGTGAGTGGTTTTGTGTGTCTATGAGTGGATGTGTGAGTTGCTGTGAATGAGTGTCAGTGTGTGAATGGGTGTGCGAGTGGTTGTATTAGTGTGTGAGAGAGTGTATGAGTGGGTGTGTGAGTGGCAGTATGGGTCTGAGTGTGTGGCTGTATGAGTCTGTGAGTGGTTTTGTGGATGTGTGAGTGGCTGTATGTCTGTAAGTGGGTGGGTGTATGAATGGCTGTATGGATGTGTGAGTAGGTGTGTGAGTGAGTGGCTGTGTGAGTCTATGAGTGAGAGTAATAATATGGAGTTGTGAAAAAGTGTGTGTGGGTCTGTGAAAGTGTTTTTTTTTCATTGGCCTCTGGATACGCGTATCCATCGCAGATTCACGTAGGGGCCACTCTGAGCACAGCAATCGTCATCAGATCTCTGCGCGTGTTAAAACAAAAAGCTTATGGGCAATTTCTTGCCCATCAGGGGTCCCTCACTGATCCCTCGCTTGCACCCATTGGGTCAGGGTGTCTCTACCATGGCCCCTTCTTTCAGTTTTCACTTATATTTTCAGGTCCCAGGACCGTGTCCCAATATCACTTGAGCTGCTGTCTCAAAACTTTCAGGTTTGTCGTTTTAGCGAGGGCAGAGAAAAAGGGGGGCCCACAAACGCTTTTTACCCATGCAATTCCCTATAGGGATTTTAGATCTACAGCCTGAACTGCTGGACAGAATTACACCAAATTTGGCAGAAAGCTAGATCTTGGTCCAGAAAGAGTGATTTTAGGAATTTGGTGTAGATCTATTCAGTAGTTTTCGAGAAGGAAACACAAATGTGTATATCTAGAGTTGCGAATCCTTCGGGAAGCCATTTCGATACTTTGTGAATCCACGTGCCAACAGCAATGCAGTGATTGGGTGGCCACAACCTGAGTAGAAAGTTGCGGCCACAATTTTATATATCGGGGAATGGTCACAAGGGGTGAAAATTCATCAAAAAAGTAATAGAAGGGGTCAGGGTAGAGGTACCTGGCCCCTATGTTTGCAATACTGGGGTCTGTGAGAGACCCCTGATGGTCAACAAAATGTCCAGAAATGTTTTTTACCACTTGCGAGGATTCACAAACCCTCTGCGGCACTCAGAGCAGCCCCTCATGTACCACCTCAGCGGATTCGCAAATTCGGATGAAAAGTTTAATTACAATACATATATACACTCACTCAAACACTCGTGCACCCACTCACAGACCCACTCAGACACTTATGCATCCACTCACAGACCCAGACACTTATGTATCCTCTCACAGGCCCACTCAGACAGTCTCACACCCGCTGACAGACCAACTCAGACACTTACACACCCACTTACAGACCCACTTCAACACTTATGCATCTACTCAAATACCAACTCAGACACTTATGCATCCACTCACAGGCCCACTGGCAGACCCACTCAGACACTCTCACACCCACATACAGATGCACTCAGACACTCATACTCCCACTCAGACTCACACTGTCACAGCCACTCACAGACTCACTCAGATATGCACACACCCATTGGCAGACCCACTCAGACACTCACACACCCACTTACAGACCTACTCAGACATTTACACACCCACTTACAGACCCACTCAGACACTCATGCACCTACTCACAGACCCAATCAGACAGTCTCACACTCACTCACAGACCCACACAGACACTCACACACCCAGCGTTAGGCCCACTCAGACAGTCTCACACCCACTTACAGACCCACTCAGACACTCAGACACTCATGCACTGACTCAGGGACTCAAGCAGACACTTTCACACCCAATCACAAAAACACTCAGACACTCATGTACCCACCCACAGACCCACTCAGACACTCGCTCATTCACTCACAGACCCACTCAGACACTCTTGCACACAATCACAGACCCACTCAGACACTCTCAAAGCCACTCATAGACTCACCCAGACTTTCCCGTAGCCACTCACAGACCCACTCAGACACTATCACACCCACTCACAGACCCATTCGGACACTCTCACACCCTCTCACAGACCCATTTAAATACAATCACTCCCACTCACAGACCCACCCACTCACACACCCACTCACAGAACCACTCAGGCACTCTCATACCCATTGGCAGACCCAATCAGACACTCACGTACAGTTGCAGAGACCCACTCTGATACTCTGATACCCATTCATAGACCCATTCAGACACTCACACACCCACTCACAAAACTACTCAGACACGCACACACCTACTCACAGTCCCACTCGGACACTGATACACTCACTGGCAGGCACACCAAGACACTCTCACACCCACTCCCAGACCTGCTCAGACACTCACATGCTTATTGGCAGACCCACTCAGACACTCACACACCCACTCACAGATTTAATTAGACACTCAGACACCGACTAGTAGACTTACTCAGACACTCATGCACCTACTCACAGACCCAATCAGACAGTCTCACACCCACTCACAGACCCACACAGACACTCACACACCCAGCGTTAGGCCCACTCAGACAGTCTCACACCCACTTACAGACCCACTCAGACACTCAGACACTCATGCACTGACTCAGACACTCAAGCAGACACTTTCACACCCAATCACAAAAACACTCAGACACTCATGCACCCACCCACAGACCCACTCAGACACTCGCTCATTCACTCACAGACCCACTCAGACACTCTTGCACACAATCACAGACCCACTCAGACACTCTCAAAGCCACTCATAGACTCACCCAGACTCTCCCGTAGCCACTCACAGACCCACTCAGACACTATCACACCCACTCACAGACCCATTCGGACACTCTCACACCCTCTCACAGACCCATTTTAATACAATCACTCCCACTCACAGACCCACCCACTCACACACCCACTCACAGAACCACTCAGGCACTCTCATACCCAATCAGACACTCACGTACAGTTGCAGAGACTCACTCTGATACTCTGACACCCATTCATAGACCCATTCAGACACTCACACACCCACTCACAAAACTACTCAGACACGCACACACCTACTCACAGTCCCACTCGGACACTGATACACTCACTGGCAGGCACACCAAGACACTCTCACACCTACTCCCAGACCTGCTCAGACACTCACATGCTTATTGGCAGACCCACTCAGACACTCACACACCCACTCACAGATTTAATTAGACACTCAGACACCGACTAGTAGACTTACTCAGACACTCAAGTACCCACTGGCAGACCTACTCAGATACACTCAAACAACTCAAAGACCCACTCAGACACTCATGCACCCACTCACAGGCCCACTCAATCAGTCACAGACCCACTCACTGAGCCACTCTGACACTCTCACTCCCACTGATAGATTTACTGAGACATTCATGCACAGTTTTCTCATCATTAATTTTTATTGCAAATTTTGCAGTGATATTATCAATGATGTCATAGAAGTTGTCATAACTGATATAATAAGTTGGGTAATTGGCAGTGCATGGCGAGAGCATGAGTGATAGCTACCTTAGGGCACAAGTTATAGTTTCTTGAGATAACTATAACTATAACTGCTGAATTTCTATGGTTTTATGTGTGTAAAATCTAAACCTGACCATAACATCCCTGTAACCTTCGGTTTCTTAGTAGATTTCTAAGGTTTTTTAAAATTCTCTTTTCCAACTACAATGTCCCTCTAACCTTTGGTTTTATCGGTGAACGTTACGGTTTTTAATACTATTACTTCGCAACCGTTACTACGCTTGCGATGTTACAACGCGTACCATTAGTACACAAGTTGTTACATCTCAAGCCTTGTTACAACGCATGTGTTGTAATGGTATGCGCTTCCGTTTCCAAACAACAACGTGCAGATCTGACGTCGCTGGAAGCCGCTGGAAGCCAGAGAAGAGAGGAACCCCGGAGGAGAGAGAGGTAAGTGCAGTTTTTTGGGCCATGCAGGGGTAGTATTTTAGGTTGTAGGGTTGTGTTTGAGTAGTGTAGAGTAGTATATTTGAGTTTAGGGTAGTGTCAGGGATCGTGAAGGGTAGTGTTGGTGAGTAGTGATGTGGTGTTTGTGTAGTGTAGGGTAGTGTTTTAGGGTTTAGGGTAGTTTTGGGGGTCGTGCAGGGTAGTGATTCAGTGTAGAGACCGGACTGGGGTAGGGGCAGGGACGTACTGGGGGTAGTGTTTTAGGGTTTAGGGTAGTGTTGTGGTGTTAGTGTAGTGTAGGGTAGTGTGGGGGTCGTGAAATGTAGTGCTAGAGTGTAGGAACAGACTGGGGTAAGGGCAGGGTCATGCTGGGGGAAGTGTTCTAGGGTTTAGGGTAGTGTTGTGGTGTTAGTGTAGTGTAGGGTAGTGTTTTAGAGTTTAGGGTAGTGTTGGGGGGTCATGAAGTGTAGTGTTAGAGTGTAGGGTCCAGGCAGAGGGACGGGGGAAGGTCGTGTAGGGGGTAGTGTATTAGGGTTTCAGGTAGTGTTGTGGTGTTTAAGTAGTGTAAGGTAGTGTAAGGTAGTGTAGTGTAAGCATGATTTTAGTGCAATGTTTTTAATTAGCATAAACCATAGTACATTTGTAACCATTTGCACTATAGATGCATGTGCAGTTAAAACTTGCGAAGTAATGGTTTATGCTAAGTAAAAACATCACACTAAAATCATGCAAAGTAATGGTATGCGAAGTATCGACATACATTCCTATTTTCTAACTATAACATCTCCTTTGTTTTTGGGTGAATTTCTAGTTTTTGTTTAACATAAAGTAATATTTAATTACTATACATTAATCCATCAGTCGCCACGCACAGTCCAAGGCTGTGCAGGAGGGAATGGCCACATGCAGCCAACCCAACACTGCACACAGCCAAAGGCCTGAAGCCAACCCCCTCACCCCCAAAAGCAGCCAAATTGCAGGCCCCTCTGTGTGAAAATGGCTGTGTGTTGGTCTGGGAGTGGGTGTTTAACTAGCTGTATGAGTGTGTACATCAGTGTGTAAGTTTCTGAGTGGGTGAGTGAGTACATGTGTGGGTCTGTGAGTGGATGTATAAGTGGTTCTTTGGGTCTGTCAGTGGGTGTGTGGGTGACTGTATGAGTGTGTAAATGGGTGTGTGAGTGGTTTCTGGGTCTCTGACTGGGTGTGTGAGTAGCTGTACGGTGTCTGAGTGGGTGTGTGAGTAGTTGTGTGGGTATGTAAGTGGGTGAGTGAGGGCCTGTGTGGGTCTGTGAGTGGGTGTGTGAGTGGTTCTCTGGGTCTCTGAGTGGATGTATCAGTGACTGTATGGGTGTGTGAGTGGATGTATGGATGTGTGACTGGGTGTGTGAGTGACTGAGTGTACAAATGGGTAAGTGAGATGTTTTCTGGGTCTCTGATTGGGTGTGTGAGTGTCAATGTGCGTGTGTGAGTGGCTCGCTGGGTTTCAGAGTGGATGTATTAGTGACTGTATGGGTGTGTGAGTGAGTGGTTTTCTGGCTCTCTGTGTGAATGTGTGAGTGGCTGTATGGGTGTGTCAGTGGTTTTGTGGGTGTGTAAGCTGCTGTATGGGTGTGGCTCTCTGAGTGGGTGTGTGAGTGCCTGTTTGGGTCTGTGAGAGCGTGTGTCAGTTGTTCTCTTGGTCCTTGAATGGATGTGTGAATGACTGCATGGGTGTGTGAGTGGGTGTATGGATGTGTGAGTGGGTGTGTGAGTGGTTGTGTGAGTGGTTGTGTAGGTGTGTGAGAGAGTGTGTGAGTGCATCTGTGAATGGATATATGTGTTTTTTAATTGGAGTCAGGATCCACAAATACACTGCTGATTTACACAGGGGGCCACGCTGAGCTCCGTGGTGGATCTGCAGATCACTGCGCACGCAAAACAAATAATTTTCTCACAATTTCTTCCCCATGAGGTGTCCCTCACAAACCCCTCCATCAGTCCCATGGGGTCAAGATACCTCTATCATGACCCCTTATGTCCTATCTTCACTTTATTTCCCTTCCTCTGGATCCTTGACCCTATTCTCAAAATGGCAACTCCAACTTTTCTCTCAGGTTGCGGCCAGCCAGTCACGGCTTTACTGTTGGAGCGTCTCTAGATATACATACATATTTTTTCTTTAATTACTCCAAAAGTCTTGAACAGCTTTACAGCAAATTACAAAAACCACCCTTCCTGGACCAATATCTATCTTTCTGCTAAATTTGGTGTAATTCCGTTCAGTGGTTCAGGCTGTAGTTGTGTCTAAAAGAATCTGAAGAACGTCCGACCAATCTCCAGACTCCATACCTGGCTAAGGTGCTTGAGCAACATGTGCTCAGAGTGCTTTCATCCTTTTTGGAAGAGCATCAGCTGCTACATATGAAGCAAGCAGGATTTAGAGCTCACAATAGCACTGAGTTGGTGATGCTCTCATTACTGGATGAGCTAAGGCTAACAGCTGATAAGAAGCTCCCCTCAGTGTTGATCCTATTGGACATCTCGGCCGCATTTGACACGATCAACCATGCACAATTGGTGGCCCGTGTCCGTCGGCTGGGAGTTACTGGGACAGTCCTGCAATGGATTGTTTCCTTTCTGAAGGATCGGTCCCAAACAGTCCAAATAGTGGAATGTACATCTAGGCATGGCGCTTTGCCATGTGGGGTTCCGCAGGGATCTGCGCTGTCGCCCTTGCTTTTTAATATCTACCTCCAGCCTCTGATAGAAGCACTGCCCAATCTGGATTGTCAGGTATATAATTATGCCGACAACACCCAATTAATTGTTCACATTGATAATTCTTCCCAGGCACAGCTTAAGGTACAGTACATCTTACGGTTTACTATAAACTGGATGACTTTGAAATTACTCAATTGCTCTATCTGCAAGTATTATGGCATTCCTGGGTTAATGGTTTGTAGCGCTTAGAGACCGTTGGTGATTTGGCGCTTTACAAATATAAATTAACATACCATAACATAAAATGCGTTGGGGAAATTGCATGGGGAAAATGTATTTTGGGACCTGCCTTTGTCTCTGCCCCGCTTGGCAAATCACATCAAATTCCAGACAGCAGGTGAAGTGACTCGCAAACTAGTTGTGAAAATTTCATGAAGATTCGCCAACCGGCGCCAAAGTTATTAACAAAACAAAAAACACTTTTCCTATGGAAACTAGTTCCTAACTATAGCCACCTACTGGCTACCACCACTAGGTGGTATGTATGTATATATATATATATATATTTTTTTTTAATTCATCTCCCCACAGGGCTTCCTCGCGCACTCATGGAATGGATGCAACGTTTTCACAAAGTATGTAGTTCAAATTCTTTATTCTCTTACAGCGTGCCAGTAATAAAACTCTACGCATTTCGGTCTCTACGGAGACCTTGCTCACAAGACTAACAACAAACCACACCTTTTTTCGTGCTTTAAACTCACATCTACTGTGAAGTGACATCACTTCCTGATGGGTGCAGCTAAGCATTCTGGTTAATGTAGTGTTAAAAACTCTTAATATAATACAAACATATACACAATGTTACGATCAAACCAGACATTTCTCATTGAGCCAAACTATTCTTTTTTGTGTCAATTAGGTCAATAATATGAGCGAGTTTGTTTTTTCATGTAACCCATTAAATTCTTAACAGTACTTTTTCATGACTAAGCCATCTATAAAATTCTGCCCTCCAGTGGGCCATTTCAATATATTGGGGCCGATTCACAGAACTAACTTAAGACAAAATCCTAAACTTACTACTTTTGGTATTCACAGAAGTTAGGATTTTGTCTTAAGTTTGTCTTAAGACAAACTTAAGACAGACTCAAGACAGACTTAAGACAGACTTAAGACAGACTTAAGACAAACTTAAGACAAAATCCTAACTTAAGTCTGTCTTAAGTCTGTCTTAAGTTTGTCTTAAGTCAGTCTTAAGTCTGTCTTAAGTCTGTCTTAAGTTTGTCTTAAGTCTGTCTTAAGTCTGTCTTAAGTCTGTCTTAAGTTTGTCTTAAGACAGAATCCTAACTTCTGTGAATACCGAAAGTAGTAAGTTTAGGATTTTGTCTTAAGTCAGTTCTGTGAATCGGGCCCATTGAATTTCCTAGTCATATAGCTAAGACTCGTTCCTTCAGTGGGATGTTTACGTATATTTTTACACACAGTAAGGACACCCACGATTTTTGCCCTCCAGTGGGTCCA
The DNA here is from genome assembly GCF_964204655.1 of Triturus cristatus. Taxonomy (NCBI): domain Eukaryota; kingdom Metazoa; phylum Chordata; class Amphibia; order Caudata; family Salamandridae; genus Triturus; species Triturus cristatus. The sequence continues at coordinate 628,967,366 of NC_140590.1, read as the reverse complement.
TGTCCATCCTACACACCATAACTTGACCAATCTAACGATAATTATTAATTAAAGAAATTCCTGATATCTATGATTTCTTGGCGTAACAACAGGAAGAGTTTTTTTTACACACAAATGCGCTGCCCCCAATTCACCCGTGAATATCCCAGAATTTTTATAATAACTTTATAAAAACCTATGTGTACGGGAGGTCAATATTACAGTCCTTGCTTTAATGCATCTAGTATACTACAGTTTCTCAACAGTTCACAAATGATAATGGAGTTCCTCGTCTTGATTTAATCCATATTGAGTAAGAGTTCGAAAGTTCAGAATGTGTTTAGATTCTTTCTGCCTGAGAACTTTTTCGCGGTCTCCTCCTCTTGGATGTATTCCCACAGCTTCTACAGCATAAAATTTCAAATCCTTCCATTTTCCATTATGCTCCTTTTCCATATGTTTAGCCACAGCATTACTCATATCTGTGTTAATTGTGGCTTGGACGTGTTCCAAAATGCGTTTTTTTAATTCACAGTTGGTACTCCCCACATATTTCAGTGAGCAGGGGCATTCAATTATATAGATAACAAATTGACTTTTACAGTTAATTAACTGCTGAATTTTCCACATGCGTTTATTAGCCATCATTACTTCCTTCACATTCTGAGCAATTGTGCATACCTTGCAGCAAGTACATTTTAAAAAACCTTTTGGTTTTAACCAAGTTTCTTGTTTCTTTTGATTTTGAAAATGGCTATGGACCAATTGGTCCCTTAGATTTTTTGCCCGTCTGTACGTGATGTTTGGATGATCTCCGACTATTTTAGCAGTTGTTGAATCCATATGTAAGATGTGCCAATTTTTGCGCATTATTTTCACCAATTGTAGATTTTCCGTGGAGTGTGTTGTTATAAACCTTACTTTATTGTCCTCATCTATTTCAGTTTGTTTTTCTTTCAACAGATCAGTTCTATTGATAGAAAGTGTTCGTTGTAATGAAGCTTGGATGGCTTTTGAGCTGTAGTTTCTTTTTTAAAATCTTGCTGTTGCTTGGTTGCGATGTTTTAACCATTCCTCTTCTCTTAGCATATCCTCTTAATCCTGAGAAATTCCCCATATGGGATATTGTTTATCAAACTTTTTTGGTGGAAACTTTACGCATGTAAGACTGCGATTGTGGCTGTGTTTTTGCACTGTACTATCCAATATATAAATTTCAGTGTCCAAAAACACGACATCTTCACGTATGCGATAAAATATGATCGTTTCAAGCAACAAGAAATACTAGATACAGCAACAAATACCAGCAGTTTATCCTCACTTACATCAACGGACGCCAGTGATGTAGAAGGGGATCAAAGAGATGTGAAACCAAAATGTTCTTTTTTAGGCGAAATGAGGCTGGCATTACAACTGAAAAACTGGGAAAAGATCATGGGTGTGCCGGCTATAAACAGCCGGGGAAGAGGCAGAGGGCGTGGAAATGTCCGCAGAAACCCACAAGAAGAGGCAAGCGGCAACACAAATCAAAGTTTCAGTACAAACCGAGTGGGAACGATGACGAGAAGCATGCGACAAAAATGGAATTAGAAAAGTTCCAAATAAATGAGACTCAAGAGCTACAAGTGATCAACCTTTCAAAAAAAATCTTAACTGAAACAGAAATGAAACTTCTTCAACGCAGCCTAAATTTCGGTCCCACCATGGGCATTGATTTAGCGAAAACCAGAATAGATTTATATAAATTCATCAGAAAAATCAAATTAGCCAAATTGTTCACGGAGAACCCCAAAATGGCCAAATATAGCAAAAAGATCTCGATACCAGATATGGAACTGCTGGCCAAAGATGCAGAACATTTTGTAACCTTAATGGATTTGGACAACAATCTTGAACATGAGAGAGGAGAATTGCGGACACACTGCACCCAGTTGGGAGCTGGATGCAGTAAAAAAAAAACGCAATCCAAATTCTATCCACAATTGCCACATGGGAATGAAATTGATGTATTCCAAGAGTGTGTTATAAAAGATCTATACCAACTAAATCACTCAAAAAAACAGGACAATCTTTCGTATGAAGTACGCAATGCATTACATAATTTAAAAAATGATGACTCAATTGAAATCAAAATGGCGGATAAGGGAGGAAATGTCATTATTTTGGAAAAAGAGGCATACATCCGAGAAGCATACTCACAGTTGAGAAATAAGGAATATTATGAAAGATTGAAAACTAACCCCACAAAAAAATGGAAGGAAGAATTGGATATCAAATTAGATGACTGGATGAAACAGAATTTGTTGGATGAGGATGAAGTAAAATATCTCAGAAAGGAACATCCAAAAATGGCAACCATATATTTCCTTCCCAAAGTACATAAAAATCCCACGAAGCCTCCAGGGAGGCCAATAATTTCGGCGAAGGGGGCCTTATTGGATCCTATGGCCAACTTTTTGGATGTATTTTTATTGCCATATGTCAAAGGTTTGACTTCTTATTTACAAGACACAGGTGACTTGTTGAGACATCTACAGGACACTCCATGGCAAGCAACATACAAGTTAATTACGATGGATGTCATATCATTGTATTCCAATATCCAGAATGGCATTGGTGTAAAAGCCTGTGAACATTTTTTGTCAGACAGAAATATTCAATTTGCGGATCACAATAAAATATTATTGGAAATGATCCAAATCTGCTTGGAACAAAATACATTCATGTTTGGGGAAGAGATCTTCCGCCAAGTCAAGGGCACAGCGATGGGATTTTCTTTTAGCCCATCGTATGCCTGCCTTACCATGGGGCTATGGGAATAAACTTGGGCATGGAGAAATGAAAATGATCATCATGTGAACAAGACCATAGCATGGTTAAGATACATTGACGACCTGCTGATAATATGGGAAGGGACCAAAGACGAATTTGCGGAGTATTTTGAGGTATTGAACAACTGGGAATTGAATTTAAAATTCACATATGACGTCAGTGATGAACGAGTCGTGTTTTTGGACACTGAAATTTATATATTGGATAATACAGTGCATACCACCTTACATCGCAAAAACACAGACACAAATGCAGTCTTACATGCGGAAAGTTTCCACCAAAAAAGTTTGATAAACAATATCCCATATGGGGAATTTCTCAGGATTAAGAGGATATGCTCAAGAGAAGAGGAATGGTTAAAACATCGCAACCAAGCAACAGCAAGATTTAAAAAAAGAAACTACAGCTCAAAAGCCATCCAAGCTTCATTACAACGAACACTTTCTATCAATAGAACTGATCTGTTGAAAGAAAAACAAACTGAAATAGATGAGGACAATAAAATAAGGTTTATAACAACACACTCCACGGAAAATCTACAATTGATGAAAATAATGCACAAAAATTGGCACATCTTACATATGGATTCAACAACAGCTAAAATAGTGGGAGATCATCCAAACATCACGTACAGACGGGCAAAAAATCTAAGGGACCAATTGGTCCATAGCCATTTTCAAAATCAAAAGAAACAAGAAACTTGGTTAGAACCAAAATGTTTTTTTAAATGTACTTGCTGCAAGGTATGCACAATTGCCCAGAATGTGAAGGAAGTAATGATGGCTAATAAACGCATGTGGAAAATTCAGCAGTTGATTAACTGTAAAAGTCAATTTGTTATCTATATAATTGAATGCCCCTGCTCACTGAAATATGTGGGGAGTACCAAGTGTGAATTAAAAACACGCATTTTGGAACACGTCCGAGCCACAATTAACACAGATAGGAGTAATGCTGTGGCCAAACATATGGAAAAGGAGCATAATGGAAAATGGAAGGATTTGAAATGTTATGCTGTAGAAGCTGTGGGAATACATCCAAGAGGAGGAGACCGAGAAAAAGTTCTCAGGCAGAAAGAATCTAAACCCATTCTGAACTTTCGAACTCTAACTCCATATGGATGAAATCAAGACGAGGAACTCCATTATCATTTGTGAACTGTTGAGAAACTGTAGTATACTAGATGCATTAAAGAAAAGCAAGGACTGTAATATTGACCTCCCGTACACATAGGTTTTTATAAAGTTTTTATAAAAATTCTGGGATATTCACGGGTGAATTGGGGGCAGCGCATTTGTGTGTAAAAAAAACTCTTCCTGTTGTTACGCCAAGAAATCATAGATATCAGGAATTTCTTTAATTAATAATTATCGTTAGATTGGTCAAGTTATGGTGAGTAGGATGGACATGGGCCCACTGGAGGGCAAAAATCGTGGGTGTCCTTACTGTGTTTAAAAATATAAATAAACATCCCACTGAAGGAACGAGTTTTAGCTATATGACTAGGAAATTCAATATATTGAAATGGCCCACTGGAGGGCAGAATTTTATAGATGGCTTAGTCATGAAAAAGTACTGTTAATAATTTAATGGGTTACATGAAAAAACAAACTCGCTCATATTATTGACCTAATTGACACAAAAAAGAATAGTTTAGCTCAATGAGAAATGTCTGGTTTGATCGTAACATTGCGTATATGTTTGTATTATATTAAGAGTTTTGAACACTACATTAACAAGAATGCTTAGCTGCACCCATCAGGAAGTGATGTCACTTCACAGTAAATGTGAGTTTAAAGCACGAAAAAAAGTGTGGTTTGTTGTTAGTCTCGTGAGCAAGGTGTCCGTAGAGACCGAAATGCGTAGAGTTTTATTACTGGCAAGCTGTAAGAGAATAAAGAATTTGAACTACATACTTTGTGAAAACGCTGTATCCATTCCGTGAGTGCGCGAGGAAGCCCTGTGGGGAGATGAATTAAAATTGGTAACGGCTTGACCCTGCCGTACCTCAGACGCACCGCCATAGAGCGCCCAGGAATCCACAAGTGGGTCGTGCTGCAGGATATATATATATATATATATGCTCAGAACGGCATGAGGGGCCCATCAAGGGCGGGCCATTTGGCAATTTAAGGGGCAAGTCCACAAAGCACACCTTCAGAACGTCCTTGCCTCTGAGGAAGAAGGTTTCTGCACTTCGAAATGCGTCAGGCTCTGGGACGTTGCTGAACTGCCTACGCGATTGATGTTCCATCTGCGCTTCTTGTACCAATAAAAGGGTGTTACCCACGAACAGCGTCAGAGTGCTTCCCACAACAGGGCAACCTTGAGCTTCGATTTTTGGCGGCGGTCCGGCCGTCGGGAATGCACCACCCCACAACCGGGGGCCAGAAGGCCAGTTACCTAGCTGACCTGCAATTGGGGACGTTGTGACGGATTTAAAGAGGGGCATGGACATTGAGGCCCATCTGAGGGCTTGAATTTGGCGGCAGGAACATGACGTGCAACGCGATCAAATTCGTCAGGGACTACATGGCCCAGCATTCCTCGCTCATGGCGATGAGCGGTCTATACAGACCGGGTTTTCTGGCATATCTATGACCCAGCATCCCTTGCTCAGAACGGCATGAGGGGCCCATCAATTGCGGGCCATTTGGCAATTTAAGGGGCAAGTCCACAAAGCACACCTTCAGAACGTCCTTGCCTCTGAGGAAGAAGGTTTCTACACTTCGCAACGCGTCAGGCTCTGGGACGTTGCCGAACTGCCTACGCGATTGATGTTCCATCTGCGCTTCTTGTTCCAATAAAAGGGTGTTACCCACGAACAGCGTCAGAGTGCTTCCCACAACAGGGCAACCTTGAGCTTCGATTTTTGGCGGCGGTCCGGCCGTCGGGAATGCACCACCCCACAACCGGGGGCCAGAAGGCCAGTTACCTAGCTGACCTGCAATTGGGGACGTTGTGACGGATTTAAAGAGGGGCATGGACATTGAGGCCCATCTGAGGGCTTGAATTTGGCGGCAGGAACATGACGTGCAACGCGATCAAATTCGTCAGGGACTACATGGCCCAGCATTCCTCGCTCATGGCGATGAGCGGTCTATACAGACCGGGTTTTCTGGCATATCTATGACCCAGCATCCCTTGCTCAGAACGGCATGAGGGGCCCATCAAGGGCGGGCCATTTGGCAATTTAAGGGGCAAGTCCACAAAGCACACCTTCAGAACGTCCTTGCCTCTGAGGAAGAAGGTTTCTACACTTCGAAACGCGTCAGGCTCTGGGACGTTGCTGAACTGCCTAAGCGATTGATGTTCCATCTGCGCTTCTTGTACCAATAAAAGGGTGTTACCCACGAACAGCGTCAGAGTGCTTCCCACAACAGGGCAACCTTGAGCTTCGATATATAGATATATATATATATATCTATTACCTACTGGCAGTCGCCAGTAGGTAGTTATAGATAGGACCTATTTTCCATAGGAAATCCGCAACATTCTATTTGGAATAACGTTGGCGCTGATTGACGAATCCTTGCGAAATTTTCCAAACTTTTGGCCAGCTCCGGTCCGCTCCCATCCTGAAAATTTCACGGTGATTCGTCAAGCAGGGGCTGAGAAAAAAGGGGGGTCCCAAAATGCGTTTTCCCCATGCATTTTCTCATAGGACCTGTTGACGCAGCTACAGCCTGAACTGCTGAATGGAATTACACCAAATTTGGCAAAGAGGTAGTCCTCAGTTCAGACTCGTGCCTTTTGCTTAAATGGTGTAAATCCGTTCAGTAGTTCCTGAGAAAATTAGAGTTAAAAAGATAGATATATCTGGGCGGAGCCTAACCACACATCTCATCGTGGGATCTGATTGGCTGTCAGTACTTCATCCAAGAAGTGTTGGCAGCCATCTTGGGACGTATATACATGATAGCACCTCATTAAAAAACATTGCAGTTAATAGAAGGTTTTAAGACTTTAGTTACATTATAAATCATTTGTTGATGGTACCATATTCATTTTAGGAATTGTGGTGTGTTCTAAGGTGATTTTACCATGTGAAAAAGCCTTCTGCTGTGATATCATGAATCATGTTTGAGAGAAAACTATTTTCTCATGCTTTTCCCACAGAGGTTTGGAAGGTGATCTATAAGCTAAACTGAGAGCATATTTTCTGTAAATTCACATTATCTTTCTCAGTCATGTGAGAATGAAGTCTGACATTCTCAGTAAAACAAGGGTATCCAACAAGGGCAGAGATTGTCAGTTGATTCCTTTGTGTTCTACTGCAGCTTCCCAGAGTGTTTTAAAGAACAACTAGAGCGCTAACAGTCCTACTTATGACAAATGTTTTGCACACCTGAAGCCATCTTGATTGGAATAAAGTGGTAACTCTTAAAACATTTCATTTAAAAAGGAACAAAATGAGGGGGTTCATTTTGCCATAGAAAGTATGATTAGTGCTGCAGAAAGAAAAATGAGGGCACGTTTTGAGTGACTTCTCAAATCCTCTTCTATTGCATTAAAAAATTCTTACATGCAGACTGAAACATGCACTTTCAATACCAGCAGCAGACTTCCCTGGTGAGCAGTAGCTTTACTACAGTGATCTAATAAGCAACTAGAGTGCTAACATTCTGAATTTATGGCAAATGTGTGACACATCTGAATGCCTTCTTGATGGAATCAAAGTAAAAAACTGAAAGTATTTCCTTCTGAGGAGACTGTAGTAAATGAGGAAATTAGGAAACTTCATAACAAATAAGTCTCCCAAAATGGCCACCAGAGTCAAAAGAGCCCAAATGTGGCCCAAATATCACCCAGATGTAGCCGAAGTATAGCCCAATGACAGAATGTCCCAGAGTGTTCTAACGAACAACTAGAGCGCTAACAGTCTTACTTATGACAAAAGTATGGCACACCTGAAGCCATCTTGATTGGAATCAAGTGGTAAAACTTAAAACATTTAATTTAGAAAGGAACAAAATGAGGGGGTTCATTTTGCCATAGAAATTATGATTAGTGCTGCAGAAAGAAAAATTAGGGCACATTTTGACTTCTCAAATCCTCTTCTATTTCATAAAATAATTCTGACATGCACACTGAAACATGCACTTTGAATACCAGCAGCAGACTTCCCTGGTGAGCAGTAGCTTTACTACAGTGATCTAATGAGCAACTAGAGTGCTAACATTCCCAATTTATGGCAAATGTGTGACACATCTGAATGCCTTCTTGATGGAACCAAAGTAAAAAACTGAAAGTATTTCCTACTGAGGAGACTGCAGTAAATGAGGAAATTAGGAAACTTCATAACAAATAAATCTCCCAAGATGGCCACCAGAGACAAAAGAGCCCAAATGTAGCCCAAATATCACCCAAATGTAGCCCAAGTATAGCCCAATGACAGAATGTCCCAGAGTGTTCTAACGAACAACTAGAGTGCTAACAGTCTTACTTATGACAAAAGTATGGCACACCTGAAGCCATCTTGATTGGTATAAAGTGGTAACACTTAAAACATTTAATTTACAAGGGAACAAAATGAGGGGGTTCATTTTGCCATAGAAATTATGATTAGTGCTGCAGAAAGAAAAATTAGGGCACATTTTGACTTCTCAAATCCTCTTCTATTTCATAAAAAAATTCTGACATGCAGACTGAAACATGCACTTTGAATACCAGCAGCAGACTTCCCTGGTGAGCAGTAGCTTTACTACAGTGATCTAATGAGCAACTAGAGTGCTAACATTCAGAATTTATGGCAAATGTGTGACACATCTGGATGCCTTCTTGATGGAACCAAAATAAAAAACTGAAAGTATTTCCTACTGAGGAGACTGCAGTAAAAAATGAGGAAATTAGGAAACTTCATAACAAATAAATCTCCCAAGATGGCCACCAGAGACAAAAGAGCCCAAATGTAGCCCAAATATCAACCAGATGTAGCCCAAGTATAGCCCAATGACAGCATGTCCCAGAGTGTTCTTAAGAACAACTAGAGCGCTTACTGTCTTACTTATGACAAAAGTATGGCACACCTGAAGCCATTTGATTGGAATAAACTGGTAACACTTAAAACATTTAATTTAAAAGGAACATTCGGCTCGAGTTAGCTTGCTTTTTGAGCACTATGCTACACTACTCGGGTCCGGAACTTCGGTCTTGGCAGCACACAAATGGTTTCTGCCGGACAGTTTTTCCTGCTCGCCACAAGGGCAAGCATTGCTGCCCTGAGTGTGGCTGGCGCCCGCAGAAACATCTTGGCGATGCGCCACAGAAGGCAGCGGTTTGCGCTAAACATCTGGGCCTACTGCTCAACACTCGATCTTTGGGCCGGCACGCTCTGGATGTTTTTGATTTGCTAGAGTCAGAAAAACCCCTGTTCCTAATGCTCACCGAGACGTGGCTCGGCGAGGCGTCCAACCCAGATATTGCCACTGCTATCCCGCCCGAGTATAACATCTTCAGGCAGGATAGGCCGAAGGGGCGTGGAGGTGGGGTGGCATTAATAGTCAACAAAATGGTCTCCTGTACCATCATTCCATCGGACGCGATCAAGGATTGCGAATCCCTTGCCTTCGCCATTGTCCTTTCACCACACCAATCGATGAAGGGTCTTCTAGTCTATCGGCCGCCAGGGCCCATGGGCTCTTTTTTTGAAGAGCTCCAGTCGGTGACCTCTTCTTTGTTACTTACATCAGAACATTGCATTGTTGCCGGGGACTTCAACGTCCATATGGACGTGGAAACGGATCCCGATGCGTTGAAAATGTTGGAGGTCACAGCCCCTATGGGCCTGGTTCCCTATCATGTTGGGCCGACCCATGAGAAGGGACATACCCTGGATTTGACCTTCTCTACGACCCCTATAGAGATGTTGGCCCCCACCCAGGTGCTTTGGTCTGACCACAGGCTGGTGAGATTTTATCTCTCAGATGCTGGGAAGCCTGCCGGTGTCCCCCGGCAGACTGCCGTAGGATTCAGGCCACTTCACCGGATTACTCCGGAACTGTTGGCACAGTCCTGCGCCGATCACCCCTGTGCCTTAACCGGGAACTTAGAGGAGGATGTGGAGCGTTTGCAGGTCTGGCTCTCAGAGAGGCTCAATGATCTTGCTCCTCTGAGACCCCTCCGCAAACCCGAAAAAGGTGCTTCTGCCCCTTGGTTTACGGAAGCATTGGCGGCCTCTCGTCGGCAATGCAAGGTAGCGGAAAGAGCATGGCGCGTGAAATACGACGCGACGGCGAAACTCACCTACAGGTCTCTGGCGAAAGCGTACCATCGGAACATCCTCGCGGAGAAGAAGGCTTATTTTGCTAGAAAAATTGAAGCCGCTTCCAACTCCTGTAAGGAGCTTTTCGCCATTGTGCGGGAGTTTACAGCCTCTCGCGCAGCGCCTGCCCAGACCCCCCCTCCTGCGCCTTGGGTCAGGGCGATTGCGGACTTTTTCACCTCTAAGATCCAGCGGATCCAGGACTCCTTCCTTGTGTTGGATCCTGAGGTACCAGGTCGGGCGGAGAATGCCGCTGTTACCCGTCCGAACGCCGGTGTGGCCTTGGCAGCTTTCCCTCCTCTCTCGCTGACAGCTTCATTTGACCTGATGGTGGGACTAAAGTCAGGTTCCCCTCGGGATGCCTGCCCCGCAAAATTTCTGGCTAAAATGGCAGCTGTCATTAATCCACTCGTGAACCCCCTGTTGAACTGTTCTCTTGCACAGGGTGTGGTTCCCCAGTCCTGGAAGCAGGCAATGATTATTCCCCTGCTTAAAAAGCCTGGTCTGGATGTGGAGGTGTTAGCGAATTATAGACCTATCTCGCTCCTGCCGGCTTTGGCGAAGGTCATTGAAAAGCACGTGCAGAAGGTGCTTACCGATTACTTGGAGGCCCACGACCTACTGCACCCTACACAGTCGGGTTTCCGCGCCAATCTTAGCACCGAAACAGCCCTCCTGGAAGTCTCGGAGGCGATAAAGGAGGTGCTGGATTCGGGTGGGAGTGCGATGTTGGTGATGTTAGACCTGTCGGCGGCCTTTGACACCGTCCCTCATGAGGGTCTGCTCGCTAGACTCTCAGAGATTGGTCTTCGAGGGACGGTGCTCCAGTGGCTTCGATCTTTCCTGGCAGGCCGTCGACAATCGGTCTGGGCTTCTGCTTGCTCCGCCGAGATGTCGCCATTGGGTGTAGGAGTTCCTCAGGGCTCTGTCCTGAGCCCAACTCTATTTAATATCTTCATGACCCCTCTGGCGGCCCTGGCGGAGTCTTTCGGGGCCCAGATCGTTTCTTACGCCGATGACACCCAGCTCCTCTTCACCTGTGAGAGGGGTGCGGACTTCGATGGAGGTAGGATCCAGGGTTGCCTTGAGGCTGTGTTTCAGTGGTTCCATCATAACAGCCTCAAGTGCAACTCGGATAAATCCGAGGTCCTCTTTTTTGGGTGCAGCTCGGACCCGGATTGGAAAGTGTGGTGGCCGGAGAACATGTCTCCACCAGCAAGTTCGTCCCAGGTAGCTAAAAACCTTGGGATTAAGATCGACAATGGCCTCACACTACGCTCGCAGGTAATCGGTCTCACAGGCACCTGCTTTGGCTTACTCCGGATGCTTCGCAAGTTCCTTCCCTTGTTATCGGAGGAACACAGGAAGATCACGGTGCAGGCGATGATAGGCTCGAGAATAGACTATTCCAACGTCCTCTATCTCGGCCTGCCAGAATACCTGCTTCAACGATTACAGGTTGTTCAGAATTCGGCAGCACGTGCTATTTTTGGACTATCTCGCCGTGCCAGAGCCTCGGGCCTTTTGGAGGCTCTGCACTGGCTTCCTGTCCGGAAGCGGATAGTTTTTAAAACTCTCACCCTGGCACACAAAGCCTTGCACACATCTGGAGCAAAATATCTTCAGAAAAGGCTGTCCTTTTACCGTCCTGCCAGATCCCTTAGGTCTGAAGCCTTGTTTCTTGCTGCGGTGCCCCGCGTGAAGAGAGCTCGCATCGGTGGCCGCTCCTTTAAATTATTAGCGCCTCAGCTGTGGAACAAATTGCCTGTGTCCCTGCGCAGCTCCCCTAACCTGTTGGCCTTTAGGAAGGGGCTTAAAACTTGGCTTTTCACTTCTTAGTTTCAGGTCCTATCCGGTTTCCTCTTTTTCTGTTTTTGTTCATTTTTTCTGTTGTGTTTTGAGATTAGTATGCAATTCAAAGCGTCGGGACACTCTTTCGAGTAGCCGCACGCTATACAAAAAACCTGTATAACATAACATAACATAACATAACATTTTGCCATAGAAATTATGATTAGTGCTGAAGAAAGAAAAATTAGGGCACATTTTGACTGACTTCTCAAATTCTCTTCTATTTCATTAACAAAAATTCTGATATGCAGACTGAAACATGCACTTTTAATACCAGCAGCAGACTTCCGTGGTGAGCAGTAGCTTTACTACAGTGATCTAATGAGCAACTAGAGTGCTAACATTCAAACATTCAGAATTTATGGCAAATGTGTGACATATCTGAATACCTTCTTGATGGAATCAAAGTAAAAAACTGAAAGCATTTCCTACTGAGGAGACTGCAGTAAATGAGGAAATTAGGAAACTTCATAACAAATAAATCTCCCAAGATGGCCACCAGAGACAAAAGAGCCCAAATGCAGCACAAATATCACCCAGATGTAGCCCACATGTAGCCCAATGACAGAAGTGTACAAAACACTTATTTTTTTGTGTATTTGCAGTTTTATATAGTGCAGACTTGTCAGGTTTAGAGTGCTTTACATGAGCATGGGTTACATCACACAAGATCAAATTCATTTTGGTTGTAAACATGGGGAGATTAAGTGATTTGACCAGAATCACAGAATGTTGAGCTGAAGCAGAAACTCCAACCTGGTTCCCCAGTTGCAAAGTCTGCAGCTCTGGAAGTAACACCACATCCTCTCCCCTAGGTGCAAAATTTAATCAAGTGGTCAACTGGATAAAAAAACATAAAGATTACAAATAATTTTAAAGTTCTTTGTCGCTATTTGAAAACTCAGAAAATATGTCCTCATTTTAGTTTTTTAGAGCACTAACCATAATTTTGATGCAAATAAGACCCTCTCATATATGTAATTTCTAAAGGAAATGATCTAGGTATTACAGTTTTGATTACATCAAGATGACGTCAGGCGTTCCACACTTTTGTAATAAATATAGAATGTTAGCAATCTAGTTGTTCATTGGGATACTGTTGAGAGGCAGAGGCCAGGGGCACGGACTCTGAAAATTGAAGGCAGGTAGGAGTGTGCAGAGGCAACAATTTGACCACACTGGGCAGGCAGGAATGGCAGTAGCAGCACAACAGACTATGGAGGGCAGTGGAAAGGGGGGCAGGGGCAACAAACTAACAATACAGGACTGGCAAGAGAGGCTGTGGCAATATAATAGACCATTGTGGGCAGAAGGAAGAGGCAGTGGTAGTAGAACTATACATACCAACAGACCCGTTTCAGCCAGGAAACGTCCAATGTTTTTAAGCTCAAATGGGCTTTATTTGATCTGTCTCCTGTCTACAATCTCCTCTTTTTCAATGTAACTCAAAGGGGAAAATCAATACCCCAGTTTTTTTTTCAAAATCTCCCTCTTACCAAGTTCAAAATGTTCGCAAGTATGGTACATTGGATCATGGTAGGCAGGAGGAATTGAGGTAGGGACATGGACTCGGATAACAGAGGACAGGAGGGACATGGAGAGGTGCACCAAACTGACCCTACAGGGCAGGCATCAGGGTTTGCAGCAGAACACAATACACAACACAGGGCATGCGGGACGGGAGTGCAGCACAACAATCCATAGAAAGCAATAGGGAGGGGACAGGACCATGCACATGGACAACAGAGAACAGATGGGAAAGAGGCAATGGTAGCTAGCTGACGATAATGGACAGACAAGAGAGAAAGCTGCAGCATAACAGACTATAAAGGGCAGGAGGGACGGATCAGCGCCATTACAATGGAACAGACAAGCCAGGAGGGAGGGAATAGGGGTCTGCACATGGAAACAGAGGGCTGGGGGCAAGGGGGCAGGGCAGGAGCAGCAAGATGACCATGGAGGTCAGGCAGGATGGGCACTAGAAACAAGACACACCATGGAGAGCAACAATGAGACTATGATGGCATACACACAGACCATGGAGGGAAGGTGGGAGGGGGTCAGGGGCAGCTAGCTGACCACACAGGGAAGGTGGGAGGGGTCATGGCAGCACAGAAGACCATGCATGGCAAGCGGGAGGGTTAGTGGCGGCACAATGGCTATGATGGGCAAGAAGGAGGGTGCGGGGGCATGCACAAAGGACCATGGAGGATAGAAGGGAGGGTCAGGACCTGGGCACAGACAAGAGAGTTCAGGGGAAGGGGCCTCACAACAGACCGCGCGGGGCAGGCAGGAGGAGTAGTTGTAGCACAACAGACCAGGGAGGGCAGAAGGGTGTGGCAGTAAAATGGACCATGGAGCACAGGAGGAAGGGGATAGGGGCATGGCATGTGGACAGGCAGGGTGGAGGTGGCAGGGACAGGTTACAGTCATCTGACAATGCTAGGCAGGTGGGAGTGGAGTGGCAGCTCAACAGAACACTCAGAGTAGATAGGAGTGGCAGGTCCATGGAACATGGTGGGCAAAAAGGATGGAGCAGGGGCATGCACAAAGACATCGGAGGGCAGGGGGAAGCAAAATAGGGGCAGCAAGCTAAGCACAGAGGCTAAGCAGGAGGTCAATGATGGGCCATAGAATTGGGCAATGGAGGGCAGGAGGAGTGGACTGGTACATCATGCTAAATGGAGGGCAGTGGCAGCACATCAGACCATGCATGGCAGGAGGGAGGAGGCTAGTCTATGGATTCAGACAACAGAGGATAGGGAGGAGGTGGATGGGGCAGCAAGCTAACTGTTCAGAGAAGGTGGGTATTAGGAACTTTATTGTTTTTAAAATGTGTGTCTGTGCGAACTACTTAAAATATGAACAAGTATGCAGCATAATCTCACTTTTATTCAGGAAGAAGAGGACGTTTGTGACTGTGACACCGGGATCACTTGGCAGAAACACCCCCTGACCCTCCACCCCCCATCGCAAAATGTAATGCCCGTGAAAAGGGTAGGTGGACGCAGTGTTATATAGAACATAGTCCTGAGAGCACGATTGAAAATGAAAACTAGATATAGTATATGGTATAAACTATGCACCAAAAAGTGTGATATAAGATGAACCGGGGCGTGAAATATAATATGCACTACATTGTGCGCAATTACAGATTCATTGGAGAGCGCAAGATAGCACAGGCACTAGCGCTTGCTATGCGATATGCGCCTTGGAGTGTAATATGCACAGGGCAGTGTTGTGTAACCTAACTAGTCTCTAAAGTTGTAATATAAAATATGTGCTGGGGAGTGTAACGTTGCATATGCACTGTGACAAAGATATGGATCCCAGACTGTAATATGTTTGGCTTAGCGCTGTGCGTTATAACATAGGCATCGAGGAAGGCACGTTAGATGGGGCAATATAACCCGTGCAAAGGCAAGTGTGGCATGACATATTCACGGGGTGGTGTTACAGTGCACATGGGCTAGAGAGTGTCATAGCATACGCACTAGCTGGTGGAATACAACACAGAGGTGTGTGGCACTCGGCGGGCACTGGTGGGTGTAACAAAGCATTGGGCTCAGCCAGGAGCACTCTGTGACTCTCAAGTGAGGTTCGACTCCTTTCCAGAGAGTAAAATAAAAAGTATTACACATCCGGCGGTGGATGTGTGTTTTATTAACCGTGAGGGGGGTTTCTTGCATAGTTTGGTCGAATTTTTGTCGAATCCCCTTTGAATGGCTTGGTGTGCGTGTGTATTAAATGTGCCCGTCAATAGCTACCCATGTTTGTATAAATAAACGACAAGGACGTCTACTTGGAGAGTACCCACCGTCGGGGGTGCCGGGATTAGGCACGGTAGGGCCTCAGACACGTCAGAGCTTCACTAGCGGTGTAAATACATTCCACGTGGATTCATTGTATGCATAGTCGCCTTTTAATGAATATCACGCAAATCGTCATGGTGATAGGTATATAGGGTTTGTCCAGCATGTGTAGGTGTTTCTATAAATATATATATTTTTTAAATAATAAAAAACAAAGGCCGGCCCCGGGGGATGGGGTCCCCGGGGCCATAAGGGGCCTGAGGAGGGGGGCAACGCAGCCTCCCTCCTAAAGAATAAAAAAAAAATGCCATGACCCGGGGGTTGGGGTCCCCGGGGCCGATTAAGGCCTTGGGAGGGCCAAATTAATTTTTTTCAACAAAAAAAATTAGGGTGCAGGCCCTGGGGGATGGGGTCCCCAGGGCCAATAAATTTGAAAAATAAGGGGGGCCACACAACCCTCCTTCTTAAAAAAATAAAATAAATAAAAGACCGGCATCGCGCCGGAGGCCACGCCCCTCCTTGCAGCACTCTGCAAACGCGCCCCCTGGCCAGTTGTAAGTTGGGGAATTTATTCCCCTTCAATACTGCGTTGCAGACAGGTGTTCTGAGGCCACACCCCTTTTTACACCTCTATGCAACTCAGCTCTGTGGCACTTACTGGAGGTACCTAGTGGGCTAGTTTGACCCTAGGGACCCTTAGGATTCAAGGGGACTTAATCTCTCAACTTAGAACGGCCACAGGGCACGTTTACACAGTGGTGAAGGGAGGGGGTGGGGTCTGAGGTGACGTGTGCAAACACGCCCTGTGGCGCGATTTAAGTTGGGGAAATAATTCCCTTTCAATCCTGAGGGACCCTGGAGACCAACTAGCCAACCAGGTGCTTCCAGTAAGCACCACTGCTCTGCGTTGCAGAGAGGTGGTGCAGGCCGTGCCCCTTTTTACAGCTCTCTGCAACGCAGCTCTGTGGCGCTTACTGGAGGTACCTAGTGGTCTAGTTGGACCCTAGGGACCCTCAGGATTCAAGGGGACTTAAAGTCCCAACTTAAAATGACCACAGGGCGTGTTTACACAGTGGGGAAGGGAGGGGACGGGGCCTGAGGTGACGTGTGCAAACACGCCCTGTGGCGCGTTTTAAGAGGTAGTTTTAATCCCCTGCCCTATTATATACTAGGGGCTTACAGAGGAGGTCATGCTAATCACAGGGGGACCCCAACGCATAGTGTTCCCTAGTGTATGTAGATGTTTTCACTGTATTCTGAGTGTCTTTTAACATAGCACTGGCTCTTGGACTGGTTAGTCAGACTCAGTTACCACCAGTATCCGTCTGAAAAAGTTGAGGATACAGGATGATTTTGCAACAATCCTTCTTTCTGCTCTTCTGTTTCTTCTTTCTGCACGTTATCCTTCTTCCTGCAATTTTCTTCGTCTTTGAGGACTTCTGTTGCTTCTTTCTGCATTTCTTTTTTTTCTTTCTGTGCGTTTTTGCTTCTTTCTTCACATGTCCTATCTCTGTAGGCATAGTTAGAAATTAGCATTTAAAAAACCTTTGAAATTCACTGAAAAAAACATAGGTTTCAGGCACATTATAGTTAGGAATTAGCATTTAAAAAACCTTAGAAATTCACTGAAAAAACCATAGGTTTCAGGGACGTTATAGTTAGCTGGACTTTTCACTCATACAAAACCATTGAAATTCCCCTGTTATAGTTAGTTCAGCTAACTATAACTCACGCGCCCGCAATGCACTGCTGATGAAGTCACATATTACATCACTCATGACATGGTCAGTGACATCACTCATGACATCGCTGATGACATCTCAAATGACATCACTGATGACATCACTGATGACATCATCCTTGTGATAGAGTGGCAGACCTCCTCTCCCCCTAATATAACCTTTGATACACACATTCAAAAATAGAAACCAAACTTTTCAAAACAATGGACATACCAATACCAGTTACAACAACCTATTCAGTAATTCTAAGATCCACATACACATCCACTCATTCACCAACAGTCCTATACAGTCACTTATACATGTACTCACTCATCATATGTACTCATACACCTATACATCCTGTTACACAACGCCACTTATCCATAGTTACTCACACACAAAGTCACTCATGCTAATAAAGAATCAAACATCCATTTACTTGCATATACAGTTATACACACACCACCACACTTACTTCTACAGAAACTTACACATACTTAGTCTTTTAAACAATCACTTATAGAAACACATACTTATTCATACAGGAACTCTTTCAATCTCTCACTCTCACATATACTCCCTTATATACACCAATAGTCACATATACTAGTTTAAAACATATGTAGTTACTCATAAAGACACTATTGAGAAAGTCATTCACTCACTAACACACCCATGCACACACTCATCCACCCATACAGTCCTGCACACATGCTGTCTTCAACACATACAAACAGTGAGTCACTCATTCATGCACCTATGCACTAGGTAATACCCCCCACCGAACCATACAGACACTCAGACACTCATACTGATACTCAAAAAACCAACTAATAACCAATATAGACACTCATGTAGCTACTCACCAACCCATGCAGCCACTTATACACAAAGTGAGAGACTGATACAGATATTTACATATTTAAACATTACTCACTAAGCCATGTATTCACTAAGATACACTTAATCAGTCAGTTATACAATCAATTTTTCAAAAACAAATCATCCATTTAGACACTTATATACCCATTTATTCTTCCATCGACCTTGAGATATACATATATAAAACATATGTAATTTTCAGAAAAACACACATTCACTGGATGATGTCATCAGTGATGTTATTTGAGATGTCATCAGTGATGTCATGAGTGATGTCACTGACCATGTCATGAGTGATGTAATATGTGACGTCATCTGCAGTGCATTGCGGGCGCGCAAGTTATAGTTAGCTGAACTAACTATAACGGGGGGATTTCAATGGTTTTGTATGAGTGAAAAGTCCAGCTAACTATAACGTCCCTGAAACCCATGTTTTTTTCAGTGAATATCTAAGGTTTTTTAAATGCTAATTCCTAACTATAACGTGCCTAAAACCTATGGTTTTTTCAGTGAATATATATATATATATATATATAGATATAGATATATGAACACCAATTCCAGTTCTCCTTTAGTCCTGGATACTAACACAAGGACTCCGGTCTTAATTTTTTTAACGATTCTCTTTATTTTTCGGTTTCTTGGTAACGCAATTGCCATTACTCCATTTTTAAACTGCAAGTACCCGATCACGTGGTTCGCTGTTTCCACTGCGTATTAAATTCAAATTCAAAAATAAAGAAATTGCCGTGTAAAACAATATGAACAGCTTAAAACATTTCACTTTCATGTTTTAAATTTACAAAGCCCTCCAAAAATATTTCCCATGATAGAATTTTTTTTCGAAATTTTCAAGTGCTTTTACACAACTTTCATTATTGTTCAGCAAAGGTTACAGACTAGTGTCTTAGTTATTTCCTCCAACATCTTGTTGGAGTTCTTTAAGAGATTGAATGTGCAAAACTAGCAGAAGGAATAAAGTGCAATTATCCTTTTGTTAAAATCCATATTGAAATTCATATGTCTTTTAGATATTTACACCACTAAAAGCCTCTTTAAAAATAGTTTCTTTCTATTGAGGAAAATGTCATTGTATATAAAGGGACATATTCTGTTTGAATAAAATGCCAGTGCACCATACGTTAGAAATTTGGATTTTCATAATTTCAGAGAAACGGGTCCATATGTGTAATAAAAACCAATAAGGATTACATGAGTAAAATAAAGAAGCTGTTCAAATTTACGGTCAATATCTGAAGTGCTAGTGTAATGTGCAAACTGCAATGTGCAAATGTTGTCAATACAGTACTTAGATAACAATTCAGTGCAAAGTACGATAAAGTGCAAGTGCTATGACCGTAATTAACTCATGATTCATCATCAATTCCAGTTTGTTTGGACCTTACAACATTTAAGAAAACCCACTGGTGCATTCAGATTTAGTACCTTCACTTCCAAATGCTAGATTGCATTAATACCAATATTACCGCATATTGATATCTGGATACTGTAAATATTCTATTTCTTTTCCTTCAAAATTTCTTTTACAGCGTTATCTTAACATGGTACATTCATTTATTTAGAATCAGTTTATGAATTGTCGGGACTTGTTTAAAATGAGCAGTTTTATTATGGATACTGCTAATGGCTTAGGTGCACATGCAAATCCTCATCTATGTTCATTCCTGATGGAATTCTGGTGTTAAAAAGCATTATATATTTAGACTCCAGTTGTCGCAATCTTTTTTCTCTATTCCCACCCCTTCTCATTTTGGCTACCTGGTCTATTGCAAAATAGGTTAGATCTTGCAGCCTGCCTTTATGAATCTCATTTTTGTGGCGCGCCACCGGATAGGTCTTATCGTTGTTTTTTATCGCTCGCATGTGCTGCAGGATGCGGACGTGAACCATGTGGATGGTGATTCCTACATATAGCTTAGAGCAGGAGCATTTTAGGATATAAACCACATGGTCACTTCGACAATTTAAAAAGCATCTGATTTTCCAATGGAACAGGCTTTGCACTTTTGGCATTTATAAAAGCCTGGATTTGCCTTTAGTCAGCTCTCAGATCTAATTAATTACGGGCTGCTGTCCACCAACTCTTGCCTCATGGATTTAGCCCTCTTGAAGGTCACCTGGGGCCTCCGTTTTACTACTGCGCAGAGCATTGGATCACTCCTTATTAGATGCCAGTGCCTACTTACACAATCTCTCACTTTTGTGTGAGGCACTCTATCTGGTAATTAGTCTTATTTCCTCATTGTCATGTTTTTTGATTTCTCCTTTTTCTTCTTCTTTAGGTTTTAACAAGATCTATCTTTTAATGCCACTGACTGTGTAGTGCTTGGTTCAGGACCTGCTCTTTATAACCCCTTTCCCTAAACCTTTTTGTTTAG
The DNA here is from genome assembly GCF_964204655.1 of Triturus cristatus. NCBI lineage: Eukaryota > Metazoa > Chordata > Amphibia > Caudata > Salamandridae > Triturus > Triturus cristatus. Next base: position 628,946,623 of record NC_140590.1, on the reverse strand, counting down.
CTACTCTGGGCTTCCTCCAATGCCTGCCTCTCACTGCAATTTAATTTCATCCTGAGATGTTCTGCATAAGGAATGCTCATTTTTAGGTTGGTGGGGTGAAAACTGTCACGTTCAGGATGGAATTTCCTGCTGTTGATTTCCTGAATGTACGTGTGTGTAATATGTTGTTTTTTTACATATATTTCAAGGTCTAAGAATGCTACTGACGTCCTGTCTATGTTGTCTGTGAATTTTAAATGTAGTGTGTTGTTATTCAATTGCATGACAAAATCTTTTGCTGACTCCACTGAGCCTTCCCAGACTACAAACAGGTCGTCTATAAACCTTTTCCACATTACCACATTTTCGGTCCATTCCTTTGCATGGTCAACTTTGAGCACCTGCTCCTCCCACCAGCCCATATGCAAATTAGCATAGCTGGGGGCGAAACAGGTGCCCACCGCCGTTCAGCAAACTTGTTTATACGTTTCGTTTTCGAATAAAAAACAGTTATTTTCTAGGCACATCCTGCCCATCTCAATCAGCATTCTAGAATGCTGATGATAGGAGATGTGTCATGTGTCCAAAACGTGACGCATAGCATTCAGTCCGGCCTCATGTTCAATACTCATGTACAGTGAGTTAACGTTGAGTGTTATTAGCAGATAGCTCTCTTTCCAAATCAGTGTTTCAATTTTGCTCAAAAAGTCTCGAGTATCTTGTATATAAGCTGGGAGTTTTATAACCAATTCCTGTAAGAAGTGATCCAGATAAGTTGAGATCATTTCAAATAAGCTTCCTATGGCGGAAATGATGGGTCTGCTTGGTGTCTTTTCTTTGTTCCTATGGATTTTAGGGATTAGATACAAGATCGGTATCACTGGATTTTCTATCTTTAAAAATAAGTATTCTCCTTGGGATAACAAACCTAATCACCTCCAGCGTGCCAGTTCTTTGTGCAATTTGTCCTTTATTTCCATCAAGTTGCTGTGTGGGACCTTTATGTGAATGCTTTTGTCATTGAGTTGTAACTTTGCCTCTTTGTTGTACATTATCAGTGGCCAGAGGACCACATTTCCTCCTTTGTCCGATTCTCGGACCACTATGTTCTTATCCTTTTTTATCTTCTCAATGACTTTGCTGTATTTTCTGTCCTAAAAGTTGTTTTCCTTTTCAAAGTTCTTGTTCAATTTTATAGCTAGGTCTTTTAAATCTTTGACCACGGCTTCAGAAAAGTAATCAATTAGGTCCCTTGGCACATTGGGAATGAATGTGGATGTTGGTTTAAAAGTCGTTTTCACACCTTTTTAAGTATCTAATCCCAACATTTCAGCTGTATCTCTTAACATATCTTGTGGCTGAAGACTCTCACATTCCATTTCTAGTTCATGCAGTTCTTGTATCATGTGCAAATCTCCAACCTCTAAATTTGAGTTTTCTCATGTCGTGTATTCTGCATTTCCAGGTTGATTTTTTTAAGAAAATAATTTTCTCAATTTAAGTTTCCTTACAAACAAAGTCTATACGTGCCTCGCAGTAGTCAAAATTATCTTACCATGTTATTTTCTCCTTCAGAGAGCACCATATTACTCTACTTGATGACTGTGGCTGGATCACACTTTATTTGCGATTGTATCTTTCCTTTGTTTTTGTTCCAGATCTTAATTCCATTCCCTCCTCTTCTATTTCTGCACCATCTTGTTGGCTTCTTCCTTTCTGTTGCTGTGGCCTCTTGCTGTTGTTTTGTGTTTGATCTATACCTAAAAAAAGGAATTCATCAACAACTGTCGGTATTTCTTCAGTATTGAGGGAGGTGCCTTCTCCAAGTGACAGCTTTCCCAGATAGCCTCTGTCTCCTGATGTTGTCGCAGCGGCAGGCAAAAGTATATACCTGTCCTCTCTGATAGTCTAGCTTGTCTCTTAAAAATGTTGTGGCTTTTCTGTCCCTTATAGTTTTTCAGCTTAATTAATAATTCCGTTTCGAATGTATCCAACACATCTGTTTTCATCATTTGGGTCAATTCAGACTCAACTTTTTTAATTTCTTCCAATAACTTGTCTCTGTCCTTTTGTGCATACTTGAGGAGTATCTTCATCATGTTACAGGATGGCTCCGCTTTGTTTGCGGCCCATTCTTTTAACATCTCAGGGTCGGGGTTCTCAAACGCAGGTGCCACTAAGATTCTTAGCCCTCGTGGGACTCTCCCAACTTCTGGATACTTTTCTAGGGACTTGACCTCCCACCATTTAGCGACTTCTCCTCGTTTCAATTTCTCCAATTTGCGCATTAGATCCTGCACATTTACATCTTGAGTTGCCGTTGTTATTTTTCCCTGCGATTTACATTTGTATTTTTCTTGTCATCAAACACCGAGTTTGCAGCCTCCTCTCGCTCTTTTAGCCATGTAGCCATAATGGCTCTTACTTTCATGCACGGTAATATCTATACTGTTAATGAGTCTTTGGGAATCTTTATATATTTTTCAAGACCAGTGTCCCACCGGGTAACCTCCCCGGTTCCTCTACCCAGTTACAGTTATTTCCAGAAAAACTGCACTCTGAGGTACAGAACTCACCCGGCTGCAGGCGTCCTCCGAACCACCGCTTCCGGCTCGTTCCTTCCTTGCGGTGATTATCTCCCAATTATGCTTTCAGTGCCTTGGGAGGGCTTCCAGCTATGCGCCGCATTAAACATCCATATTGCCAGATTCCAGGAAGCTCCTGATCGAGGGCGTGTTGGTGACTGCCGCTTACCAGCAACGCTGCTCCTACACGAACACCAATTATATACATATATAAATATATATATATATTTAATGACATATATGTGTGTATATATATATATATATTATTACATAGTGGTGGTAGACACTCTGTAGTTATGCTTGACGTATACAACAGTAAGCTGTTAGTTTGCATTGGCATGCGGTTCCTGCTTTTACCGAATAAAGAGTTTTCTGCTGCTGGATGCGCGAGTGTGTCTTTGCCTAGATGGGCGAACTCAGGAGCTTTCATTTTGCACGGCAGCCCTGCCGCAAAAGATGCACCACCCCTTGATCACTGGGGGCCACGAAGCTAAGTATTCAACGGTGCTCCATCGTGGGACATCCATAAAGGATCTATAAACAGGACCCATTTGCCGAAGGCCCATCTGGGGGTTTTCAATTTTGCAACATTAGTAAGGAGTTGGCCGACTTCACTACAAGATCCACAATGCACGCGGGCTCATTGGAGCTGCCCATCGGAGGGCGTCAATTTTCTTAATTGGAGTTATGTCGGCAGAGCGCATCAGACTATTGCGCCTCTGAAGAAGGTGCAAGGAAGCATTGAAACGCGTTAGGCATATACGACAGTAAGCTGTAATTTCGCATTGGCATGTGGTTCCTGCTTTTAGGGCTTTCTGCTGCTGCCCATCAGAGGGCGTCAATTTTCCTAATTGGAGGTGTGTCAGTGGGCGAACTCAGGAGCTATATATATATATATATATATATATATATATATTATCTACTGGCGGTCGCCAGTAGATAGTTATAGTTAGGACCGTGTTTCCATAGGAAATCCGCAACATTCTATTTGGAATAACTTTGGCGCCGATTGACGAATCCTCGCAAAATTCTCAAAATAGGTGGGGCGCTCTGCTCCGCTCCTTCCCTGAAAGTCTCGGGGGGATTCGTCAAGCGGGGGCTGAGAAAAAGGGGGTCCCAAAACACGTTTTCCCCATGCATTTTTCCATAGGACCTTTAGTCCGAGCTACAGCCCGAACAGCTTAACAGAATTACTTGAAATTTGGCAGAGAGGTAGCCCTCAGGTCAGGGATGTGCCTTTTGAAGGTCTCGTGTAAATCTGTTCAGTATTTCCTGAGAAAATAGCATTTAAATCAATATATATATCTATAGGCGCGCTCCGAGCGCGTACCGTAAGCTTACCGTACGCGCACGCCGCCGTGCACGAGCGCGATTCTGATTGGTTGTTAGATCTTAGTAAACATTCGAATCGGTCGAAACCAGGAAGTGTCGGCCGCCATTTTGTCTCTCGCAGTCTGAGGGGGTGAAAAACAAAGGTGGAGAACGTGAAAAGGGGGCAGTGTGGACAGTTCCTGACCCCCTAGCCTTTGTCAGGGGGTCCCAGAAGGACCCCCAAGGGCAAAAATTAATTTAATTTTTTTTTCGAAAAAGCGCGGAATGCGCGTAGCGTACGCGCACGGCGTAAACGGAAAAATACCGCGAACTTCACGTAACGATTCCGCGACTACGCGTACCGTGCGCGCACGGCAAAAATTAAAAAAATACATAACTTAGCATTTAAAAAACCGTACAAATTCACTGAAAAAACCATAGGTTTCACACACGTTATAGTTAGGAATTAGCAATTAAAAAACCTTGCAAATTCACTTAAAAAACCATAGGTTTCACACATGTTATAGTTAGTAGGACATTTCACTCGTGAAAAACCAATGAAATTCCCCCGTTATAGTTAGTGCAGGCAACTATAACTCACGCGACCGCAATCCTCTGCTGATGACGTCAGATATTACATCACTGATGACATATGTGTTTTTCTGAAAAAAAAATATTTGTAATATATGTATAGCTCAAAATTAATGGAAGAAGACATGGGTAAATAAGTGTCTAAATACAGTGATGTAATATCTGACGTCATCAGCAGAGGATTGCGGTCGCGTGAGTTATAGTTGCCTGCACTAACTATAACGGGGGAATTTCATTGGTTTTTCACGAGTGAAATGTCCTACTAACTATAACATGTGTGAAACCTATGGTTTTTTAAGTGAATATATATATATATGTATATATGTATATCACATGTCTCGTTCCAAATTACTTTTCAAAGCTGTAGAAAGACGAACGCAGACCCAAAGTTCGTGCAGATTGTTTATTTCCACCAATTCAGTCCGCCATGACGCGTTTCGGCCGGTAAGAGGGCCTTGATCACATGACAGGGCTAAGACAGTGAAACCCATTTTTAAAGTGCAAGTGCTACCAAATGTATTATAAACATAGACAACATACTATACTTTGGGCAGGTTCACATTTTTTTAATATGTATATATATAATGACATATGTGTGTTTATAGATATTACACAGCGGCAGCAGACATTGTGGTATTTTTTATTTTATAAAAATCAGTGATGTCATCAGTGATGTCACTGACCATGTCATGAATGATTTAATATGTGACATCATCAGCAGTGCATTGCGGGGGTGCAAGTTATAGTTAGCTCAACTAACTATAACGTCTGACTTTCTCTGGTTTTGTACGAGTGAAATGTCCAACTAACTATAACGTCCCTGAAGCCTTTGTTTTTTTCAGTGAATTTCTAAGGTTTTTTTAATGCTAATTTCGAACTATAATGTCCCTGAAACCAATGATTTTTTCAGTGAATTTCAAAGGTTTTTTAAATGCTACTTTCTAACTGTAACGTCCCTGAATCCTATGGTTTGTTCAGTGAATTTCTAAGGTTTTTTAAAGGCTAATTTCTAACTATAACATCCCTGAAACCTATGTCTTTTCAGTGAATTTCTAAGGTTTTTTAAATGCTAATTTCTAACTATAACGTCCCTGAAACCTATGTTTATTTCAGTGAATTTCTAAGGTTTTTTACAGGCCATTGCCTTTTCTCCACCCCTATGCAAACGCGCCTCTTGACGCGTTCTAAGTTGGGGATTATGTCCCCTTGAATACTGAGGGTCCCTGGGTGCCAACTAGCCCACCAGGTACCTCCAGTAAGCCCCATACAGCTGGATTGTTGAGAGTGGTACAAGGCCATGCCCCTTTTTTACACCACTCTGCAAACGCGCCTCCTGGCACACTGCTGCTTGGGGAATGAAGTCCACTTGAGTCCTGAGATCGTCAGGACACAAGGGGACTTCATCACTCCACCAGCAGTGCACTAAGAGGCATGTTTGCAGAGTGGTGTAAAAAGGGATGTGCCTCGTACCACCTCTCAGCAATTCCACTGTGTTGGGCTTACTGGAGGTTCCTGGTGGCCTAGTTGGCCCCCAGGGACCCTCACTAGCAATGGGGAATTAATCCCCCAATACATAGTCATGCAGGGAGGGTGTGAATCCTCCGCTGAGTTGCCGTTTAAAAAAACAATATTATTTTATGGGGGGCGCGTGGTCCCCCTTCCCTGGGCCACATCTACCCACAAGGAACCCATCCCCGGGGGCCTGGCCAGCATTTACCTTATTGAAAACAATGTTGGAAAGGGGCCGCGTGGCCCCCCCTCCAGAGGCCAATTATGGTCCCGGGACCCAATTCCCCGGGGACGGCCTTCCTTTTATTTTTTTACTATTAATGTTCCTGGGAGGGGGGCATCGTGTCCCCCCTCCCCTGGGCCAAATATGGCCCCGGGGACCCCATCGCCGCGGCTTGGCCAGCCTTTTTTCTTTTAAATACATTTTATGGGAAGGGGGCCGACTCCATCCCCCAGGGATCCCCCTTACGTTGGAGACTGCCGGGGAGCCCAATGACCCCGCGGTCCCAGCCGGCTCCCCCCATCCTGCGAGAGCCAGCATTGCTTTTGGACAAGGGGAGCTGCTGACATGCAGCTCCCCTTGCACAAAAGCAATTCTACTTCGCTTCATGGAAGCGAGAGCACATTTTCTGCTCTCGTTTCCATGAAGCAAAGCAGAGTTTGCAATGACAGGGCGGAAACCGTGCTCCCACCCTGCCATAGCAAACGCCAATGTCCCGGAGTGGGCACCTCGGGTCATTGCAGGAGCCGGTCCTGGGGGGTGGCGGTCCTCAGAGACATCGAGGGCCCCAGGAGGGGGGCCATGTGGCCCCCCTCCCATCATTTGCATAGCCATGGGGAGGTAGTGGTCCCCGGGGCCGGGGGAGCGCATCGAACCCCCGTATTTAAATAAAGTTTGCCCTGGGGAGGTGGTGGTCCCCGGGGCTTGGGCAGGCCACGAGGTCCCCTGAACATAATTAAGAATGCCCCAGGAAGGTGGCGGTCCTGGGGGCAGGGTGGGGGGAAAGGATTCCCCCATGCATTTTCCAATAAAGCCATGGGGATGTGGCGGTCCCCAGGGCTGCGGTGGGCCGCGTGCCCCTGCACATAAATAATAAAGGCCCGGGGAGGTAGTGGTCCCTTGGGCTGCGGGGGCCCTTACTGGCTTCTGCTACACAAATTGGTATTGCCCCGGGACCTGGCCCACCTGGGGGCTTTAATAAAACGAAGCCCAAGAGTCAGCGCTTTGTTTTTTAAAAACATTTCAGCCGGAGTTGCGCCGGGGGCGCAAATCCGGCCAATTCTTTTTTTTTAAATGCTATTTTTAGCCCTAGGGGTCTCTATGGGACCCCCTGACCAGGCTTAGGGGTCCGGGTGTTTTTACCCTGCCCACTTTTCTTCTTTTTTAATGTTTCTCTCACCTTTTTCCTTCTCCCTCGGTACCGAGTCACAAGATGGCTGCCAACACTTCCTGGTTTGAAGTGTTGGCAGCCAATCAGAGGCAAGCTCATGCTCAGCATGCTTTCTGGACCAAGAGCTATCCTGCTGCCAAATTCGGTGTAATTTCGTTCAGCAGTTCAGGTTGTAGCCGTGTCTAAAGTTTCCTATGAAAATTAACATGGAGAAAACACATTTTGGGACCCCCCTTTTTCGCGGCCTCCGCTTGACGAATCACCCCGAAACTTTCAAGACAGGAGCTGACCTGAGTAAACAATTAGTTTTGAAAATTTCGTGAAGATTTGTCAATCTGCGCCAAATTTATTGGCAAATCAAAAAACGCTTTTCTTATGGAAATAAGATTCTAACTATAACTACCTACTGGTTACCACCAGTAGGTAATATATATATAAATATGCTGTTGGGTGCTGCTGAGGTTACCAAATGGCAATGGTGTTTTGTATATTGATGGTGGGTGTGGACACTGGAATGATAATTGCACCTCCCCTTCTGCTGGCACAGATGGGGATGCTAAACGAGAACAGTGCATATTACTGGAGGGTGGTGGACTCTGGAATGACAGTGTTACTTAACATACTGCTTTATATCTGTAGATGGATTCCTTGCATGCTGCTGGAACACTGTAGATACTGAAATGACGATGGTCATTTCATGGTCCTGGGAAGGTCTGAGCCTGTAATGGTGCTTAAATTATGCTGAGAAATTGTGTTTTACAAAGTATAGAAAATGTGTATACTGTGAAGGTGATAAATCTTTACATTATTTGGCATCATGGACTCCTAGCACATTATTTTAAACTGGTGATATTTCTCTGGTGTAGATATTTGTCACTATGGCACACTGAGCTAGATAGACACTACTGCTCTTTTGGCACAAATGTGTTCCTGTGTGCACCCGGTGTTGTGTATCTGGCAAACCGCCGAAACATACATGATTTGCTGCCACAAAAATATATTTTTCCCCAATTACCTTAAAAGAGCTTAAAATTCTGTAACACTTCATTAGTTTCTCTCAGCTGCCTGTAAATGTAGGGTAAATGAACCAGCATATTTGGAAAATGTTCCTTTAAAATGCACTATTTGAGTATACTTCACCCCCAAAAGCCTCTGTCGTGCCTGCTCACTATGCTCGAAATCTTGCTCTCTGAAGTGTGATTGGACATGGGTGGAACCATCTTTCAGGGCTGCTTTTTTCCAGTGCAGTCCTTCAGTGGCTAGTGAATGGAAGTATTCTACTCTCTTTGAAAGACTTGCACCCATAATGTGAAGTTTGCTTATATAAGGGATAAAGTACCCCCTGGTGTACTTCATAAGGCTATTGAAAATCATTGAGGAGTTTCATAACCATGGTTCCTTCATAAGGTTATGGAATTCCGAGGTGACTTGCAATATCCTTTTCATGTACGCCAGGGATATCCCATATAATACATAGCCACACCATCACCTTTCCCACAAACCACTTAAAACATTAGGGGCCCCTTGCACCAACAGCACATCACTTTTTCCCATATTAAAAGTGAAACACCGGCGGTGCAAGGGGCTTGTAAATAAGCCCCTTGGTGTGTAGCTCTTTCATATGAAAGGACAAGCATGTTTGCAAACATAAAAATAAAACGTCTAGTGCAAAATGAAGCACACAAAAACCTGTTAGACATATGTTCCAAACAGATATTAGAAACAGTTCAATACAAGCCAGTTAAAAAAAAAAATAGCTGCAGTAGCTCGGACTATGTAGAAACACGAAGGAAGATTCTAGCTGTTCTCTATCTAAGGAGTGCAAAAAAGAATCATATTCTGTCTGCTTGTCATTGTAAGCTATTAAAATAGAAGAAAGAAAAGCCTGATCTGCCTTTCACCTCTGCATCTGGCTCTAGCATCAGGCTTAGTGGCCTCAGAACTCGACTATAATAGCTTATAATAGTCGAGTTTTGAAATCTATTCTTTATAATCGGCAACTGAGTGTGTCAGTAGTAGCCGACTGTAAAGAAATTATAGATATGCATTTATTCAGCCATAACAGAATTCCATGTATTATAAAGGAATCACATGCCTTTCAAATGTTATATGTATCCTCACAGTGTACAAGTATATTAATATGTTAAGAGAAGCCAGACTCGCCAGGAATCACACCGGTGCAAAAGATAAAGCTCCGAAACTGGTATACAATGTATTTTGCAGTAGCTGCCCTTTAATGGTGAAATAATGATAGTACATGACATTCTGCCTTGTGGGAATGTTCACTCTTGTGACAGACGCGTATGCTGACTTTTAGCATTGTGTGCAGATCACAGCTTCTGCCTTTAGGAGATCTTTACATCTCACAGATGTATAGATATGTAAGGCAGCAGCTGTTGCAACCTTGATATGACTTTGATGGCATTCTGAGACAGTACTGCGGGGAGTTATGTATAGGATAACTTACCAGCCTATCTTCAGAACCTGTTTCAAAACATCTTGAAAAAACAACAGCATATGTAGAAAAAAGTTATATTGTGGAGTCATTTTACTTGTGCAACCAATAACAAGTACATCATGCATGGATCCAGTCAGTATTTTAATGCACTTTGAGAAAAATATACCACTTCTGGGCAGGGTCCAGATGTGTCTTCAGCAGATAGGAGAAAGTGGCGCTCTAGTTCTAACTGGGAGACATGTTTCCAGCTGCATGAAAGTAAGCATGTGCTTGCTGCAGGGGCGCTGGAACGATTTTCAGAGTGGGGGTGCTGCCATCAATGTTACATTACTCTAATTATCCGGATTGTGTAAACAAGTGTCACCCAAAGAACAAGCGTGGCAAAGGTATTCACCAGGAGAGTGGTACGTTTGATGAGCCTATATGCTGCACACACTAAATGGCATCAACCAGATGGGTGGTAAACTGGGGAGTAGATATGTCACTGATACAAGACAGAGAGGCATCTTACACAAATTACTATTATTCTTAGTGTATGCAATGATGGGGCTGGCAGAGAGGAAATCAGAATATCTAAAAAGATCTTTTATTTAAGTGAGGAAATGGCAGAGCCGGAAAACAAACAACTTTATACAAGAATGAAAACCATTCAATCAGGAAGCATATGTAGTGCACACTCAATAAAGCACTGAGCACTGACAAGCTCAATACTTTGTTTCAGGATTTGGGGACATGGTAGCCAGAAAACTTAAGGCTCTTTATTAAACCATAATCACATGTTTGAAGATGTTTATGCCTCTGTCTGAGGCAGCCAGTCTATCTAATAGGCATAAGTCCAAACCATCAGGAAGAGACCTGATGGATGAGTAAACTAACTGAACCCCCCAGCAGCACGAAATTATGGCTTCCATTATAGTAGTAGTATAATACAGCTTTTGCCTTTTCCCGTTCCTAATGGAGCTGCAGATGCTTCCTAGAGCAAGCCCTGTTTTCCTCGAATTCTTTCTCCATCCATCTTCTTTCTGCTGTTCTACACATCTGTCTTTGGTGATAAATGGACAAACTAAACCAGGGTTTTGACTGGCCTCAGCGGCAGTACAGGACTGATGCTTGTCTACCCGTCACAAGACTGATTGAGTCTACACGAGTAAGAGAAACCGACGCTTGGGTCCAACTTTAGTCTACCGCCAGTGGTCCTTTGCTACAATTGCCACCGCAGCCAGGACTGTGTCCGGCTTACCTAGGGCTGTCACTGCCCCCCGACCCCCCACCCTGGCCTGATGAAGACTCTACGTGACTACCGAATGGGGCACATTATGGGTTGAAACGTCGACGGTCACGTAAGGCCCAGATTGACCAAGACTCTGCACATAGCAAAAGAACATTGTTAGTGAAAAGAGCCATTGGTGTTACATGATTATCTGGCTATCCCTCACATGTATATAAAATCTTGACCACTTTGTATATTGTACTCTACTTGAGCATTGAGCACCCATGTCACATGTTCACCTTTATATGTAAATATTCCTTGTATGTTGACATCCTCCAACTACTACATTTGTGAATATCTATGAATGATTTAATTCTGATAAACAAAAACAGTGGAAAGTATCTTGAGTCGAGTTTCGGTTATTTATAAATAAATTGTTTCCTTGTCCAGGCGTTAGAGATACGGTTGCTACAAATTGAAATTAGGTCATACAGTGCTCTAGAAAGTAACCACCTTCTACCCGACAGAACCTTCTTTTGCTTACTCATATATACCCAGGTTCTGAGGGACGCAGGGTCATCCCATTGTTGTTAAGTGTGGAGTGTCAGCAGCGGTGTGTCATCAGGGGGATGTCAGCAGCGGTGTGTCAGCAGTGGCGTCAGCAGTGATGTATCAGCAGTGGTGTGTCAGCAGCGGCATCAGCAGCGATGAGTCAGCAGCGATGTGTTAGCAGTGGTGTGTCAGCAGCGATGTGTCAGCAGCGACGTGTCAGCAGCGGTGTCAGCAGTGGTGTGTCAGCGGTGATGTGTCAACAGCGTCATGTCAACAGTGGTGTGTCAGCAGTGGTGTGTCAGCAATGGTGTGTCAGCAGTGGTGTGTCGGCAGTGGTGTCAGCAGCGATGTGTCAGCAGTGATGTGTCAGCAGTGGTGTGTCAGCAGCGGCATCAGCAGCGATGTGTCTGTAGTGATGTATCAGCAGCGATGTGTTAGCAGTGGTGTGTCAGTAGCGATGTGTCAGCAGTGATGTGTCAGCAGTGGTGTGTCAGCAGCAGCATGTCAGCAGTGCTGTGTCAGCAGTGGTGTCAGCAGCGGCATGTCAGCAGTGATGTGTCAGCAGTGGTGTCAGCAGTGGCGTGTCAGCAGCGATGTGTCAATAGTGGTGTGTCAGCAGTGATGCGTCAGTAGTGGTGTCTGGAGCGGTGTGTCAGCGGCGGCATGTCAGCAGTGGTGAGTCAGCAGTGGTGTGTCAGCAGTGGTGAGTCAGCAGTGGTGTGTCAGCAGTGGCTTTTCACCAGCGATGTGTCAGCAGTGGTGTGTCAGCAGCGGTGTGTCAGCAGTGGTGTGTCAGCAGTGGTGTGTCAGCAGCGGTGTGTCAGCAGTGGTGTATCAGCAGTGGTGTATCAGCAATGGTGTCTGCAGCGGCATGTCAGCAGTGGGGTGTCAGCAGTGGCATTTCAGCAGTCGTGTGTCAGCAGTGGTGTGTCAGCAGTGGTGTCAGCAGCGGCGTGTCAGGAGCAATGTGGCAGCAGTGGTGTGTCAGCAGTGGTGTCAGCAGCAGCATGTCAGCAGCAGCATGTGAGCAGTGGTGTGTCAGCAGTGGTGTGTCAGCAGTGATGTGTCAGCAGCGTCATGTCAGCAGTGGTGTGTCAGCAGTGGTGTGTCAGCAACGGTGTGTCAGCAGTGGTGTGTCTGCAGTGGTGTCAGCAGCGGCATGTCAGCAGTGATGTGTCAGCAGTGATGGTTCAGCAGTGGTGTGTCAGCAGCGGTGTGACAGCAGCGGCATCAGCAGCGATGTGTCTGCAGTGATGTATCAGCAGCGATGTGTTAATAGTAGTGTGTCAGCAGCGATGTGTCAGCAGTGATGTGTCAGCAGTGGTGTGTCAGCAGCAGCATGTCAGCAGTGCTGTGTCAGCAGTGGTGTCAGCAGCGGCATGTCAGCAGTGGTGTTTCAGCAGTGGTGTCAGCAGTGGCGTGTCAGCAGCGATGTGTCAACAGTGGTATGTCAGCAGTGATGCGTCAGTAGTGGAGTCTGGAGCGGTGTGTCAGCAGCAGCATGTCAGCAGTGGTGAGTCAGCAGTGGTGTGTCAGCAGTGGCTTTTCACCAGTAATGTGTCAGCAGTGGTGTGTCAGCAGCGATGTGTCAGCAGCGGTGTGTCAGCAGTGGTGTGTCAGCAGCAGTGTGTCAGCAGCGGCGTGTCAGCAGTGGTGTGTCATCAGTGGTGTCAGTAGCGGCGTGTCAGCAGTGGCATGTCAGCAGTGGTGTATCAGCAGTGGTGTCTGCAGCGGCATGTCAGCAGCGGGGTGTCAGCAGTGGCGTTTCAGCAGTGGTGTGTGAGCAGTGGTGTGTCAGCAGTGGTGTCAGCAGTGGCGTGTCAGGAGCGATGTGTCAGCAGTGGTGTGTCAGCAGCGGGGTGTCAGCAGTGGTGTCAGCAGCGGCATTTCAACAGCGGCGTATCAGCAGTGGTGTGTCAGCAATGATGTGTCAGCAGCGTTGTGTCAGCAGTGGTGTGTCAGCAATGGTGTGTCAGCAGTGGTGTGTCGGCAGTGGTGTCAGCAGCGGCGTGTCAGCAGCGATGTGTCAGCAGCGATTTGTCACTAGTGGTGTGTCAGCAGCGGCATCAGCAGTGATGTGTCGGCAGCGATGTATCAGCAGCGAGGTGTCAGCAGTGGTGTGTCAGCAGCGATGTGTCAGCAGCAATGTTTCAGCAGTGGCGTGTCAGCAGTGGTGTGTCAGCAGTGGTGTCAGCAGAGGCGTGTCAGCAGCGGGTTGTCAGCAGTGGTGTGTCAGCAGTGGTGTCAGCAGTGGCGTGTCAGCAGCGGCGTGTCAGCAGTGGTGTGTCAGCAGTGATGTGTCAACAGCATTGTGTCAGCAGTGGTGTGTCAGCAATGGTGTGTCATCAGCAGTGTGTCAGCAGTGGTGTGTCAGCAGTGGTGTAGCAACAGTGGTGTGTCAGCAGTGGTGTGTCAGCAGCACCATCAGCAGTGATGTGTCAGCAGTGGTGTGTCAGCAGCGATATCAGCAGCGATGTCAGCAGTGGTGTGTCAGCAGCTATATGTCAGCAGTGGGTTTTCAGCAGTGGTGTGTCAGCAGCAGTGCATCAGCATCTGTGTCAGCAGCGATGTGTCAGCAGCGGCATGTCAGCAGCGGCGTGTCAGCAGTGGTGTGTCAGCAGTGAGGTGTCAACAGCATTGTGTCAGCAGTTGTGTGTCAGCAATGGTGTGTCATGTGCAGTATATCAGCAGTGGTGTGTCAGCAGTGGTGTAGCAGCAGTGGTGTGTCAGCAGTGGTGTGTCAGCAGCAGCATCAGCAGTGATGTGTCAGCAGTGGTGTGTCAGCAGCGGCCTCAGCAGCGATGTCAGCAGCTATGTGTCAGCAGTAGGTTTTCAGCAGTGGTGTGTCAGCAGCAGTGCATCAGCATCTGTGTCAGCAGCGATGTGTCAGCAGCGGTGTGCCAGCAGTGATGTGTCCACAGCGGTGTGTCCGCAGCGGTGTGTCAGCAGTGGCGTGTCAGCAGTGGCGTGTCAGCAGCGGCATGTCAGCAGTGGCATGTCAAAGTGGCATGTCAGCAGCGGCGTGTCAGCAGCGGCGTGTCAGCAGCAATGTGTCAGCAGTGTTATGTCAGCAGCGATGTGTCAGCAGTGGTGTGTCAGCAGTGGTGTGTCAGCAGTGGTGTCTGCAGCGGTGTGTCAGCATCCGCGTGTCAGCAGTGGAGTGTCAGCAGTGGTGTCAGCAGCGGCATGTCAGCATCGATGTGTCAGCAGTGGTGTGTCAGCAGCGATGTGTCAGCAGTGATGTGTCAGCAGCGGTGTGTTAGCAGCAGTGTGTCAGCAGTGGTGTCAGCAGCGATGTGTCAGCAGCGGCATGTCAGCAGCGGTGTGTCAGCAGTGGTGTCAGCAGCGGCGTGTCAGCAGCGATGTGTCAGCATTGGTGTGTCAGCAGTGGTGTGTCAGCAGTGGTGTCTGCAGCAGCATGTCAGCAGCGGCGTGTCAGCAGTGGTGTATCAGCAGTGGTGTGTCAGCAGTGGTGTGTCAGCAGTGGTGTGTCAGCAGCGGCGTGTCTGCAGTGGCTGTCAGCAGCGGGGTGTCAGCAGTGGAGTGTCAGCAGTGGTGTCTGCAGTGGCGTGTCAGCAGTGGAGTGTCAGCAGTGGCGTGTCAGTAGTGGTGTGTCAGCAGTGGTGTATCAGCAGCGGCATGTCAGCAGTGATGTGTCAGCAGCGGTGTGTCAGCAGTGGTGCCAGCAGCGGCGTGTCAGCAGTGGTGTGTCAGCAGTGATGTGTCAGCAGCAGTGTGTCAGCAGTGGTGTGTCAGCACTGGTGTGTCAGCAATGGTGTGTCAGCAGCAATGTGTCAGCAGTGGTGTGTCTGCAGAGGCATGTCAGCAGTGGTGTGTCAGCAGTGGTGTCAGCAGCAGCATGTCAGCAGCGGTGTGTCAGCACTGGTGTGTCAGCGATGGTGTGTCAGCAGCGATGTGTCAGCAGCAATGTGTCAGCAGTGGTGTGTCTGCAGCGGCATTTCAGCAGTGGTGTGTCAGCAGTGGTGTCAGCAGCGGCGTGTCAGCAGTGGTGTGTCAGCAGTGATGTGTCAGCAGCAGTGTGTCAGCAGTGGTGTGTCAGCAATGGTGTGTCAGCAGTGGCGTCAGCAGTGATGTGTCAGCAGTGGTGTGTCTGCAGCGGCGTGTCAGCAGTGGTGTGTCAGCAGTGGTGTCAGCAGCAGCATGTCAGCAGCAGTGTGTCAGCAGTGGTGTCTCCAGCGGCGTGTCAGCAGCAGGGTGTCAACAGTGGCATGTCAGCAGCTGTGTGTCAGCAGTGGTGTCAGCAGCGTCATGTAAGCATCGATGTATCAGCAGTTGTGTGTCAGCAGCTGTGTCAGCAGTGGCATGTCAGCTGTGGTGTGTCAGCAGTGATATGTCAGCAGCGTCGTGTCAGCAGTGGTGTGTCAGCAGTGGTGTGTCAGCAATGGTGTGTCAGCAGAGGTGTATCAGCAGCGGTGTGTCAGCAGTGGTGTCAGCAGTGGTGTCAGCAGCGATGTGTCAGCAGTGGCGTGTCAGCAGCAGTGTGTCAGCAGTGGTGTCAGCAGCGGCATGTCAGCAGCGATGTGTCAGCAGTGGTGTGTCAGCAGTGGTGTGCCAGCAGTGGTGTCAGCAGTGGTGTCTGCAGCGGAATGTCAGCAGTGGTGTTTTAGCAGTGGCGTGTCAGCAGTAGTGTGTCAGCAGTGGTGACAGCAGCGGCATGTCAGCAGCGGCGTGTCAGCAGTGGTGTGTCAGCAGCGGCATGTCAGCAGTGGTGTGTCAGCAGTGGTGTGTCAGCAGTGGTGTGTGCAAGCAGTGGTGTCTACAGTGGCGTGTTAGCAGCGGGGTGTCAGCAGTGGCATGTCAGCAGTGGTGTGTCAGCAGTGGTGTCAGCAGCGGCATGTCAACAGCAATGTGTCAGCACTGGTGTGTCAGCAGCGGTGTGTCAGCAGCAGCATGTGAGCAGTGGTGTGTCAGCAGTGATGTGTTAGCAGCAGCGTGTCTGCAGCGGCGTGTCAGCAGCGGGTGTCAGCAGTGGCGTGTCAGCAGTGGTGTGTCAGCAGTGGTGTGTCAGCAGCGGCATGTCAGCAGTGGTGTGTCAGCAGTGGCATGTCAGCAGTGGTGTGTCAGCAGTGGTGTCAGCAGCGGCATGTCAACAGCGATGTGTCAGCACTGGTGTGTCAGCAGCGGTGTGTCAGCAGCAGCATGTGAGCAGTGGTGTGTCAGCAGTGATGTGTTAGCAGCAGCGTGTCTGCAGCGATGTGTCAGCAGCGGGTGTCAGCAGTGGCGTGTCAGCAGTGGTGTCTGCAGTGGTGTGTCAGCAGCAGAGTGTCAGCAGTGGTGTGTCAGTAGTGGTGTATCAGCAGTGGTGTATCAGCAGTGGTGTATCAGCAGTGGCATGTCAGCAGCAATGTGTCACTGCGGTGTGTCAGCAGTGGTGTGTCAGCAGCGGCGTGTCAACAGTGGTGTGTCAGCAGTGATGTGTCAGCAGCATCATGTCAGCAGCGGTGTGTCAGCACTGGTGTGTCAGCGATGGTGTGTCAGCAGCGATGTGTCAGCAGCAATGTGTCAGCAGTGGTGTGTCTGCAGCGGCATTTCAGTAGTGGTGTGTCAGCAGTGGTGTCAGCAGCAGCATGTCAGCAGCGGTGTGTCAGCAGTGGTGTGTCTGCAGCGGCATGTCAGCAGTAGTGTGTCAGCAGTGGTGTCAGCAGCAGCATGTCAGCAGTGGCGTGTGAGCAGCGGCATGTCAGCAGTGGTGTGTCAGCAGTGGTGTGCAAGCAGTGGTGTCTACTGTGGCGTGTTAGCAGCGGGGTGTCAGCAGTGGCGTGTCAGCAGTGGTGTGTCAGCAGTGGTGTGTCAGCAGTGGTGTCAGCAGCGACGTGGCAACAGCGATGTGTCAGCACTGGTGTGTCAGCAGCAGTGTGTTAGCAGTGGTGTCAGCAGTGGCGTGTCAGCAGCAGCTTGTGAGCAGTGGTGTGTCAGCAGTGATGTGTCAGCAGCGTCGTGTCAGCAGTGGTGTGTCAGCAGTGGTGTGTCAGCAATGGTGTGTCAGCAGCGGTGTATCAGCAGTCGTGTGTCAGCAATGGTGTGTCAGCAGCGGTGTGTCAGCAGTGGTGTGTCAGCAGTGGTGTAGCAGCAGTGGTGTGTCAGCAGCGGTGAGTCATCAGTGGTGTGTCAGCCGTGGTATGTCAGCAGCGGCATGTGCACATTCACGCATTCTTTAGATAAAGTAAACATGAACCGCACCTCAAGCCTTTAGTAACAAAGTAGCATAAAATGAAGAAAAAGCATCCCACACGCAAGATATAGCAACAAGTAGCATAGAATAAACAAAATGCATCCCACACGTAAGAGACCGCACCTTAATAGCATAACCGATATCACCAAAAAAAGCCATAAATAAACCCATCAGAAACGCATAATCCGCTAAAGCTTACCTTTTATTCCGAGCCCTCATCCACAAAAGCTTAATTTTTATGCCGAGTCCGCCGTTCGGATGCTAATGTTACGGACATCCCCTCAAAACGCTTCCAACGGCATGTGCACATTCACGCATTGTTTAGATTTTTTTTTAAAGCGTATAGTAACAATGTAGGGTAACAGAATAGCGTAGGATGCATTCCACATGCAAACGCATGCAATAGTTTTTTTTAAATGGTGCAACAAGACAATATTAAACCCACTGTCTCACGCTGCCAGTAAAAGATCCAAACCCACTGGGCGTGGCCTAAAAAGGACAGGGTGGCATCCAGGAGGGGCTAAAACCCCTTCGGCACAATCAACAAAGTCTTTTTCTGAATAATATGTGATGATAAACGACGCATAAAAATCAAATTTGCAGGCGGAGCTGAGACACAACTTCTGACACCGTATTGATTCAAAGAAGCCCTTCGCATGGCGAGGGCAGCGCATGCACTGCTAATGCCAGGCAAGACCTAAAAAGAAGGGAGAAGAAAAAGAAGGAAAAAATTCAGCAAAAAAGTAGGCTGGAGAAAATAGGCAGGAAGAAAACAGAAAGAGGTAGACGGCGGTGGGTTGATCAGAGGACGAGAAATAAAGGTGAAGCATTAAGGTAAAGTATAAACAAATACATTCTTTGTTTTTGTGGAATTGCAAAAGACCTTCTGATCAGCTGAGGAATTCAGGTGAATAGTTTGAGGCAGGGAAGGATTGCAATGCAGCCAAGTGTTAATCTGAATGTAACTATCCACTCCACATTCGTGTATAGAATGCCATTTGAAAGTTCAAGGTCTGCTACATCATGCAGTACTAGTGGGTTAGGTCCTATCAGTGTCTTATCAGTCCTATCACTTTCTTTCGAAACCAGCAATTGCATGTTATCTGAACTGGCCTATATTTACTGCTTGTGGGACAGTGGGGAATACTATCTATTGGACAACATGCTTGAGGAGTGCATTTAAAACCTGTCATGGTATTTTTTTATATTTTTATGTTTATTTATGTATTTACGCATCTATTTCTATAATGCTATGAGTCAGTGAGAACATTTCTATACATTGAAGCTGAAATAAATGGCTCATCAGTACCCATAGAGAGGAGGGTGGAAGAGGAGAACATGGAAGGCCAAGGTACATAATCAAATGTAGGGAAAGAAGATGGTATATGGGCTAGAAGGCAGGGAAGGAAACAAAGATCTCAATTCCTTCTTTTGCACAGATTAGCAATAGGCGTCATGTATTTGACCATGGCACTACCTATTTTCAGGATAAGGGTATCATAATAAAGTGATAAAAAAACACAAGGCAACAGATCATCAAATCCAAACAGGTACCAGCATACAAAGTGCACCAGTGGGCAAGAGTGACAACATTAAAAAACAATGCACGAATCACTTAGAGAAAAACCTTTTCAAACATGTACACATCAAATTGGACCTTACGGATGAATGTTGTCCACTAATGGCCTCATTTAAAGTTTGGGGAGAGTGTAGCACCACTTTAAATTGGCAGTGCTCCTGTTTCACCAAACTATTGGTATCCCACCCCATTCAAAGTTGTAGAAACTACATATTTTCAATGGTGGATCCTTAGCTGGCACTGCGTACAGGAAACCTTCACCTGAAAGCCCATGCAACAATTAAGATTGCCACAACCTGTTTAGGCTAGGTTGCCTGACACTCATTTCCCTATCGAGAAAAATTAGAATGGCCCTGATGAGTAGGTCGAAAACTCCCTGTGCATCAGGGACCCTGCAGTTTTTTAAGTGAAACAAACTTCTGGTTTGAAAGTCTGTTTTGCTCAAATAAAAGAATATGGGAGCGGGGCTAATAAAGCATTGCGCTCCTTCAGACTACTTCTTTGCCTTCAGAGCAGCCACCACACAGGTTACTGAGTTTGAGGGCAGTGACATACCCCTTCGGGTAGGCACGTATCTCCTGAGATTGTGGCAGTTCTTTGCTAGGGGAGCCATGGCCTCCACTAAGCTGGAAGACTGGCTGTCCACCTGCCAGACTCCTTTATGAACCTGACAGTCCTTCCATATTACACACCACTTGAACTCCATGGTAAAATAAATGGAAAGGGACACATCTACACATTGGTTTGCAGGCAGGAAGTTGGAAGTGGTACAAAAGTAGGGGTCCATTAACAATGTAGGGGGTAGAATAGTTGCACTGGATGGCATATCTGACTGCAGCTATTCACAAAGAATTGTAAATCACTGCTGGGACTTAAGATTTGGTCATTAATTTGAGTGAGACAAGGATGTGTTTTAGCGCCACTTTTATTTATCTTATCTATTAGTAAGCTTCACCCTTTTTTAATACATATCACATCAGATGTACCAAAAATCAAATACTCCAAATTACCCTCACTAAAGCAAAATTGAAAAGATCATACTATGCTGGAGGAAAGTTGAAGTGGGTAACATCAACTTGTGAAGGGCTATATATACCATTGTTTGAGGAAGGTTTTTCAGGCAAAGCCCTTGTGATTGGAATACGCCCCTCCGCAGCAAAGTAGTGCTTTGATGGAAAGATCTGGACTTCATTTATTCTAAAATCTTGATTCAGCTAACCTGAATCTTTTTGGGTGATACTGCTGTTTTAAATATTTAGATTGCATTACTCATGCTAAAATAAGGACAGAACTACTGAGATGTTTGGGAGTCAATTTGGGCTGGCAAATTCAGATAATAGAGACTAGTTTGTCTGCTCACTCATAGTAACGTTCAGTATGATTAACCTAGTTATGGATTTTCCAAAATGTTTAACATAAAAAGAGGGGGCACCTTCATCAAAACGTTTAACCTATCCTACTTTGATGTAACAGCAGGCTTAGATATGTAATTTTACTTAAATCAGAAAACAGAATTTCAAATTACTGAAAATGTAATGGATTTCTAAGTTTTATGGATAGTTGACTAAATTAACCTGCATTTAATTAACTAAAAGTTGGACCACAATGGAGCATAGACCCTGGCTCAGATACTACCAGAACTGAAAAAGAAGTAGAAGAAGAGGAAAGGGAGGAAAAAGAGGAAGAGGAAGAAGGGGGAGTTAAAAATCATAAGCCAACATGTAGTGGAAATCCTCCTTTTCTGGGTGGTCACCCCAATTTTACACCTTTTAATGGACTCTATCTTGTTTGTTAACTTTAGAAATCTGTGAACTTTATCCCTGCTAACCAGGGGTACCTGTGGTCCTCCTTTAAACCAGGTTAAGTTGGCTTATTCATAACTGGCACATTTACATTGCCTTTAAGTATCTAGAATATGGTGTAGAGAGTGCACCCAGGGCCTGGAAGTTAAATGCCACTAGTGGACTGCAGCACCTACTGTGCCATCCACTACAGTGGCAGAGCAAATATGACTTCAGCCCAACAATGCATGGCCTGACTGCTGCAGTGTAAACACTGCAGTACAGTCTGTCAAAATAACCCTTTAGTTACAGGAGAAAGCCTTTCTTTTAAATATTAATATGCCATCTCTATTTAGGCCTTGCGCCCACAGGGTGGGGTCCATGGTATCTAAAAGTGGGTCATGTAGAAAATTAATGTTACCATGTCCATACAGTTGCAAGGCCCAACAATCAATATTCAGAGTGGCAAGCTTAGATGTTCCACGTAGAAAGTTAAGTAGAGATTAAAATACTAATACTGTATCTTGATAATGGGGCCAGTTAGAAAAATAATCAAATAGCTATTTTTAACAGTTTTTTATATCGATTTGTATTAGTTTCCAGTTACGTTGTACATATTTTCCAATACTGTTACAGTGCATCAGGTGCTTAAATACAGGATTAAATCACAACATAAGGAACACACTTATTCCCCAACACACTTGAAAGGGAGAGAACAGGATGCCAATTCTTAGAAAAGAGAGACCAGGACAGGTGTAATTCTTGTGCATCCCTGTCTAGGTCTTGAAGGGCCCTGCTTTAGTCCTACCAGACTTCTGTTGCTGAGTTTGTTGTGGGTACAATGCCTTTATCAAACTGTATTTTAGTGTTATGTGTAGGAGGAGACTAGGAGTACCATAGTACACCCCCACATACATACTCAGTCCTCCGAGACCAAAGTTAGTGTGACCACAGACATTCGCCATCATAAAAAGCACTTCTCATGGCATTTGTTTTACCTGTTTTTCAGTACGGCACACAGGAACTACTGAACACTGGGTAAGGTTGGCCCAGAGAACTTTTAGCTCATTGGTTAGGGAGTGCCCGGAAGTTACTCCCACCCACTAGCTGGTGACAGGCATTAATGTGAAATACCCCGACAGCCTCTTCAGAGCCCTTTCTGAGCCTGTGGAAGATCAGAAAAGGACTGGACCTGCTATATGTAACCTGAGAGGAGCCCTGAAGGATCCGCTGACCAGTGGTAACTGGAACTTAACGTGGCCTCTGCCTGACACCCTGTGAGTCTCTAAGTGTCTCCCTTGAGGACACAGAGGCCTTAGAAGTGTCCGCCTGTGATTAGTAGGGACTTAAAAGAATACCCAGAAGGTAATATCGTTGAGCAGGAAAAACCTGATTTGTGTATCCAACCCATTCTCCAGAGCAGTCAGCCTCAAATTGTGCCCAAGCCCAGGTCTACAGCAACCACTGACTGTCATTTGATCTTCATATTGTTGGCACTATTTGTACTACGAATTAAAAAAAAATCATATCTGGTTCCTCTAAGTGGATTTTTGTCTTTTTCTTGTCAGTAGCGAGAATCTTAAATACATTGCTGTACTGAGGAAGCAGAAATGACCTTCCAAATTCTCAAAAGTAGAATATAAGAATCTGAGGAATCAAATAATGTTACAAACCTCTAGCCCTAGGAAGCAAGAATGATAGTGATGGGCAGAGAACCCAAACACTTGGTAAGCTATTGTTGTAGATCTGGGTAGACAAACGTGAAGTTTGTGAATTCACTGCCTGTAGTGAACAGGCAAATACATACGTGAATGGTAACAGGAGTTTGAAAGTGAGAGAGCTGGCAAATAAAAGGAAAGCAAAGATTGATGCAGCTAGGCATGAAAGCTATTGATGCTGATTTTTGGAGCCTGTTGCTGGCTACGAACTGTGCTGCTGCAGAGTTATGTGTAGCAAATTTGATGTACAGAACATAGGGCAGTGGCTGAGACCACAAGCGCGAGTGAGGTATCAGTGATGGGCTTCTACCAATTGAAGATTAAGATTACAAATCATCCATGTCTGGGAAGATGTGCCTCAGTCCCCGACTTGCGTGAATTTTGATGTCAAAGCCAACGCTGTGTTAACTGTGGATGACAGGGGAAAGGGGACAGTGGCTCTGCTGTGTGGGCAGCAGAATAGAAAGAGATTACACTTACTAGTCTCTTAATAGCATTAAAGAGAAACATTGTCTCGTCAAGATGGAGGGAATGGTGTGTTGGTGGACTGCCCATCAAAATGGGATGTTCATTAGAGGCGTACAAGTCGTCGACACATTGGTACATGTGATGACCAGAAAAAGGGCATAGAGGTGATGCCAAGGATTGCACGTTGGTTAACAGATTTACTAAGTTTCAGCTTTGCAATGGATTCAGCCGTGCACTCAATCACTCATTCATCTATATAATCATGCATTCTTCAAACCACGTGCTCAATCATTCATCTGGTCATCCAAACATTGACTCATTCCCACCTTCACCTATAAAATCACAAACAGATGAACCTGCCGATATGTGAAGTAACACTTTCACTTATAAAACAAAAGGCCATTCCTGTTGGCTTTGTCATTACGTAATCCAATATCCATAATAAACAGGATGTACCCGGGTCACATATTTAAGTTTAAATCATTCCCACTCTGCTGTAGGATTTCTTTCGTTTTATCTCAGTGTCCTAGCCCTCTGGGCAGCCCCTCTGATTGCCTCTTCCCCTCCCTCTCCTCTCCTTCCTGCTTCAGCGTCCATTTAAGTTTGGTGGCAGCTCGCCAATGCAGGACGATAGAAACTCGGCTCAGATTCCTTCCGGTGCATGGCTCAGTTTGAAACACCGATCTTCTGATGGTTCCAGTAGCCAAGGGCTCAATCGATGCCCCAGGGCTCACTAAGCTTTCTTGAAGACTCTCTGGGATAAGAGTCTATAGTCTTGTGTTGCCGTTATTGGCAGCTCAGTTACATTCAAGATTTGCGCCTACACTTTCCATTTTGGTTGACTAAGCCGCTTGCCCAGTATTTGCGGTCCCCAGCAGCAAGCGTGGGATTACATTCAAGAACGAGTGTGCTCCTGAGGATTGTGGCGGCGATGTCTTCTGCTTGGAGTGTAACCCATGCCCTACTCTCTGAGCGAGCTGGGTGATACATCCCCAAGTGTAGACACTTACCAAAACGTAGGACTCTTGCCTTATTCTTCCGGTTCCTCCTACAAATATTCCGCCCTGATGATGCCCCGTTTCTAATTAATCTTGCAGTTTCTGATGCCGTACGTGATTAGCCAACGTGGCCCACTGAAACCAAATTATAACTGTATTTTACCACCCTTCCAGTAGCCTGAGGTCATTTTTACTTGCTTGCAGCGGGGCCCATGGTGACCTTGTTATGCCTCTGCCCTGGCCAGGTCCATGGGATTTCACACAGACAAACACCCTCACTGCTTTCTCTACATTGGCCCCCATTTTATTCCAGATTAGTCTTTCATCCCCCTGCATTGGCCATGAGCTACATTTGACCTCTCAGTGAGACAGTGGGGAAATTCAGCCCTGCACAAGTTACAGCTACGACCTCCCGTGACCTTCCTTACAGTGCTATGCTGCAGGGAGGGATGGAAGTTTTCTTTTGTCTATCACTATCGTCCCATTTGCCAAATTCCAATTTTTAGGAGCAAGTGCTCTTCAAGATGTTCGAGTGTATCTCTTCCTCCGCTGCAGCTCATACGGGTGTGGGCATCGGCTGTGGGCATACTTATTACTAAACAGTTGCAGATGAAGATTCAAGTCTCTCAGGTGGATAGAAAGGGTAGATGGGCTTGGATAAATGGATCAATAGATGGCTCTCATTTCACACTAGCTATGACCAACTGGAATATATGTGTCTTTCGGCCAGATTGAAGTCTGCTGCGAGACTAGATTCGTTCCTGGTGTCTGTGGACCTAGAGCTCAAGCACTACATGCATCATCCACATTGGTGGGGGGGGGGGGGGGGGGGGGCGAGCTCCAGCCCCCTTCCCCAAGCACTGTGCAGGGGTGGCATACCCCTAGCCTAAGAACTCCTGACTGGGTCCGGGGGGAGGGGGGGAGAGGAGTGCCTTCATGTACTTTGCAAGGGTCTCCCTCAGGTTTCATTACGCCACTGATCATCTAACTAGTTCTTTCTGTTCAACTTATATTAGCTATGTATATTTCCGGTATCCAAAGGCCTCTGGCTCTTTATAGGTGGGTATTTAATAAACTGTATCTGGAGGATGAACTCTGGGTTACAGGAATGGATAGTGTGAGATGCATTTCAGGCAGCCATCAGGGCTATTATGGTATCTAAAGGCATTAGAAAGAGGAAAAAGTCTCAAGACGAAAGGAAGAAAGTGGAAGATCAATTAATTCTACTGTATGTTTTTTATTAGATAACTATATTGTTGCTGATATATCGATCAGACGTTTTAGGTGTCTCTGTACAGTGTTCTATTGAAGCACTCTGATACATGTGGGCTTTACAAGCTTCATATAATAACCATATCCAGGTTAGAAAATGGCTAAACACCGGTCTCCTCTTCAATGGGCCTGGTATGCGATTTCTGACATTATGGTAGTGCTTAATTTGAGCCGGTGGTTTCCGGTGCTTAGCACCGGTAGTTATTTAGCAGCACGGTATTTATGACAGTCTGCCACATGGTGGGCTGTTTTTAGGTCTCGCTGAGCCCAGCGCATGCGCTGGCTCAGAGAGACATTTTGTATGTGCGCTTTTTTAAGTGCTGCTTGCTGGCCTAGTGCTTGCGTGCATGTGAGCGTGCACGCGCGCAGCCGCCACGCGCTAGGCCAGCCAGCAGCACTCAGGAGAGCGTCATCGCGATCACTTTCGCTTTCACAGCGATCGTGATCGCGATGACGTTATAATCACTGCACCCGCGCTTTACTTTTAACATTAAAAGTAAAGCGCGGGTGCCGCGATTATATCAAAAGTAAAGAAATAGATGTTTTTTCTATTACTTTACTTTTGGTATAATCGCGGCACCCGCGCTTTACTTTTAACGTTAAAAGTAAAGCGCGGGTACCGCAGCTGCCTGGTTTGTATTCCTGGACTTTGCTTTTACATGACAGTGGCAGTGCAATCTGGGAATTGTAATTCTGGTTAATTTTAATTGAGCCAGCCGGATCAACACTCCTGATGATAATGATATGTTAAATCAAAGATCAGGAACGGAAAACCGGTGTCCTGGTGAAACGGAGACATCTCACCCCACGCAGTTTTGCGGAGCCATTTAGACTCAAGCTCAAAGTTCTCTTGGTCTGGGACATGCGCAATGCACGAGCCACTGGCTCGTTCTGCCTCTGTGAAAAATGGCTACATTGTGTGTGTCTATTAGGGGCAGGGGAGGTTTGCCCATTTCTTCAGCCACAAAGCTATGCAACATATGCAGTGGTTTAAATAGGCAGGCACTGTCCTATACTGAGTGCCTTCACTTTTTCAACTTGAAGGGGTGAGCACATGCACTTCTCAGCACTGCTGCGTTCATTTAATGGGAGAGTACCAGCACTTCTCACCGCTGCTGCAGTTCATTTAATGGGAGAGCACCGGAACTTCTCAGCGCTGCTGCAGTTCATTTAATGGGAGAGCTCCGGCACTTCTCAGCGCTGCTGCAGTTCATTTAATGGGAGAGCACTGGTATTTCTTGGCATTGCTGCAGTACATTTAATGGGAGAGCTCTAGCACTTCTCGGCATTGCTGCAGTACATTTAATGGAAGAGCTCTGGCACTTCTTGGCATTGCTGCAGTTCATTTCATGGGAGACCCCCGGCACTTCTCATCACTACTGAAGTACATTTAATAGGAGAGCTCTGGCACTTCTTGGCATTGCTGCAGTTCATTTAATAGAAGGGCACCGGCACTTCTCAGCACTGCTGCATTTCATTTAACGGGAGAGCTCCGGCACTTCTCAGCACTGCTGCAGTTCATTTAATGGGAGAATACCGACACTTCTCAGCGCTGCTGCAGTTCAATTTAATAGGGGAGCACCAGCACTTCTCACCGCTGCTGCAGTTCATTTAATGGGAGAGCACCAGCACTTCTCACCACTGCTGCAGTTCATTTAGTGGGAGAGCTCTGGCACTTCTCAGCACTGCTGCAGTTCATTTAACGGGAGAATACCGACACTTCTCAGCGCTGCTGCAGTTCAATTTAATAGGGGAGCACCAGCACTTCTCACCGCTGCTGCAGTTCATTTAATGGGAGAGCACCAGCACTTCTCACCACTGCTGCAGTTCATTTAGTGGGAGAGCTCTGGCACTTCTCAGCACTGCTGCAGTTCATTTAATGGGAGAGCTCCGGCACTTCTTGGCATTGCTGCAGTACATTTAATGGGAGAGCACCAGCACTTCTCACCACTGCTGCAGTTCGTTTAGTGGGAGAGCTCTGGCCCTTCTCAGCACTGCTACAGTTCATTTAATGGGAGAGCTCCGGCACTTCTTGGCATTGCTGCAGTACATTTAATGGGAGAGGTCCAGCACTTCTCAGCACTGCTGCAGTTAATTGGAGAGCAGCAGCGCTTCTCACTGCTGCTGCAGTTCATTTCCCTTGGCTCAATGTTCGTTTCACCATGTTCCATGATTTTTTGCTCTTTCACGTGAATTAGGCCCATTAAAAAAGTAGCAAATTTGGGGATCGCAGACAATTAAATGGCTTGCTCGCATTATAAGGGTGACCGTCCATGAATTGAGGAAATAAATAATGAGCAATATTGTAACCATGGAACATTGTTTATCTATATTGGTCTGTAATCCTCACAAAATGCAAATATTTCTGTTGAGATCCTCTCAAAATCTGGTTCAGACAAGCAAGGAAAAAGGCTTTTCGCCTTCACTTTTAAGTGATGCCGAACTATTACATCATCGGAAACTAGAGCCTATTACTGGGGGCATTGGCCCTTCTACTGAGAAGCACTTGCCTAAAAAGACAGAGGCAGATTTTGATTTGCCAGTCTAGGAGCAGTCTGAGAAGTGTGGTCTTGAATTCTACTGGTCTGTGCTTTGAGCCAGTTTGAGGCAGGGCCCTACACATGAGAAAGCGGACCATCAGAGTGCCAGAACAAAATACTAAAGGAGGTGGATGCTGTGACAATGTTTACTCCTACAAGTACTAGTACGGCCACCGTTGGCATCCTTTAAAGCCTTTGCATCAGATTCAGAGGCAGTTGTGAAACAGACGCGTGCAGTAGACTATACTTTATTTTATCATATCCCTGGAAATATTTTTTGTATTTAATTTCATATCAAAAGAACTGCCATTTAGCCAGAATCTCACTGTAAACACTGCACTTTAAATGGACAGACATATATTTGGGACCTTATAAGTGTTTAGCTATGCAACAGTTGATGTTGCTGCACCAAGGATATTGTGCTGCATAATTAAATACTTATAAGGTCCCAAAAGCGAGACCTATTGGCTATGCCAATGCTTGTTCTGATTTAGAGTGAGTACAAGAACAGCTGTTTACTAATTCATTATATGTTAAAGATGACTATTCCCACTCGCCCAGGCTAATCTTGTGCCTTTGGGGGCCTGGAATAGTCTGAATTGTCGCACTTGTAGGCGTGTGGTGGCTAGCAGCTGGTTCGGTGCTGTCAATGGCAGCGCTGGCGGGGGCTGTGGGTGGTGTAGGCTGCAGTGGCCTCCTGATGAGGGCCCTGCCACTTCGTTTTTTACAAATTCATCACTGCATTATAGCCAGGGATTTAAGTGGGCCGGGTCTCACCGAGTCTGAGCACCGGCAGTTTTTTAAAGGGGGCCTCGAAACGGGTCTCTATGGGGCTCTGTTTTGTGCCCTGGCACAGGCGGTCCGTTTGTGTTTTTCCGGACTGCAGTGACAGCAGCACTTCGATGTGCGCGTGGTGAGCATTGAAGAGGAAGGGAAATCCTTTAAAGAGAGACATTTTCTCTCTGGATTTCCCTTCTCTTTTTGAAACTCAGGAGCAGCAACATTGTCGTGGTGTCACCAGGCTTTAAGTGGAAGTTGTTTCAATATTATATTCACGCTATAGTGGCTGCTTATTTATCTTATCCAACTAGCAACCATTGACAAAGCCAGTACTCCTGACTTGTAGGTATGATGTGACTTGTTGTATCCTATATCTGGACGCAATGACCGGAACAGCAAAATACAAGGCGGGCAGCACACTGTGCTAAACACAGACTTTTAAACTTACGTGTTTTTAAGCCGCGCCCTTAGTTACGTTGACCACGCCCCTTTGAGAGACCCCCCAGTTTTTGTATCCCACTTAAAGACCTGATTATAGCTATAGCGCCAAGAAACCCTTCCCAGTGCACAGTTGCACAGTAAAAAAAAACCAACCAGGTATGGACAGCAGTCACAGGTCGTGAAACAGGAATAGGTAATTACTCGGGGTTTTGTACAATTTGTATGGAGTCGAGTGATGGGGCAGGGCGAGTGTCCTTACCAGTCTTTTCATTTTTATATCTATTTTAACTGCACACATTTTGGGTGAGAAAGCAACATCGTCAAAACCATACATATTTTTGAATGTTACATCGTACAGTTCATGCCCTTCCCACAATGTGTCACTGATGTGAGTCACAAGATGCCGCTGTTTGCCTCCTTTTTTCCTGGTATCTTTCCCTCAGCTTTTTCGCAGCAATTACACTGCACTATGAAATCACAGCGATCTGAGGTTTTTGTCCTGGTAAATCGATCGTCTTAAATTCATCTTTCAAACACTCACAAAAAGGTTATGTGATATCCAGAGTGCTGGGAAGAAATGGAGCCATCGCCCCATCCGATGGAACTGAGAGGGACAGCTCAGCGGAAAGCAATTACTGCCGAGATAGGGTTGCAGAACCAGCGTCTGCTCCACTGGCACAGATGAGACGAAATAATTACACCAGTAACACATGTTGGAGTAGCGTGGACTCTCCGGATACGGGCAAAAAGGGGAGAGTCACAAACCTTTTTTCCTGGAAAAAAATTGATTCCATCATAAAAATTAACAGTATGCGCATGTGTAATCATTAATGGTTCACAAAAGAAAATCATGTGTGCGTGCGCATTATGCATATCACGAACGTGCAAATTACTCACATGTAAATTAAAGGTGGGCATCAAAATGTGATGGGCTTAGTGCCAATATCGGCAACAGTTATCACAACACACATAAGTACATAAATAAAAACACACGACACTGAATGTAAGTGGAGAAATATTGCTGCAGGTTTATCAGCATAAGCAATATGCAAACATGGTGGGTTATCTTACGGGCGATCCCAGGGCAGGCCAGCCCCTATGCCGCCTGCCCGTCTGATAAGCCTAGAGTCACCATGGCAACGCCAATTGGTGTATACCTAATGTTGGGAGGGTCCCCCCCTCCCACCTGTGGACCACCAGTCCACTTGCTACACACGCCCCCCGTGATGGGTGGGCGGAGCATACATGGCAGCCCCCGGTTGCTCAGACCCACAACCGCCTGTCGGATAGCGGGGCGCCGTCGGTCTTCCAGTGGACACGCTAAACATCCCTGGGTATCCTGGCTTAGCACCACACAGTGCTGCTGCATGCTATACCCCTTGGTATGTGCAGACCCTGGATCGCCCTGTAACTCCTCCTGCAACACAAAGTGAGAATTGTTAGAAAACCTGGCCCCCCCTTTGTCCCTCCGGACGCCGGGTAAGCGGATGGGCGGGCAAGGCGAACGAGCGGACAAGAGGGCGAGGAGGGGGCGGAGACAGAATATGTACCCCCCTGGCTCCTCCCCGCCGGAAGCAGCTATCTGCTGGGGTCTCCCTTGGTCCATCCCAGGGACACGACCTCCCACCCCTGTGCCTTCCTGTGGCACTAAGGCGGCCGCCCTCAAAGGGGCGGGCAGCTGCGCAACCCCCCCCCCCGGGCAGCCTTACATAGTGCCAATATCGGCAACAGTTATCACAACACACATAAGTACATAAATAAAAACACACGACACTGAATGTAAGTGGAGAAATATTGCTGCAGGTTTATTAGCATAAGCAATATGCAAACATGGTGGGTTATCTTACGGGCGATCCCAGGGCAGGCCAGCCCCTATGCCGCCTGCCCGTCTGATAAGCCTAGAGTCACCATGGCAACGCCAATTGGTGTATACCTAATGTTGGGAGGGTCCCCCCCTCCCACCTGTGGACCACCAGTCCACTTGCTACACACGCCCCCCCGTGATGGGTGGGCGGAGCATACATGGCAGCCCCCGGTTGCTCAGACCCACAACCGCCTGTCGGATAGCGGGGCGCCGTCGGTCTTCCAGTGGACACGCTAAACATCCCTGGGTATCCTGGCTTAGCACCACACGGTGCTGCTGCATGCTATACCCCTTGGTATGTGCAGACCCTGGATCGCCCTGTAACTCCTCCACAGCCTTGGGAGTGGCCACCGTCACTACCAGGGCCCCCCCACCAAAGTCCCCTATTATTAGCAACCCGCAGCTGTCAGTGCTTCCCCTAGATCCAGTAAAAACAACTCCATGCCTAAATCCGAGAGGTGAACCCCATCGCCTTTCAGACATCCCGTTGATTTGGCGTGCAGAAGGCCATGCCTGATGAAACCAAAGCCTCTTTGCTCAGTGAACTTGCGCATAGCGCTGTTAACTTTTCTTCTAGATACCTCGATGGCGTCGCCTGAGCGAGCACCATGCCAAATCGCGCGTGGTGTCATCTCAGACCACCACAGTTCACACGGCCCCAACAACACGCTCAACTTGCAGAAAGTATCCCTCATGTCTTGTAGTAGAGCTCTCCTTCCTAGTGATGTGAGGTCATTCCCCCCCAGGTGAACCACCAAGAGGTTGGGCGGGAGCCACCCTCCCCGGAGTCTCTGCTTCACTTTCCGTAACAGGTCGCACCAGCGCAAGCCTGGGAAACCCAACCACGTGATGTCCGTGTTGGCAAAGCCATTCTGCCACTCTCTTGCCGCCGCCCAATGTGCCAGTCTTGCAATAATTGAGTGACCAATTACCCACACCTTCATACCTAATAAAGAGAAAATTGGTTTTGAGTATATGTTTATTAAGCGAAAAACATCAGCAAAATCAGCACATCTACAGTCAAGGTATACGTCAATCAGGAACCAGCGAAAGGGGGGGAGGCCTAATAAGATTGTAGGTCCCGACTAGACAGCCCAACCAATGTGACCCACTGCCCCCCCGGCCACTCCTAGGGCCGGATGTACCGCTTGAAGCAATGCGATTGCCAGCGCCCCACCATCATGATACCTTCTGCGGGCAGTCCTGCCAGGAACGCTGTGGTGGCCGCACCTATGCGGAACGAGTGGCTGCTGAATATTTTGTCCCTAACCTCATGGCCAGACAGCCTAAGGCAGGCCTTGAGGATGTGGTCCACTTGAAATCTAGTGACCGGGAGGCCATCCTGATGCACCAGCAGGTAACCCGCCCCACGCGGGCGAAGCGGCAGGTAGGTTCTGACCCAAGCTACCGGGCAATATCTCTCATCCCCCAAGCCATGTAGCACAAATACCCTCCCTCGCCCTAGCTGGTCAGTTTTGGACTGTCTAATGACTATTTTCACGCACCCCGGCTCTAGTTCTACGTCTTTTACGTTCAGAGCCACCCCCGAGGAGTCAGATTTTGAGCGGGCCACTAGTTCCCCGATCCTGAAGGCACCAAAGAAGGCTAGGGAAAAACAGGCCGAGAACAGTGTAGCTTCGTACCCTGAGTGGGTGGCCCTATCCATACAGTCCAACATTCCTTGTAACAGTGAGAAACTAATGGGGGACCTGGGATCAGGGGATCGCGGAACCAGTTTGGCCCACCCTCGCAAGGCTGCTTTGATCACAAAAGCCTTGGTGGGATCAGCCTGACCCCTCAGTCTGGCGTGGTGGCTGATGGCAGCGAGGTGACCCGTTATCCAGGAATGTGTTTTGCCCTCCCCTCTGGCCCACAGCAAGAATTGTTGGACTCTAAGTTCCAGGGCCACCTGATCCTCCTCCCAGCCCCCTGTAATTGCACAAAAAAGAGTGACACAGCTCCCGTAGCGCTTCGCAGTTCTGGGGGCTAAGGACCGTTCTCCCAGCTCCCTCATCCGTGGTCCCACTTCAGCAGCCGCCACAAGTGCGGCGGGAAAGGAGTCCCCTCTTGACGTGCGCTCGGCCAGGCCTCCCGGAAGCGGTGCCACTGGAAACGAGACAAAGAGTCAGCGGCAACATTAGAAATCCCTTGAATGTGCCTGGCCCTGCACTCTACGTTGTTAAATAGGCAGGCCCTGACAAGCTCTCGCAGTAGACACAGGACTAGGGGGCAGCTGGCAGACTGGGAGTTGATGGCCTGCACCACCGCCAAGTTGTCTGACCAGAAAAGCACCCGTTTGGCGGACAGGGCCCTGGGCCAGAGATGAAAAGCAACCACAATTGGGAAGAGTTCCAGGACGGTGATCTTGGACGTGACCTTTTTCTTGTGCCAGGCGTTAGGCCACCTCTCTGCACACCACTCCTTGTCCAAAATCACTCCGAACCCTTCCCGGCCAGACGCATCAGAAAAGAGGGACAGCTCCCGGCTGTTGGCCCAGGGGTCGCGCCAGATGACAGCCCCATTAAAGTTGACTAGGAAGTCTGCCCACATGATTAGGTCTTCACGCATCCCCTTGTTCAATTTAACCATGTGGTGCTTCCTGCTCACCGAGGCCGTAGCTCTAGCTATCCTTCGCGCAAATGCCCTGCCCGCGGGGATGACTCTGGCAGCAAAGTTTAGCTTCCCCAGAAGGCTCTGAATGGCATCCAAGGAAACCTTCTCCCTCCCTACCACTTGGCTAATCTGATCTCTCAGGTCCCGCACCTTGTCGGCTGGCAGCCTGGCCTCCCCCGCCACTGTGTCCAGCTCAATACCTAAGAAAGAGAGAACCTGAGCCGGGCCCTCCGTTTTCTTAGGGGCTAAGGGAACGCCAAGGTGATGCATCAGAACCTGAAAATCAACAAGGGCTGCCCTACATTCCTGAGTGCCATCCCTCCCGATGAATAGGAAGTCATCTAAGTAATGGGAAACCCCAGAAACGCTGTAGGTGTGCTGGAAGGCCCATTGAAGGAAGGAGCTGAAGGCCTCGAAGAAGGCACAGGAAACCGCGCACCCCATGGGCATGCACTTGTCAAAGTAGTACATGCCGTCCACCTTGAAACCCAGCAGGTGTTGGCTACTGGGGTGCACTGGTAGTAACCGAAAGGCCGACTCAATGTCGGCCTTCGCTAACCAAGCTCCTTTGCCAGCCCTCCTTACCAGGTCAAGTGCGATCCAATGTACAATAAGACACCGAGCATGACCCCTCCTGAAGGCCGTGGTTTACTGAGCTCCCTTCTGGGTAAGACAAGTGGTGAATCAGTCTGAAAGACCCTGGTTTTTTTTTTAGGGACCAAGCCAAGGGGGGAGACTACAAAGTTGTCTAACGGGGGCTCCCTGAAAGGACCCGCCACCCGTCCCAGCCTCAGTTCCTTCTGAACTTTTTCCTTTAAGACCTGTGGGAGGACCCTAGCAGATCTGAGGTTCTCCGCATCACGGCCGGACAGGGGACCTACATAAGGGATGGTGAAGCCCAGCGAGAAGCCTTCAAGCAGGAGCGCACTGTCAGCGGAGAGGGGGTACAGTCTAAGTAACTCTAGCATGCGGTCCAGAATGACAGGGGAAGGACCCTTGCTGGCCAGGGGCGCAGGAGCGCAGGCGACTTGATCGGTGGGAGAGAGGTGGAGGGGTGAGGCCGCAGCTGGGGAAAGGAGTGGGGGCGACTCAAGCAGATGGTTTGGAGGAGTCAGCAGGCTTCTTGTCCTGTTTGGCTTGGCACGAGGAAGCGGGGTGACGCCCCCCGCACTTGCTGCATGAGTGCTGGAAACGGCACTTGACCCCCCAAGAGCAAGCGCCGGCATTGAAGAGGTTGCAAGTCCCAGGCGAGACCCGCTTGGCCCCCCCTCCCCTGCCACCTCCTCTACGCCCCCCCCGAAAGGACTGCCTCGCGTGCTTAACATTGAACTGGGAGCTCCCTGGCTGTCCGCCCCCTCCTCCTGACCCTTTGGGAAGCGAGGCAGGACTCTGGGATCCCCGAGACCCCATGTGGTCCATCCACAGCTGTACCTCTTTCTGGTCCCATTCCATCTCTGGGCAAATGGCCATCTTCTTTCTGAACTCCATGTCATAATTGAGCCACCCTTCCCCGCCCCACTTCTGCGCCTCTGTGTGAATTAGCCTCTGGTACAGTACTAAGGCCTGGCCCTGTTCAGGAAATTTTTCAAGTATAACCGATTGAAGAATGGAAAAGGCGGCTAGCCAGTTATCTATTGTTTTATCCGGCCACTGCTGGAACCTGACCTACTTATCGTCCTCCTTCCCCCCAAGCCTACGCGCGTCTTGCCCATGCTGGCCCAGCAGAAGTAGTGAAAAGATGTCTAAAAACTCACGCCTCCAGATGAATTCCTTTACTGCTAAGGGGACCTCCCAGATCAACGAGCTATGGCCAGACAGGAGCGGGGCATGAGTAACCTCCTTCTTGGCTGGGACCTGCAGAGGTGGGCCTGGTACTGTTGCGCTAGCTAGTTGTGTGGACGCGCTGCCCCCCGGGGCGGGGGGGGGGCGGTGGTATCAATGACGGCAGCAGACTGCCCGGTTAGCGGCTCACCTCCTGCTGGTTGACGCTGCTCACCCCCTGCCGGGAGGGGCCCTGGTGCAGGGGGGCCAACGGGAGCCGCCCTCTCCTGCCTGACGGACATGACAGACCCTGCCACCGCCGCCGGTTCTGCACTTCTGGGCAAGGAAATAGGCGGTGTGCACGGCACCGTGGACAGCTCGGGGGCCTGACGACATGTCCCTTGTGGTGCCCAAACAGTGGCTGCAGCGGAAGGGTTCCCTCCCGCACTGTCAGCAGTCGGCCGCCCCCCGGCTGAGGCTGCCCGCGAGAAACCCGCCCTGACCTCTTCCATGAAATTTTTAAGGGTCTCATTGAGATTGGCGAGGTCCTCCCTGGATGCAAAGTTAGTGGAAGGAGAGCTTAAACTGCTCGGTGGTGGCGGGCCAGCCGGGGACGGCAGGGGCGGAAGCCCGGAAGAGCCCTTGACGGCGGACACAGAGCGGACCCTGTGTGCAGTTCCTTCAGCCGGGAAGTCTCTAACCGTGGCCCTGCGGATTCGTTTGGGGCGGGGAGGTCCCGCCTCCTCGTTCGACTCTTGTCCCGTCGTGTGACCCCCAGAAATGACCCCAGAGTCATCAGGGCAGCTGGCCTTGAGGAGGTCTGCAGCCCAGGCCAGTCCTTTGGATTTGGCCATCTCAATAATTGCTGCTAACTGTGCGTCTTGCGAATTGCCCTGCTGGGTCTCATCGACCTGGGACGGCGTCGAGAAGAGCGCTGGGGTGCCCTCACTATCCATCTCGGACTGGGTCCTAACCTGAAAGAGAAATGAACGTAAGCATCGGCCAATACCACTTGAGACCGGCCCCTACCAACCCTTAACCAATCCGCGCCGTCACCCCCGCTCTTACTTACTCTCGCGGAAGCGAACGCACCTCCTTCAGCTCCGAGCGTATGCTGTCCCAGATATCCTGCATACAAAGAACAAAGCTGTTAAAACGCGCCCCAGGGCGACATTGTCCTTGGCCGAGCCAGCCAGGAGCCTACTCTCCCCTTCCTTCCCCACCATTTGGCACACTTACACCCCTTTCCGGCAGCAAGCGTGATCGTCTGATACACCTAAACCTTCGCACGATCTAGGAGGAAGAGAAGAGAGGATGAAACGACAATATCACTTCCCTGCTGCTATGACCAACATGCATGGAGATAAAGTGATCGCGCAGAATCATGGATGTTAGGCATTCCTAACAGGCCCGAGTTTATCTCCCAGTTCCCCCGGACACTTCGGCTCCCTCGCTAATGAAGATCGGGATGACCGAGGAGAACTTGAACCTGAGACTGAACACATAACTCTAACACAAATCCCTAAGACTGACGCATTAGTCCACTAAAACACCAGGGCCAGCTTGGGTTACTACACTTTCTCAAAGTGTAGTAACTCATCAGTGGCCTCCCCACTCTGCACGTCATGGTGAATGACTGGTCCTTGCGTCATGACACGATGTGCAGTATAATTGGCTGCTCTGAACTGGAACTCGACTTGTTCCCGGGCCGCCGAGACTGAGAATCCCAATAAATGTGGGACAGGATCCTAGGTGCGCGCAAATAGATTTCTTTTTAAAGCGTTCGGATATGAGCGCACTTAAACTGAAACGTTGTACATGACCTCCCATGAAAGCGCTCCCTTTATCCTAGTACGCATCACGTTACATCTTGGGCCTTGAACAAACATACCGTGATCCAGGCATACCTAAACATGGATCGTGACCTTTGTTTCCTCGCGCTTCCATCGCTTTTTACCTCCCCTCAATATATAGCGCGACTCGACCAGAAGGTATTGGAGCGCTGAAGCGGAGCCCGTATCACATTGCACGTTCAGGCAGGGGAGATAAGTGCTTAGCCCAAAGTCAGGGTGTGGACGCGACCCCCGGGCTCGCACCCTGGTTTCATGCCGCAAAGACGGCAGTAAAAGCCTACACATAGCCGGGGCTGTAGGGTGCCACCCATGTGGGCGCAAGCTCAACCCGACAGTGATGGTGCGCCGGCCGGAGCACCGTGTATACATTACACATTCGGGCAGGGGAGATAAGTGATTAGCCCCAATAAACGGCTGTGGACGCGACCCCCGGTTTCATGCCCCAAGTCAGCAGATTAGGCCTTAACATGGCCGGTGCTGTAGGGTGCCCCCCCCCTCGTGGCGCGAACTCGACCCGGAGGTATAGGAGAGCTGGGTCGGGGCACCGTATTAACATTACACATTCGGGCGGGGGATGGAAGTTCGTAACCCAAATTACAGGTTGTGGACACGACCCCCAGGCTCGAACCTGTGCCCTGCAGCGAAGGCCGGACTGCGTAAACTCTGCCCAAAATAGCTTCCAGACCGACCCTCGGCACCCCCCACCCCCCCCCTCGCCCGCCCCCAGGGAGCCCTCACGCTGCTTGCGCAAAAACCGTGTGAATATCCCCTGGCATACATAGCCAAACCCCGGGCGCAACCTTGTGCTCTGCCCCTGAGACTGCCTGTGATCTCCTACGAGACCCGGACCGGCTGCACTCCAGGTCGCCCCCCCTGCCGCAGCTGAACTGGACTGAGCAGAGAGGCCTTAGATGCACGGGGGGCGGGTGACAAGAAACAGCGAGCCTGAGGCACAGTATTGTTATCTGCCGAGGAGACGACACTGGGGGGAGGGAGTTGAACACCAACACTGATCGCCACGAGCTACCAGGGAGAGTGAGAGAATTAGACGCTCCTAACCCGAGCGCGCTCGAGGCCTCCCGCAGGAGCAAACTCGGTATTTAAATATCGATGTGGACATCAAGGGGCAGGGGGCACAGGGCCGGGGCACTAGCCCCCTCGCACTCTACTCTCACCTCGCGACACGCGACACACAGGATTCTGCCCCTCAGCGTCCACATCCGACCGCGCGACCGACACCACAAGGCGAACGAGCGGGCAAGGCGCTGTCCCCCTCAACGTACACACGATCCTGCCCCCCTCACAAACTCTTTCCCCGAGCACGGCACCCCCCCCCCGCCCGTGGCACGCCGACCACAGGGCCCTGTCTCCTGGTACTGCCCAGGGACAAGGCCGGGGCGAGAGGGAAGTAACCGGCAGACTCACCGAAGTAAAGACGGGCGACACGACGGAGCACAACGGACTGCAGGCAAGGCGAACGAGCGGACAAGAGGGCGAGGAGGGGGCGGAGACAGAATATGTACCCCCCTGGCTCCTCCCCGCCGGAAGCAGCTATCTGCTGGGGTCTCCCTTGGTCCATCCCAGGGACACGACCTCCCACCCCTGTGCCTTCCTGTGGCACTAAGGCGGCCGCCCTCAAAGGGGCGGGCCGCTGCGCAACCCCCCCCGGGCAGCCTTACATAGTCACGGCTTCAAGAGGGACGGGTCTTGCTAGATTTCGACAAGGTGACGGAAGTAATTAAAAACTGACTTTGTAACTTCTCCCTATCGAGCCTTAAATTAATGTTCTTAATTCTTCAGCCCAAAAAGTTATGATTCCTCAACAATGACTGTAAAAGGCCTAAAGATAAACCATGTCAGCGACCCATGTTTGACTTCATCTATCTTTTTCTAATTGGATTCGCCCTTTCAGACATCGTGTTTCCGTGGTCTTTTCATGCAACATAGGAGTCCTATATAGTGCACGCTGCGAAGTGCATCACCTCTATGTGCCTGATTATGAGATGTGAGGATAATTCTGGTCCGTGTGTAAACCCCTGTTTCTGAACATATTGGAATTACGAGTTGTTAAGTATTATCGGATGCATTTAACAACTCAACCTTTGTTAGATTTCGGCAGGTCAAACCTGCC
Source organism: Triturus cristatus (assembly GCF_964204655.1). Classification (NCBI taxonomy): domain Eukaryota; kingdom Metazoa; phylum Chordata; class Amphibia; order Caudata; family Salamandridae; genus Triturus; species Triturus cristatus. Next base: position 628,907,045 of record NC_140590.1, on the reverse strand, counting down.
GAAATGTAATGGGGGAAAATCATGCATATTTACTGTATCATGTGAATTTTTGTGTGTCAAACACTGAAATCTGCATGTAATAGGTAAAATTTATCGCAATCGTTATATAAGGTACTAGTGGTATCATTACCTCTACGTCCCTCGTCCTTAACCCAGTCCAAACCAATGAGGTAGTATCCAATCACAGACAGGAAACAAAATAGTAAACGCTTGCTAATCCCACCCACCCTCCTGCTAAGGGCTATAATACAATAGCCATACCTTAGCACTTTCTGTTTTGTTTCCTGTTACCGACGAGATACGGGGGGATGTTGAGGTCATGTAAAGGTCTCTTTCTATTGTAATGCAAGTCTTTCTTCTTTGTTCATTTACATGTCAACATTCTATATTCTGTATCCCTTACCTTTGTGATTCTCACAACCGGCATGTGCACCTCCAAACATGTTTATGTCTGAAGGTGCATCGCTCGTGGTACTGTTCTCCGTTGAAGTACCACCAGTTGAACTAACCATTCAACTGTTATGCTTCAATGAAGACAGATGTACTCCCGTGATAAGCTGCAGTGCCAGAATAAATATATTCTGAAACTTACTTGAAGACTCCTCTTCTTTTCCTGGATAACATACCTTTGGCACCTTTACATTTGGCGACGACTGGAGTGGCTTTTTCACCAGTTTTGTACAGATTCCCTACATACAGCAACTTCGAAGATCCTTGCTTTGATGATAGAGGTTTCACGCTGTAGTGAATGAGCCACTTTTGTGGTCTGACACCCTATGATGACCCTCAACCACCACCATTTTGTACTGACTTAAGTGGGTTATGTTACCCTAGCCTTAATGTAGGATGGGTTTGCATATGCCTGCTTCTCTTCTGTCCTGTAATCTTGCTGTCTTTTAGTAGAATAGTCTTGCCAAGAATAGGAGGTGTGGGATGTCGAGGTGCAGTGTTGTGGGTGATGGTGCACACATGTGCTCAATGTTGGATACTGAGGGATTAAGTGTATAATGTTATTTGGGTTAGGTGAATTATGACTTTGACCTATTGGCTTTGACGTGGTCTAATGTCTGACTTTACCTTGCTTTATGGCAGTGTTGACTATTGCCTTTGACATGGTTTCATGTCATCCTTGCTTTTCTGATTCCATCTTGCTTTGGGCCTTTGTGTGCATGGCTTAACTAACTCCATTTTCATGACTGAAGCTATTTTCTGTGCCTGCACGAAGCTACAGAGGTGGGGATGTTTTGCTCTTCTCCTGTTTTTCGCACTTTACTGACTAGAGAGAACTGGTTCTTATCAGAGGAATGTACATGGTCTGTCTCTGAGCCATAGCAAAGGCCTGATCAACTGATGCAGTGGCCTTGGAGCAGGCTGGTACGGGCTCTCATGAGAACGAGGGGGCGAGGCTTGCTAGAAGCTTTGTTGTGTTTGAATTTGTATTAAAAAGGGGAGCCTACACTGGCCTGGTGGAAGTTCACGCCGTGGAGCGGACGTGTTGTCACGGAAGAGTGGAGGCTGGTGTCACCTCTGAGCGTTCACCCGGTTCAAGCAATGGACTCCCCTTGAGTAAAGTGGGGTGAAATGATGAAGCAGTAGGTGAGGTGTCTCTGCTACTAACTGCCTCTTGATTCTTTACTGATTCTTTCCTTTCCTTCTTATTTTCTGATTCTTATATCCATACATATATATTTCTACATATATGTTTGCCTTGATTGTGTTTCAATCATACTATTGGTATGTTAGAGTCTGCTATGATAGGTGCATTTGGCTTACCGTGTGGTGCTATTTACTAATAAATACATCCTAGATATAACAATTCGTCTTTTCCTTGTAGCAGGAGGTGTGGACTCTTCTTGGCCAAGTATTCTGTTGTAGAAGGATGGGTGAATTCCCTTCTAGCAGGTAATTGTGTTATAGGAAGTTGTTCTACTCCTGGCAAGTGATGTGCAAAGTATATTTCGCTCTAGAGAAGTGCTGTGTATATATTGTTTTCTTGCCTTGCCTTTGGGGGAGTGTTGAAAGTTTGCCCACCTTAGGAAGTGCTGTGTATATGTTATATTCCATAAGTTTGGAACTGATATTCTCTCCCTGGGAAAATGACGATACATACCTTGGTCCAGGGGAGATCTGAGACCCTTCATTACACACGCTTCATCTGCAACACTTGGAGATTGACAGGCGCTTCCTGCTGTAACACCTCGTACTTTTCCAGAGCGGATCCGACTTTCGTTTCACTTTTAGCGAATTTTTGAGCTGTTTGGCAATTTTTGTAATCACTGGGTCAAACACATACCCCTGAACGTGATTACACATCAATGCATTTTCCGAATGTGATGACATATCACGCAACGTAAGCGGCCATCTTGGATCTACAATGGAAGTGGTCTACTTGATCTTCTTTCTAATTTTTCATGATGACGTTGTTACGCTGCCACGTCTCGGCGGCCATCTTTTTCGCATAATTCTTCAAGCACCGATCGTTTACTTCAACATGATCGTCACTTCAACAACTTTCCTCATTTTGAAAACCGACTGCAACCGACTGCACACGATCCGCACCGCCTCCCCAAGTTTCAGCTCTACTACAGTTTTCAGTTCTACTTTCTACACGTCTTTAAAAATAAATAAAAAGGTACTTCTTGGATTTATGACCTCTTAGACAATTTTAAATTTATTCTGCTTCATGTGACTTAACCTCTTTAGACTCTCCAGATTTACAACTGCATATTCATTCCTGCATATACATTATTATTCTTACCAGCAATTTAAATATGGCCTCAAATCAACAAATTGTACATTTGAATCATTTTCTTCCGATCTCTGGCAAACCAAAAGAGTCATAGAAGATATGGTTTCGTAGTTTTGAAACCTATTTAATCGCCATAGATGCAGAAGAATATTCACGTAAATGTAAATTAGCTATATTGTATAGTCACTTGGGCAGTGCTGGACGTCAAGTATTTGATAATCTTCCAACATTAATTCTACCTTCAGGAGACGGTGAAGGTTGGAATGTCTACACAGACAACATTCAGAGACTTAATAAGAAGTTTTTAGAACAACCTAATGTAATGTTTGAAAGATTTAACTTTATGAAGCGAAAGCAGGATTGCAATGAAACTGTTGAAGGGTATATTTCAGTTCTAAGGAATTCGGCTTCTGACTGCAATTTTGGTGCTTCTCTTGACATGTACATCAGAGATCAATTTGTTTACAGTTGTTTTCATAAAAAGATACAGGAGCGCATTCTCAGTTGCAGAGATTCCACGTTATCTGAAGTTATCGAAAGGGCCAACAGTATTGAAAGAGCCATCATCTCTTCAAAATGTATTTCAAGTGAAAAGGTTTCATCTGTTAATTTAATTCAAAATGATACCACGTTCAATGCAGTTGCTGTTAAGAACACATTTACTAAGCCCTTTCCTAAAAGAACAAACACAGTCTGTTATAGATGTGGTTCCAAGTCTCACCTTGGTAATAGTCCCATGTGTTTTGCTCTTGGTAAAAAAATGATACATTTTCACAAAATAGGACATTTTCACACTGTTTGTAAGAGCAAACAGAAGGTTCAAGTTAGTTCAGTTTCATCTCAGGATCATCATGATTCCAATATTACTTCTATCAGTGACTGCTTACAGAGTTTTGACATTAATACTGTAGACTTAAGCTCTCAAGACCTTCCTGCTAAGATTGTTTTATCTGTTGATTCTAATGATGTTTTATCCAACTCTGAACGTGCTAAAGATCCATTGTGTGAAGTTTGTTTTGATTGGTAATAAGTTTCTTAATATGATGGCAGATTCAGGCGCACCTGTTACCATCATTTCTGACACTTTATTTGAAGATCATTGGTCTTCCTCTGTTGCTTTACAACGCCTAGATATTATTCCTAAAGCCTACGGAGACAAGGATATAGATATGTTGGGTTTCTTCTTGTCAAGTCTAACTTGCCTTGGTAGATGCATTAGTACCAAAATATATGTTGCTATAAATGGAAAAAACATAATTGGTTGGCAAGATCTCGCCAAAATGGGTTTGAAACTGGTTGCTGGGTCAGATAACCCTGTTCAAATTAATGATGTTTCAATTTCCTTAGTTTCACAAGATGTTTAACCAGTCATTAATGAAATAATCTCAGAATTTCCAGAAGTTTTTAGTACTTGCATAGGAAAAATCAAAAAATTCGAACATTTTATTAAACTCAAGCCTGGCGCAATACCTATTACACACAAACTTAGATCCATTCCATTAAGTGTGAGGGAGGATCTTAGAAAATTACTTGATAAGATGATTTCTGAAGGAATAATTGAACATACTGATTCGTCACAATGGGTCAGTCTGATAGTGATTGTAAAAAAAAAGGATTCCAGTATCCGTTTGTGTGCTGATCTACGCTCACTTAACCAAAACATAATTGTTGATTGTCATACCATTCCTAAGATACAAGACCTTTTAACAGGCATAAGTGGTTCCACATATTTCACCCTACTTGACCTCCGTAGTGCCTATCATCAAATTCCCGTCACCCCAATCCACTGACTTAACCACTTTCATCACTCCATTTGGAGCGTTTAAATATCTAAGGTTACCGTTTGGCCTGGCATCTCCGGCCAGTGTTTTAAAAAAATGTATGGATTACTTGTTAAAAGACATTAAGTCTGTTCAAGCCTACCAAGATGACGTTTTGATTTTCAAAAATAATAGTAAACACATACACACCCTTAAAGAAGTTCTTTCCAGTTTTCAAGATATTGGCATTACTTTAGGGAGAGATAAATGTAATATTTTTTAAAACAGAGGTAACTATTAAGGTCACTCAATTTCTTCTTCTGGCATCATACCTAAATGTTCATTAACACAAACCATTTCTAATGTTCCCATTCCCACAGACAAAGATACTTTGAAATCATTTTTAGGAATGACTGAATAGTATTCAAGGTTTATTCAAGGTTACTCTCAAATTGTACAACCTTTACATGTTATTTTAAAGAAAAATGTCAAATTAGTTTGGTCTCCTGAAATTAATGATGCTTTTAACCTCATCAAAAAGGTCATCACTGATGCTCCCGCACTATCTTCTTTTACTCCAGGTGTTAAATGTCATATCTCTGTCGATGCCAGTCAACATGGTGTAGGCGCAGTACTTTGCCAGTGGTTTGGTTCCAAAGAACATACCATAGGTTTCGCTTCCAAAGCTCTTTCTACCTCTGAAAAGAACTACAGCACAATAGAAAGAGAAGCTCTTGCTTGCTCTTGGGCAATTGAAAAATTTAAAAGTTTTATCTGCGGTTCTCATTTTAATCTTTTTACTGACCACAAACCCCTCCTTCATTTACTCAATGGAAATGGCACTGGCAACGCATCTGCAAGACTGGTTCGTATTCTATCCAGACTACATGAATATAATTTTGCTATACAACACATTTCTGGTGGACGAAATGATAGAGCAGATTGCCTTTCTAGATTACCATTGGAAGACAATTTTCTGACTCTAAATTTGATGATGTTGAATGTGTAGCTGCTTCTATTGAAGATTCTTTCTTTACGTCTCTTACTCTTTCGCAATCTGATTGGATTCAGGCATACAAAGATGACTCCACTCTCCAAGCTGTCAAAAACATGATAATGTCAGGATGGCCCAAAGTATGTTCCCTTCCTGCCCCTCTAAAGCCGTATGCCCAAGTTTCTGATGACCTTTCCATTGTCAACAATGTCATTTTATGAGGCGATCAATGCATTCCTCCAACATCTCTTTGCATCAAACTTTTTCAAAGTGCACATGAGGGATATTTAGGAGTAGGTGCCACATCTAGAAAATTAAAGGAACATTTTTGGTGGCCGGCTTTAGATAGAGATGTTACACAATGGATTAATAACTGTAATACCTGTCTACTTTCTAACAAACACTTGAAGACTACCAAACTTCCATTACATACTGTACCTGTACCTGAGGAAGCTTGGTTCAAACCCGCCCTTGACTTTGCTGGTCCCTTTGAGTTGTTACCACAAGACAAAAGATACATTATTACCCTCATTGACTACCACTCCAAATGGGTAGATTTTGATTTCTGTGACACTCCCAATAGCCTTTCAGTTATTAATTTTCTTTCCAGAATTTTCAAATATGAAGAGTCACCTAGAGAAATTGTTACTGATAATGCTTCACATTTTTGTTCTTCTTTAATGCAAGATTTTTTAACTGCACATGATATCAAACATCACAAAGTTGCTCTATACTCACATTCTTCAAATAGTCTCATTGAAAGGATGAACATATTTATTAAGGAAGGGGTACAGTCAGCTCTTGCATGCAATCTTTCTGTTGAACCTTTTCTTAGAAAGAAAATATGGTCGCACCTTGTTACCCCACTGTGAGAAGTTGGCCTGGCATATGCTGGTCACTAGTTATAGTGGCCACCTTGCACCTGTCCAATTCGACTCTTATGGTAGATAGGTTTAAGACAACCTTTTAAAGAAAGCTATCCTAGTGGTAGCTGTGGAGAGCAGCCTTCAGGCTAAGTCTCAGAGGAATGTAAAGCAGCTTGTCTTACCTTATAATCTCTTGAATTACCAAATGAAAGGACACCACACAGGTATATATATCAAATATATATGTATTTATTTCTAGACACACTCTACTAATCTCTTTATGAGATTAGAAGCCAGGAACACATTCAAATATCAACGTTTCACAATAAGTTAGGCACAAATATGGCTGGGGCCCTAGGGGCGTACCAGACCATATACTAAAAAAGAGGTTTAGGAAAGTCGACTTGCAGAATGACAAGACCTAGGGCCTGTAGAATCGCTGGGGCTTCACTAATGCAGTAAAAGCAGGTAAGTAACAGACCCACGGGAGACGCATGCAGTGTGAGAACACAGCCGCGGCTTCCCTATTGATTACAATGGAGCAAGTCGCGGTATAATTTTTAAAGTTTTAGAGTAATTCGAGGAAGTCTACAAGCAAGCCACTTACAAGGTAAGGAATTCGAGGGCCAACACACACTAGGGCACCGGAGTGCACGAGTTACCGCACCCAGGCAAGCCGGATGCATATGTGTCTTTTGGTGTCGGGTCGCCTCGCTGTTTTCTATGGAGACCAAAGAAGATTTGCTGCTTGCGAAGACTGAAGAAGTGTCCGGTGGAATCCAAGGCTGGATTCAAGATGCAGATGACGTGAAAATTGAAGGGACAGTGTTCACAGTCACTTGCCAGTGACCTGAGGCCAGGAAGATGGATGCCTACGGATGTCGGGTGATTTCAGGTGATCGAGGGTGTTTTGACTCTTCGCTCACGAGGTCCAGGAGAGATCGACGATGACCAGCAGCTGGATTCAGAGTGTCCCTCAAAGTCTACAGCTGACTGCGGTGTCGGCAACCAGATTGGAGCCAACAAGCCTTGGCAACAGCAAGTCTCATGGAAAGTGAATTTAGTCAATGGTGCAGACCAGCAAGGTCTGAGGGACTCACCCAGCAAGGGTGAGTGAGGGCAGGCCTGAAGTAACCCGGGGAGCCCTTTGAGTCAATAAGAAAGTCTTCGGGGGACCCACAAGCCTACGGGCAAGGAATCGCGAAGACGCCTCTTGAGGAAATGCTTCACAGGAGCCCACGGTCACTCGGGACGGGGTAGGCCTCTGATTTTCGCTGCAAAACCTGCTGGAGGCTTGGGCCACAAATGGTCCAAAGCACAAGTTCGTAGAACGTCGTGAAGGGGTTGCACTCGACAATAGTGCACGGTTCCCAGGTATTGCGGTTCCTCATTACTCGTGGGGTCCACTCGCCTCAGCTCTGCTGGGGACTCACAATGGCCATCAAGAAGTCAGGAAATCCACTTCCGGGGCTGCAGGGACTTCGGACTCCGGTGAGAGCGGGAAAGTTTGGACCGTTGATTAGAGTTTTTGGTGCCTGCCAGCAGGGGAGTCACTCCTTGACTCCAAGGGAGATTCTTCTGTCTTCCAAAGGTAGTGGAACATCGACGGGCCAGGATTCATCTTTGTAGAGCGTCGTCCAGGGTTATCTATTTTGCAATGGCAAGGTTTCCTATCTTATACTGAAGATAGGGGAGGGAATAGCTCTAGGACCACTCCTCTGGGAGGGTCAGGGTAGGGGGTGGTTACACCCACTTCCCTTTGTCCAGTTTCACGCCAGAGCAGGGACAGGTAGCCCCTGAACCGGTTTGAGCTGGCATATGCACAGAGGAGCCTACTGCTCCCCCAGTGCAGCACTTTAAAGCACTCTAGAAGTGCACCCACCCAGCCCCAATACACTAAATCCTGTCTGGAAGGTAGTGACACCTCCCTGTGACAGGATGCCTATTGTTGGGCCTCCTCCACTGCGAGTTTCAGTCAGCAGCAGGAGGGCAGCCCAGTGTCTGTGCTGGTGACATCCATTTTGTGATGCCAGGGCTCTTTCAGATTTCTACCGTGTTACCACAGTAGGTACATTTCGTCCCCTCTAGAAGGGTGGGATCATACTCCCACACCAGTTACTGGTGTGGGGGCATGATTCCAAGTTGTTTGACACCAAACACGACATGTTTTGAAGCACTCATTCTAAAGTTAGCATTTACCGGTAGGTTATAATGCACTTACGAGTATATGGTTTAACCGCATCCACAAACAGCCACAAGGAATAGACCCTGCCAGCTGCAGAGGGGTCCTGCTCAGGCAGAGGAACCCCCTCACATTGTAAACCAAGCACCCTGACCTCAGGATTGATAGGGCCTGCCATAGGGGTAGCTGATAGGTTTATATGTGTGTGTATGGTGAGATATAGGAACCTATACCTCAGTGAGGAGTGCTAACACTACCTCACCCAGGCTGCAGTAGCAGGCCTGTGGTGTCAGATTTAGTGTGCTTCCCAGGTGTGGCATAATACATGCTTCAGCCCTTGGTAGGCCTGTGAAGTGCCTATGCCCCAGGTACCTTTGGTACCATATACTAGGGGCTCATAAGGTACCACAGTATCCAATCACTAGTACATCTAATATGCACACCAAGTCGTTTAGAGAGAACAGAGAGACTGGGGCCCTGATTAGCAGAGACCCAGCCAGACTATAGCCAGAAACCAGTGTATACATCAGAAAAAAGTGGGGGCAACATAAGTGCAGATCCTACTCTCCTACACAACCCACCCCCCAAACGCAGGGACACTAAACTAACCTTGACCAGTTGAGTCTTTGTGTTCTAAGTGGAAATACCTTGAGAGTCCATCTGCATTGGCATGTTGGGTCCCAGGTCTATGTTCCACTGTATAGTCCATTCCCTGTAGGGAAATGGACCACCTGAGCAGTTTAGGATGTTCACCTTTCATCTGTTTGAACCATAGGAGGGGCTTGTGGTCAGTCTGAACTATGAAGTGAGTGCCAAACAAGTATGGCCTCAGCTTCTTCAGGGCCCACACCACAGCAAAGGCCTCCCTCTCTATAGCTGACCAACGTTTCTCTCTAGGGGTCAGCCTTCTACTTATGAAAGCTACTGGCTGGTCTTGACCTTCATCATTAAGTTGAGACAGTACAGCTCCCACACCCAGCTCTGAAGCATCTGTTTGAACAATGAACTTCTTCTTGTAGTCTGGACTCTGCAAGATGGGGGCAGTGCACATTGCCTGCTTTAGGTCATCAAATGCCTTTTGACAGCTAGCTGTCCACTGAACCTTGTTTTGGCATTTTCTTAGAGGTCAGATCATTTAAGGGGGTCACTATAGATCCATATCCCTTAACAAACCTCCTATAGTAACCAGTCAGGCCAAAAAAGGCTCTAACCTGTGTCTGGGTTGTTGGAGCTACCCATTCCATTATGGTCTGGATTTTGCTCTGCAATGGTTGAACCTGGCCTCCACCTACAAGGTGGCCCAGGTACACAACCTGACTCTGCCCTATCTGGCAATTAGTGGCCTTGATAGTGAGGCCTGCTTTTTGCAGGACCTCCAAAACATTTCTGAGGTGGACCAGGTGATCCTGCCAGGTGGAACTAAAGACAGCAATATCATCAAGATAAGCTGAGCAATAGGTTTCCATACCAGTCAGAACATTATTCACCAACCTCTGAAAAGTGGCAGGTGCATTCTTCAAACCAAAGGGCATCACCACAAAGTGATAGTGCCCACCAGGGGTTGAAAATGCTGTTTTGGCCTTGGCATCATCAGCTAACTTGATTTGCCAGTAGCCAGCGGTTAGGTCCAATGTACTGAGGCACTTGGCTGAGGCTAAAGTATCTATTAGTTCATCTGCCCTGGGAATTGGATAGTCATCAGTCCTGGTGACTGCACTGAGGCCTCTGTAGTCAACACAAAACCTCATTTCTTTCTTGCCTCCCAGGGTATGAGGTTTAGGCACAAGGACTACTGGACTAGCCCAAGGGCTATCTGAAGGCTCAATAACACCTAGTTCCAACATTTTCTGGACTTCAGTTCTGATACAGTCCCTGACATGGTCAGGTTGCCTGTAGATTTTACTCTTGACAGGCAGACTGTCTCCAGTGTCCACCTCATGGGTGCACCAGGAAGTCTGACTTGGGGTCAGGCTAAACATATGTCTGAACTGCTGCAGAACCTGTCTGCATTCAGTTTGCTGATGATCAGTGAGGCTGCTTGCCAAAGCAACACCATCAGCTGACCCATCATCAGGGTTCTGTGAGAGCAGGTCAGGGAGAGGGTCACTCTCCTCCTCCTGGTCCTCATCAGTTGCCATGAGCAAGCCCATGTCAGCACTGTCCACATATGGCTTTAATCTGTTGACATGGACCACCCTAAGGGGGCTCCTGGGAGTTCCAAGATCCACCAAGTAGGTGACTTCTCCCTTTTTCTCAACAATTGTATGGGGGCCACTCCATTTGTCCTGGAGAGCTGCTGGGGCCACAGGCTCCAACACCCACACTTTCTGGCCTGGCTGATAAACAGTCAGGAAAGCCTTTTGGTCATGCCAAGCTTTTTGTAATTCTTGGCTAGCCTCAAGGTTTTTAGTTGCCTTCTTCATGTACTCTGCCATCCGGGAGCGGAGACCAAGTACATAGTCCATCACATCCTGTTTGGGAGGTTTGAGAGGTAACTCCCATCCCTCCTTCACCAAACATAATGGGCCTCTGACAGGGTGCCCAAACAGAAGTTCAAAAGGGCTGTAGCCAACCCCCTTCTGTGGGACCTCCCTGTATGCAAACAGAAGGCAGGGAAGTAAAGGGTCCCATTTTCACCTAAGCTTTTCTGGGAGGCCTTTAATCATTCCCTTTAGGGTTTTCTTGAACCTTTCAACTAACCCATTGCATTGTGGGTGATAGGGAGTAGTGAACTTGTAGTTTCACCACACTCCTTCCACATTGCTTTTAGATACCCTGACATAAAGTTTGTACCTCTGTTGGATATAACCTCCTTAGGGAAACCCACTCTGGAGAAGACTCCAAAGAGGGCTCTTGCCACCACAGGGGCTGTAGTGGTCCTGAGGGGAATTGCTTCTGGGTACCTGGTGACATGATCCACTACCACCAGGATAAACCTGTGCCCAGATGCTGTTGGAGGGTCAAGGGGACCAACAATGTCAATCCCTACCCTTTCAAAGGGAACCCCCACCACAACAGGGGGGCCTTTGTTGTGCCACCTGACTTGCCACTGGCTTGGCAAGTGACACAGGTGCGACAAAACTCCTTGATGTCCTCTGACATGTGTGGCCAATGAAAACGAGGGACAAGCCTGTCCCAGGTCTTGTTTTGGCCCAAGTGTCCTGCCAATGCGATATCATGTGCTAGGGTCAAGAGGAACCCCCTAACCTTCTGAGGTATTACCAACCTCCTGGTGGCTCCAGGGGTAGGATCTCTAGCCTCAGAATATAGGAGTCCCTCATCCCAATAAACTTTATGGGACCTACTAGCACTCCCAGCAGCCTCAGCAGCAGCTTGCTGTCTGAGGGGTTCAAGAGAGGGGCAGCACTATTGCTCCTTACTCAGATCTTCACTGGAAGGTCCCCCTGCCCCCAAGAACTCAACCTGACCAGGCTCAAGTTCCTCTGGGGCAGTTCCTTCTTCAGGCTCTGTTTCTCCTCCCTCGGGAGGGGAATCTGAGATCTGAGATAGAGGGGAAGGCACAGCCTTAAACCTACTGCTCCTCCTCTTGGGTAGCATCTGGTCCATAGTTTCAGGATCCAGAGCTGGCTCAGCTTTATGCATGTTGGCCTGCAGGTATGCCCAACATCTCAGCATGAGTCCATAACTCCACTTCAGACCAGGATGAAGTCTCCAGATCATTGCCCAATAGACATTCGACAGGGAGGTCTGCACTGACTACTACCTTTTTTGAGGCCAGTTACCCCTCACCAGGAGAAATTCACAACTGCCAGACTATGGTTGGTCCGGACATTGCTTGCATTGGTAACCTGTTACATTTCACCCAGGATGATCTGTGCAGGGTCCACTAGATCCTCTGCCACAATGGTGACACTAGCACCCGTGTCCCTGAATGCTAAAGCCTGTTTGCCATTTATTATAGGCTGCTGTTTGTACTTGCCCAGATTACTGGGGTTCACTAGGAAGGACATTTCAAGGTCTCCCTCACAAACTAGCAATGTCTGTGTTGGTACTCTGACTAGGCCAGAGTCCACATCAGAACCCAGGGTCAACCCTACTACACCCTTATTCTGATTACCACCTCCACCAATGACTGCACTAAGGGGAACAGGTGCCTTAGGGGCTGGAGTGGTGGTAGTCTGGTCTTTAGACTTGGTACAATCAGAAGTCCAGTGCCCTTTCTGTTTACAGAATTTGCACCAGGGCTTCTTTCGGCCTTTTCCCTTGGTAGACTGTGAATCCCCACCAGATGCAGATTTTTGGCGCCCCTGTGAAGACTTCTGGTCTTTTGCCTTATCCCCAACTTTATCTGAGCCTTTAGGATCTTGCTTCTTGGTGTCACCCCCTGGTTCTGGGTTTTCTGCCTCACCCTGGTTCTGACCCATTTGTCTGCCTTCTTTCCCAATTCTTGGGGCGAGGTCAGATCAGAGTCCACCAGGTACTGATGCAACAACTGGTTTTGGCAATTATTAAGGATCTGTTCTCTCACGATAAGATTATACAATCCCTTAAAATCAGTAACTCTACTACCAACCAGCCAACCTTCCAGAGCCTTGGTTGCACAATCTACAAAGTCAGTCCAATCCTGAGTCTGTGCTTTCTGGGTATCTCTGAACTTCAACCTGTACTGTTCAGTAGTTAAGCCAAACCTATCTATTAATGCACTCTTCAGGGCTTCATAGTCATTAGCATCCTCTCCTCTAAGAGTGAGGAGCTTGTCTCTACCATTATCAGAAAAGGAGAACCACAAGATTGCTGCCCACTGTTTCTGGGGGACCTGTTGAACTTTACAGGCCCTCTCCATAGCAGTTATCCATTTGTGGATATCATCCCCACTCTGGTAGGGAGGAACAACCTTGGACAGGTTCCTATGGTCTGGAATGTAATCTCTGCCTCTAGGGACACTGTTGCTGCCACCAGGGGTATCTAACCCCTCTTTTCTAGAAGCTCTCTGGAGCTCAAAGTCTTCTCTATCTAGGGCCAATTGCTTGGTTCTGAGGGCAAGCCTAGCTTCCTCATACTGTAGCATCTTGTACCTTCTTTCAGAGGAGGTCTCTCTATGTGAGTATGAGTTCCTCTGATGGACAGAATCTTTGTCAGAGCGATATGAGTGGTTAGATTCCCTTGAAGGGGACCTAGGCCTCTCTCCCATTCTGTCAACTCTCCTAGGGAGAATTCCTCTGTCCTGTTCAGACCTTTCTGGGTCTGGCCCTTCAATCACAGACTCCAGGTCATCTTGATTTTCATCATCTGACCCAGAGACTATGGCTGACCCACCACCTGATCCAGATCCACCAGCTCCTAGAGCCAGTCTAAGATCATCTGCTATAAGTAGATTCATCAGGTGTTGTGTGGAGGGACTCTGTCCTAATCCCAGGTATCTTGCAACACACATGGCCTTCAAGTCAAAGAAGGTCATGTCCTTATACTGGGGTTGGGTGGGCCCACTGGCTCCATCCCTTGAGGACATTCTAGTATTATGCAGTGTTGCACTACCTACACTAGTTTGTGGCCTACTGATCCTAGCTTGAGCTGTAGCAAGGGTGTGCTATCCCTTCACAAACAACTCTAAGTTCAGTAGAACTTATTGATACTAAGCTTGACTTTTATATGTACCTTGAGTACCTTTAGTGGTTTTCAGTTAGTAATTCAAATAGAGATTTTCTGGTAAAACAATGGCAAACTGGAATCCCACACGCTGCCCACCAATTGGAGAAGTTGGCCTGGCATATGCTGGTCACTAGTTATAGTGGCCACCTTGCACCAGTCCAATTTGACTCTTATGGTAGATAGGTTTAAGACAACCTTTTAAAGAAAGCTATCCTAGTGGTAGCTGTGAAGAGCAGTGCTCAGGCTAAGTCTCAGAGGAATGTAAAGCAGCTTGTTTTACTGTATAATCTCTTGAATTACCAAATGAAAGGACACCACACAGGTATATATATCAAATATATATGTATTTATTTCTAGACACACTCTACTAATCTCTTTATGAGATTAGAAGCCAGGAACACATTCAAATATCGACGTTTCACAATAAGTTAAGCACAAATATGGCTGGGGACCTAAGGGCGTACCAGACCATATACTAAAAAAGAGGTTTAGGAAAGTTGACTTGCAGAATGACAAGGCCTAGGGCCTGTAGAATCACTGGGGCTTCACTAATGCAGTAAAAGCAGGTAAGTAACAGACCCACGGGAGACGCATGCAGTGTGAGAACACAGCCGCTGGTTCCCTATTGATTACAATGGAGCAAGTCGTGGTTTGATTTTTTAAGTTTTAGGGTACTTCGAGGAAGTCTACAAGCAAGCCACTAACAAGGTAAGGAATTTGAGGGCCAACACACACTAGGGCACCGGAGTGCACGAGTTACCTCACCCAGGGAAGCCGGGTGCATAGGTGTCTTTTGGTGTTGGGTCGCGTCGCTGTTTTCTATGGAGACCAAAGAAGATTTGCTGCTTGCGAAGACTGAAGAAATGTCCGGTGGAATCCAAGGCTGGATTCAAGATGCAGATGACCTGAAAATTGAATGGGACATTGTTCACAGTCACTTGCCAGTGACCCGTGGCCAGGAAGATGGATGCCCACGGATGTCGGGTGATTTCGGGTGATCAAGGGTGTTTTGACTCTTCGCTCACAAGGTCCAGGAGAGATCGACGATGACCAGCAGCTGGATTCGGAGTGCTCCACGACGTCTACAGCTGACTGCAGTGTTGGCAACCAGATTGGAGCCAACAAGCCTTGGCAACAGCAAGTCTCATGGAAAGTGAATTTAGTAAATGGTGCAAACCAGCAAGGTCTGAGGGACTCACCCAGTGAGGGAGAGTGAGGGCAGACCTGGAGCAACTAGGGGAGCTCTTTGAGTTGATAAGAAAGTCTTCGGGGGACCCACAAGCCAACAGGCAAGTGATCGCGAAGACGCCTCTTGAGGAAATGCTTCACAGGAGCCCACGGTCACTCGGGACGGGGTAGGCCTCTGATTTTCGCTGCAAAACCTGCTGGAGGCTTGGGCCACAAATGGTCCAAAGCACAAGTTCGTAGAACGTCATGAAGGGGTTGCACTTGACAATAGTGCACGGTTCCCAGGTATTGCGGTTCCTCGTCACTCGTGGGGTCCACTCACCTCAGCTCTGTTGGGGACTCACAATGGCCGTCGAGAAGTCAGGAAATCCACTTCCGGGGCTGCAGGGATTTCGGACTCCGGCGAGAGTGGGAAAGATTGCGACCGTTGATTAGAGTTTTTGGTGCCTGCCAAGCAGGGGAGTCACTCCTTGACTCCAAGGAAGATTCTTCTGTCTTCCAAAGGTAGTGGAACGTCGAAGGGCCAGGATTCTTCTTTGTAGAGCGTCGTCCAGGGTTATCTATCCAGTGTCTGTGCTGGTGGCATCCATTTTGTGATGCCAGGGCTCTTTCAGATTTCTACCATGTTACCACAGTAGGTACATGTCGTCCCCTCTAGAAGGGTGGGATCATACACCCACACCAGTTACTGGTGTGGGGGTATGATTCCAAGTTGTTTGACACCAAACACGACATGTTTTCATGCAGTCATTCCAAAGTTAGCATTTACTGGTAGGATATAATGCACTTAAGAGTATATGGTTTAACCGCATCCACCATCAGCCACAAGGAATAGACCCTGCCAGCTGCAGAGGGGTACTGCTCAGGCAGAGGCACCCCCTCACATTGTAAACTAAACACCCTGCCCTCAGGATTGATAGGGCCTGCCATAGGGGTGGCTGATAGGTTTATATGTGTGTGTATGGTGAGATATAGGAACCTATACCTCAGTGAGGAGTGCTAACACTACATCACCCAGGCTGCAGTAGCAGGCCTGTGGTGTCAGATTGAGTCTGCTTCCCAGGGGTGGCATAATACATGCTTCAGCCCCTGGTAGGCCTGTGAAGTGCCTATGCCCTCGGTACCTAAGGTACCAAATACTAGGGGCTCATAAGGTACCACAGTATCCAATCACTAGTACATCTAATATGCACACATAGTCGTTTAGAGAGAATAGAGAGACTGGGGCCCTGATTAGCAGGGACCCAGCCAGACTATAGCCAGAAACCAGTGTATATATCAGAAAACAGTGGGGGCAACATAAGTGCAGATCCTACTCTCCTACACCCACATACTACTATGGGTATTTCACCTTTCAGATTACTCACTTGGATTAAACTCCTTAAGAAAAATGATAACTCTTGTTTATCGTGTCAGGATAAACTTATTTTAAAGATTTTTATATGTCTTAAGTTAATGTTTTCATTTTCACGTTTCATCTTTGTTTTATAAAAAGGGAGATGATGTAAAGGGTTCTTTCTATTGTAATGCTAGTCTTTCTTCTTTCTTCATTTAGATGTCAACATTCTAAATTCTGTATCTCTTACCTTTGTGATTCTCACCACCGGCATGCGCACCTCCAAACATTATTTTGAAGGTGCATCGCTTGTGGTACTGTTCTCCGTTGAAGTACCTAACAGTTGAACTAACCATTCAACTGTAATGCTTCAATGAAGACAGATGTACTCCCATGAAAAGTTGCAGTGCCGGAATAAATCTATTCTGAAACTTACTTGAAGACTCCCCTTCTTTTCCTGGATAACCTAGCTTTGGCAACTTTACAGGTCACTGCTGGACTTTTACCTCAAACAAAGTTGCAGGCCTTTCTCTCTATGTTGGGTTTGGGGAGCGGCCGTAACTAGGCGGGTAGAACTGCCTGCTTGGCTTGCATGTTCTCCCGGTGTGTCCTCATGCTGCTTGCCCAGCTTGGGCTGATCGGCGTTCCCTCTTGACGGGTGCACTATCGGCGTGTTGTTGTCTTCCGCAGTCACCGCATGGGGTTGCCCCCATGTCAGCCTTGAATTTGGGAGGAGGAAGGGTGCTCTATTCTCCAGGTCTGCACGGGCTGCCCTGCCGTCTTGGGCCGCCTGCCCCCTCCGCGGCTTGTTCGCCGGAATGGGTGGGGGAGAAGTTGGCTCTCAGTTTGTATACTGATGCGAATGCTTACCTGCATTCTGGCCTACGTCTGGTTGAGTGGTGCCAGTGCGGCTGGTTTCTGCCGCTTTGGCCGTTGCTGTCCGTCACTGTACGTGTGCGCCGGCGCAGTCTGGGCTTTACGGTTACGCTGGGTGGCATTTTGACAGCATTCTTATGTCCTGTCAATCACGCGTTGGTCATGTCGAATGCGGTTTCAACTGGATTTTTTCAAGTTCCTATATCTTTTGTGAGCTGAGTTGTGGGCTCGCATTGTACTGGTCTTTGGAGTGGTGTTGGTCTCTAGAAGAACCCAGAGATTGCGGCCGGCAGCTGCAGTAAGTGCTTTCTTTTTTTGTTATTTAAACCCTGCCCCCACATTACCCCACCACCTGCCTCACCACCTGTTAAGAAGAGCAGCCGCTACTGGGACAAGATGATGGAGAATGATGAACCCAGAGGGACACCACATTCAATAGGGAGGGGTTATCAACGAAAGGAGGATGGGCTATAGATTGGGTTCTATCAGTTAGGAAAGAAGCAAACCATTTTCCAGCACCTCCCTGCAGGCTGACCCCCACAATATGCTCCACCAAGATGGCACTGTATCAAAACCAGCGACAGATCAAGCAAAATAAGGCAGGAAGGTATGCCCAGGTCCATACCCAGTCCCAGGTCGTTCAGTACCAAAACTAAAGTGGACTCAGTACTAGGTTTGGGTCTAAAATCTCGCTTTTGTTTAATAATTGATGATCTGCTAGGTAACTGGAAAACAAACTGGTGAGAAACTTTTCACCAACTTTTGTTACAGCAGAGAGAAGAGATGTATGTCTGCAATTAGATCCAATTAACAGGTCCACATTGTGTTTTTTCTTAGCAAAATCTGAAAAGCAGCCATCTTTCATCCAGATATGTTAGAGGAATTGATGATGGTTGTCAGTAGAGGGATAACAGTAGGGGCTATAGATTGTGAAGCCCTAACTTGACATTTGTAATTCAGGGAACCTGATTTCACGTAATAAAGATGCCTCTTATTTTGAAATCTAAATGAGAGTTTCCAAAGGATAGACTTGAATGGGAGAGTAAGTAATCGCTTCCTGAGGCCAAGGTATAGAGATATCCAGGTCCCACGAGATGTAGTTGTAAAAATTCTTACTTTTTTGTGGAAGAGCATAGCAAGATAATCACATCGTGATTGAAGCGGAGTATTCACTTTAATACTGTCCTGGTTGGTTTTGATGAGGTTGCCACTTCGGCAATGCGATTTTCAAATGAGGATTTTTAGCAGTAATAAGTCATTCTTTGTATTGTCTTAGTTGCTGCTGAAATACACTCTTCAGAGTGTGAATAAAACCAAAGCTTCTTGACCTATTGTACTTTCTATCTTTCAATCTTCATATGAGGCATAAAACATTTAATATTTGTTTTGTTGGAGTCTTTTCTATCTGTGGTGAAACATAGAGGTAAATCAAACGTTTGCAAAAACACAGATGTTGATATTTTCGTAAGTGTTGTGTGGAACAAGTGTGGAGTTTACAGTCTTCCAACAATTGCTAAACACTTCACAAGCCAGGTTAGCATCAATCTTACTCCAGGTGTCTGCTGCCTGAGTTTGTGCAATAGACAAGGTGGGCACGGATTTGGATCACCTGACCCTAAATGAAATCGGAAATTATTAATCACTGGTACATGCAGATCAAAGATATAATGTCTTTAATTCCTGCTAAGCCAGACTGAGGAAACCTTAGGTTGATAGTTTGCCCAGCAATATGTGTGGGGGCTTTGACCTCCTGACAAAGACCATACACTGGCAAGGATTGTCAAACCAAATTTTAATTAGGTAATCCAGCACAATGGTTAGGCAGGTCGATGGTGAAGGTCAATACAAGGCCAATCAGATTACCTAGAAAATCTCTACGAACAGAAAGGGCCCAATATTCCAAAATAAAATAGAAAATGTGATTAGAAAACAGGGAACAATGAGGAACCACCATCTCACCAAGATCCAAGTTCATCTCAACTCAGATTTAAAGGCCAAGGCCACACTCCGCCCTTCTAGAAAGGAAAGAGTATCCATCAGGGATAGCAGCATTTACATCCAGGCCAGAGGCACCGTGGAGCCTTGGAATTCACCAGCAAATTCCAGGAGTATTTCTGGAAAGGTACAACCAATACAGATTTCCTCTTGCAAATCTTTGTTAATCTCAAAGTTCATAAATCTACACCCAAACCTATGTGTGCAGATTTTCATTTTTTTTCTCCAAGAAAAGGCCCACAGAGTCATTGACATGGGGGGTTGCTGTCAATGACTACATTTTATTTCCTACGGGAAGAAGAAGCTGTTTGTCATTAGGCCCCAACTCCTCTGTATACTTTTATTGGTGGCAAAGCAGTTGCCGCACACAATATGTAACCCAGCAGCTATCTATTACACTTTGTGCTGCTACTTTAACCAGTGCCTCGTCGAATAAGATCTTCTCCAGAGGTTCCATATTATACGTAGTTTCTTGGGAGGAGAGAGTAGGACAGAATATCCATGTTGGACATATGCGTGAGCTGGTTTTACGGCAAGACCAGATGTTAGCACCTATGCATAGCACTTTATTGCTACTCCTCCACACAGCACATTAAACAACAAAACATTGAATCCAGCAACCATGGAATTAGAATCTAGAGCCGCTTCGCCAAACAGCAACGAGGATTTTGGGAGGACTACGGATCCCAGGGGGCCTGCTGCTATCGCCCGCACCTGGTCCCACTTTGCCTTCCTGCCAGGCGCCGTTAAAGCGCCTTGCTGCTCCCGCTGCTGCGGGAGCCGCTTCGCCAAACAGCAACGAGGATTTTGGGAGGACTACGGATCCCAGGGGGCCTGCTGCTATCGCCCGCACCTGGTCCCACTTTGCCTTCCTGCCAGGCGCCGTTAAAGCGCCTCGCCGCTCCCGCTGCTGCGGGAGCCGCTTCGCCAAACAGCAACGAGGATTTTGGGAGGACTACGGATCCCAGGGGGCCTGCTGCTATCGCCCGCACCTGGTCCCACTTTGCCTTCCTGCCAGGCGCCGTTAAAGCGCCTCGCCGCTCCCGCTGCTGCGGGAGCCGCTTCGCCAAACAGCAACGAGGATTTTGGGAGGACTACGGATCCCAGGGGGCCTGCTGCTATCGCCCGCACCTGGTCCCACTTTGCCTTCCTGCCAGGCGCCGTTAAAGCGCCTTGCCGCTCCCGCTGCTGCGGGAGCCGCTTCGCCAAACAGCAACGAGGATTTTGGGAGGACTACGGATCCCAGGGGGCCTGCTGCTATCGCCCGCACCTGGTCCCACTTTGCCTTCCTGCCAGGCGCCGTTAAAGCGCCTCGCCGCTCCCGCTGCTGCGGGAGCCGCTTCGCCAAACAGCAACGAGGATTTTGGGAGGACTACGGATCCCAGGGGGCCTGCTGCTATCGCCCGCACCTGGTCCCACTTTGCCTTCCTGCCAGGCGCCGTTAAAGCGCCTCGCCGCTCCCGCTGCTGCGGGAGCCGCTTCGCCAAACAGCAACGAGGATTTTGGGAGGACTACGGATCCCAGGGGGCCTGCTGCTATCGCCCGCACCTGGTCCCACTTTGCCTTCCTGCCAGGCGCCGTTAAAACGCCTCGCTGCTTACGCGCGCGGACGCCGCCGGACGAAGCCCGGACTAAGGGCGGACAGTCTGTGACAGTCCGGGACTGTCCGAGGCTGGGCTGGGCCCCACCCTGTACATCGACCTTAGGAGCATCAGAACGCTGAAGACATCTAAGCTGGTAACCTCGTCAAAGGGTTGACTGCACAGTCGAACTACTATTTATCTATAAATCCTGTGGTTATTGACATTTGCCATTTATTTTTCCTTGACCATGCCTAAAAGCCTAAGGGAACCAGGACTATTGGGGTTAGGCCCTCTTGATAATTATTTAGTAAAAAAGGTCAATAAAATTAACAGTGACCGACGGGCCTCCCTGGGGATGGATTGCCTCCTGGAGAGCCCCCAAAACCCTATAAATAATGAGAGTTCCCCTCTGGACAAAGGTATCTGTGTCTCTCCTCCCCTTATTCAAGCCAACGCTACTGTTACGGCCACTGCCCAGGTCCATATGGACCCTTTAGATCTGGATGTGAACTCTGCGAGTGATGTGACAGTCGAGGCTACACATGTTCCCAGACCAGTTAGGAACTGTAGAAAGCAACAAAGTATTAAGGGGGGGGTTTCTACCAAAGGAAAAAGAAGGGTAGACATTGGGGAAAAAGCTCATATCGATTCAGATGAGCTTTTAAACAGCAGTTTTGGTGTAACAACTCCATTATTCCCTGACCATTTCTCAAAATTGATCAGCTCCTTTGAGGTTTTACTTGATACAAAATTAGATTTACTTATGCAACCTCTGGTACGGAAACTTGATATGGTCGCTGATGAGGTTAAAAGGTTGGGAGGATTATTAACAAAACATCTAGACTGGGTAGACAGCAATAAAAAGAAGGGGCAGCGCGCAGCTGGGCACGATAATCTAGATAGAGTAGAAAACCCACAGATTCCATCTCAACCCGCTAGCTTTAATGCTATCGCCACGCCAACACCTCCTATTATTACTATAGCCACAAACACAGCTAGCCCAATAGTAAAGGAGGAGGTTCCAGCGCTTAAAGGAGAGGTGGTAACGAAAGCTAGATTTATTAACCTACCCCCGGCTTGCTCCCCCTACGTTGTGATCTTAACCAATGTCCCACCCCAGGACAGGCTGGCAGTTCCCTTGCAAGTGGAATCGCACGATTCCCTCAAGCAAAAGACAGTGTCGTGGTTACATAGGAAGTGTGGGTTCCCTCTTAACATGGCGAATGATATCTTAAGTACTCGCAGGGTAAATTGGATTGGGCCCTCCAAAAAATCATCTAATGGAGATTGTGTCATAGTCAATTTTAAACACACACAACATGTGGCTACTGTTTTATTGAGAGCAGCATCATTGGCACAAGATGCTAATAGTATTCAGGTACGTCCCCTTGGATTCTTTTACACTCACTTCCCACCTAGAGATTGTTTCCACCTGACTAGACAGAGAAATCTCATCCCAGCATCGAATTCGATGCCTTTTTTTCACCAGGGGGTAGGTGCTGCCCATCAGTTTATGGGTGGGGCAAATATATCCACATCTAATCGTTTTGAGGTACTCTCTCTGTTAGATATGTGCGACTGACAGGAGGTTGGTATACAGGGGGGGGATGAGTCATCACCGGTTAAGGCCCTCTATGTAGAGGATCAGCCCCCCGCATTATCTGCAGATATTGATGTTAGTCATCTGCCTGCCGACGATTGTAAGGGGGGTTCACCAAAAAACTTGATCAAAATGTTAACGTGGAATATTGCCGGTTTACGTGCCAAGAGAGATAATTTATCCTGGTTAAGCTTCTTGAAGGACTTTGATATTCTGGCACTTCAAGAGACCTGGGAGACAGAATGTAATTTTTGGTTAGATGGTTTTACATCTCATTTTGTCCCAGCTTCAAAATCAGTTTCCGGAAGGGCCTCAGGAGGCTTAGTGGTTATGCTCTCAGTGAAACTAAAAGGAATCGTTAGCAGGATAACTTGTTCATGTAACAACTTTCTTATACTGGAATTTAAACTCTCCAATAATAGAAAGTTATTACTGGTAAATTGTTATAATTCCCAACAAGAGGTCTTGCCGAATGAACACTTGCTATGGTTGGCGAATTTTTTAAATACTTATTCTTTGAAGCAAACCACTTTCTGTTATTATATTTTGCTAGGTGATTTTAATGTACATTTATGTAGTCATAATTGTTGTTTATCTGATATTGATGGACCAGAGCTGACATCCCCACAACATTTTGAGCACTCAAGTAAGGGTGAAGCTCTGGAAAAACTTCTTATCGAAAACCAGTTGTATCAACCAGGCTTTCACGAACAAACCGTACGGGTGCCCACCTTTATTGGAAGGGATAGTAACACCATTATTGACTACATATTTCTTTCATCTGGACTTTTAAAATATGTATGTTTTTATAATGCGATTCCATCTATTTTTAGTGACCATAATCCGGTGGTAATTGAATTGTTAGATGGCCTCTCACTCTTAAATACCTTTACCTCACTCACGTTGGACACTAAACTTAGGGCAAAGGATCAGGGTAGAAGGCTAAACTGGTCTAAGGTAGTCCCAGAGGATTTTTTTAACTCAATAAAGCTAGAGGCGGCCCTGGATTTGGAAATTTGTGGGGACCAACTTTCTACGGGGAAGGAAGTAATTTCCTCGTTTGAAGCCGTATGCTCCCTAGTGTCAAAGGACCTAACTAGTAAAAGTAGACCAGTACAAAAGAATGGAGTCTCCGGCTGGTTTGATCATAACTGCACTAAAACTCACAATAACCTTAAAAATGCACTTCAGGCCAGTCCGAGGAATAAAATCTTAGTGTCGCAGTTAAGGAGCGACTATAAAAAAGCACTGTTGGTCCGGAAAAAAGAAATTAAACATAACGCCTGGGCCGATCTTATGGATAAGGCAATCTTAAAAGACAGTGCGAAATTTTGGTCCATTATCAACACTCCTCTTTTTTCCGATGTTAAAAATGGAGCGTTGGAAACTAATATAGCAGAGAAGGACTGGTTGAGTCACTTTAAAATCATATATGGTAGTCACTTAGATTTAGAACCCATAAACGGGCAAGATTCGGCTACTACTTTAACCCCAGTTAGCTTTCATATAGAAGAAGTTAAAAAAGCAATTGAAGACTCTGCAGGAAAGAAGGCTCCAGGCCCGGACGGGGTCCCCACCGATCTGTATAAGGCAAACCCGGTGTTTTGGGCCAATATATTAACCAATGTATTTAACTCCTCGGCTATCGTAGGTTTTCCCAAATCCTGGTCACATTCTATTATAATACCGGTGTTTAAGAAAGGCCAAAGGGCTGACCCTAAATGCTATAGGCCCATATCCTTGATAGACTCCTCTATAAAAATCTTGGGGAAAGTCATACTTGCTAGGATAACCGATTGGGCCTCGGATAATAACATCTTGTCCGATGCACAATATGGCTTCAGAGCCGGCCGGAGCACGGAGGATCAATGTTTGAACCTCCTTTTAATTATAGACAAATACACTAAGGCGGCCGGGGGCTCCTTTTACCTGGGCTTTATGGATTTATCCACGGCCTTTGATCTTGTCAATAGGTCAAAGCTGTGGACAATGCTTCTGGAGTTGGGACTCGACCCTCCCCTTGTGTATTTTCTTTCAGAGCTTCACCAAGATTTGAATGCCTCGATAAGGATGACGACGGAGGGGAAGTGTACGGCCAGCTTTAAGTCTAGCAGAGGGGTACGACAGGGATGCATTCTTGCGCCCATGTTGTTCACCCTATACATAAACTCCCTGGAACAAAATCTGCTGGCTGCGACGCAGGACATCCCGCGTATGGGAGGTACCCCGATTCCGGTCCTCCTATACGCGGACGATGCTGTCCTGCTGGCCAGGACCCCCCTGGCGCTGCAAAGATTGCTGGACTCGTTCGGGGACTTTATGCACAGCCTGGATCTGGTGGTTAATAACGGCAAATCTCATGCTATGTCGTTAGGTCTTGCGAAAAATAAGGTAAAGCCTTTTTTCTGCAGGGGAGCCGAAATCTCAAGAGTGAAGACTTTCACTTACTTGGGAGTAGTCTTTGATGACAAGGGCTCATGGTCCCCCCAGCTCTCCATAAAGGTAAACTCAATAAGAAGCTCATCTGCGGCCGTACTTGGCTTTGCAAAAAGGCTGGCAGGAAAACCGACAGAGGCAATACTAACAATTTACAAAGCCAAAACAGTTTCCATTGTAAGGTATGGGGCGCCAATCTGGGGTTACATTAAACACGACGCGATCCAAACGGAAGAAAATAAATTTCTTCGTTCCCTCCTTGGCCTCCCACAATCAACCGCTTCTTACTCAGTCCATTTGGAACTCGGGTTAGGTTACATAGCAGACATGATCAAATTAGCCCCACTACTGCTATGGATCAAAATTTGGCTAAACCCGAAACTTACTTTAAACCACAAAATACTAAAGGACTGTACTCGACTTGACAACATGAATAAAATTCAATGGCTGTCAAATATTGAGAGGTTATCTGCCTACATTGGGAGACCAGAAATCTTTTCTAGCCCTGAAACTCTCTGTAAGGCAGATCTTGAGTGGGTAAAATCCAATTTTACGAAGCTAAGGGAGGCCGCGCGGGAAGAAGTAGAACTTTGTAAACCCTCTGTCAGGGGACACGTCCTGGTATCTCAGCTCTCAGGGTTGTCTTTATATCTTACAGTGGTAACCCACCCTTTTCACAAATGGTTGTTGACTAAATTCCGGTTCAACCAATTACACTTAGTTCTTTGGGACGTGGCTGGTTGGAATAGGCCTGAAGATGTCGCCCCCTGCAAGTGCGATGATATTTCTCCACAAGACACTACGCACTTTATGCTATTCTGTTCCTTTTTTAAACATGCCAGGAAGAGGTTTATTATTCCTTTGTTAAAGAGTAGGAATTTTACTCAGTATAAACCAGCTCTATTGTTCCTAAGCATGCTTGATTGTCCATTAATTATGTTCTGTGTTGCTAGCTTCTTGGTGGCAGCCGTTAGAGAAAGGAGGGTCAGACTAAAACCAATACAGGATGTGGAGCCTATTTGATATATGGAATTTGATTCTGTACTATTGATCTCATGTTGATTATGGTCTATTATGAAATTTCATCTGGAATTGTTTTTAACTGTAGATTTGTGAATCGCAAGATTTTATGTTTTTAATTGTGTAGTATACTTTTATGATTTTAAATAATCGAATAAAGTGGTTTTGACTTGACTTGACTTGAATCTTTCTGGCTGCATGACAATTCTGCTGTCTGACCTGCTCCTCTTTGAAAGCTTTCCTCAACAGTTAAGTTTCGTGCATCTTAAGTTTTGGAAAGGGGGTAATTTGAGGACTTTTTGAGTAGAAAAGAATGTTGTTCACGTGGTATGGTACTATAAAAATGATGTGGGATTTTGCTACTAACATTTGGGAGCAATAGGCCGGGCATCAGTTGGTTATTTTACTAATGGCCTTTATTTTGAGTATTTAGATGATTTAGTTTTTAGATGAATTTCAATGTGCTTCAGTGTTACGAATTTCAAACATGCAAGGCTGTACAAATAAGGAGTTCAATTTCATTTTTATGATGGATAAACAAAGTGAAGTAAGTAGGCAGTGCATTAGTATGAATTACTTACATTTGAAAAAAGCCAGATGTTCAGGACAGAATTCTATAGGGTTGAAACATATTGTAGATTTGAAGTTATTCCTTTGTGGTGCCCAAATAGGGAATAACAGGAGGAAATCAGGTGTTTTACCATTAACACATTTTTCCAGAATTGACCTGGAGGATTTGTGCCCAGTAATTCTGAATGAGGTAATATTGTACGTGGAGTTATGGCATGGCTTGTAATACAGATATGGGTGGAAACTCTGGCACAACAACCCCATCTCCCCCCTTGTAAGGTGGGCCTTTGTGGAGGATGAGAATTGAAAGGATTTCTAACTGTATTTTTGTAATACACAGCCAAACTGTGGAACTCCCTGCCAACCTCTCTTACGAAAGAGACAAACTTGCCAATATTCAGGAAGAGCTTAAAAACATGGCTCTTTGGGGCATAAACCTATTTCCCCCTCCTGCAACCTAGCTGTATGTGCTTTCAGGTAGTGCCTAGACACCTCGGGGTATTGCTAAGCTTTATAAATCAATCATGTATTCATGCGTTCATTCATTATTATACATGTATACCTTCGGGTGGATCATGAAGCAATTTAAGATGCGAGACAACAATAATATATGTATATTTAAATGATAGCTAATTAAATATTGTGTATTGTTGTTCAAGACAAAAAGTGTATCAGAATCCTAGCAGAGCAAGTCATTCATGCGAAACATTCAGCATAATGTGGCTGTAAATCCTTCAGCACAGTTGTCAGATCTGATACATTTCAAACGTTCACATGTGCATGAGATGACAGTAGTTAATCGCCTCTTGCATAGCAGCAGGTTTCCTAATATGCATCAACACACTTATTCGGTTTCAGAATGCAACAAACTCTCTGCTCTTTCCGGCCATCTGTACCCACACTCATTTTCTGAAATACTATGATGCAATTTCTCAGTATCTCTTTGTTTTTCTTAGATTTACTCTTAATAGTCCAAGCATGTCTGGCAATACTGTGATTCGTTCTCTGATGGTCCAACATACATAGTGTGTAGTCTAGAAAGCCATTAGGTAAATCCAGGGGCGGCTGGCACGTATATGCACCGGTGATGCGGGCGAGGAACTAAAAGCGTGAATGCAGGCAAGGTGAGCTGCAAATTATAAAAGATAAAGTTACTTCCCTTGCTGCTGCAAGCCCGACATCCTCTTTGAACCCTCCTCCATCGGCTCCCCGGGCTCCAGACTCCAGGAAGTTCCACTATCGAATCCTCCTGGTGCTACTCCCAACAACACGAGTGCGGCGCCAGGATTAGATGGAGCATCTTGGCTGAACGCTCTTTCAGGCCCTTTACGACTGTTCTTGGTCTCTACTCAGCTGAGTGGAGAGATGCAAAGTGCACATGTCGCTTTGGCCGGCTCAAGAGGGCCCATCTTGCTCCTGCCAGGGGCGGCCTTAGGCATGTGCAAGCTGTGCACCTGCACAGGGCCACCAACCCCCAGGGGCCACCACGAGGAATCGGATACAATACATATTCGTGGCGGCCCCTGGTCGGGATTTTGCGCATGAACGACTGAGGAGTGCTAAATCCAATGTGATGCACGCTGAATGGTTGTTCTTATACTCTTTTCCTTTCTAACCCAGTCTCGTCTTTGTGTGGGGTCGGCCTTGTTTCGGGCTCTTCTGGTAGGTCTTGTGCTTGTTTAGAACTTTTTTTCCAGGAGAATCGAGCTTGTTTTAATAGTCCAGATCTGGCACCTCCGGAGGCTCGCATGCGCGCGCATGCGCAGTGCCCTCGAGTCCTGCAGAGAAGGGGCTACAGAAGCACCACGCATCACTGGCGGCAGGAGGGGTGGCAGCACCCGTGCCCGGCGTGCAGCGAGCAGCACCGAGACCGGCCGAGGCCATGCACCGGCGCGCCTAGAGACCCTGAGCAAGAAAGGCCGCCTTGCAGAGGATAGCATGCCAGTGTGCAACCTTTGGTGCCAGCTGCGAGGTGAGCAGCCCGAGGGTCAGGGCATGGGGAGGGGGAGTGAGGAGGTCAGCGTGTGCCACTGCAGAGTGAACCCGAGGGAAGGTGAGCCATTGGACGAGGGTGTGGGGAGCCCTGGGGAGGAGGGCAGCTCAGGCGTAGGAATGTATCCCAGCCCGTGGGGGTGAGAGCCGGGGGCGTGGGGAAGGTTGGGTGAGGATGTTATTGTAGATGGTGTGTGCTTTGGGTCTGGGTGGAGGTAAGCCATGTGAGGTGGCGAGCTGGAGGTATTCTGGTGGTCATGGGAAGGGAGGGCATGATGAATCGTGAGAGAGAGCCTCTCTCTCACGATTCATCTCTGAGAGGGCGTGGGTCGGAGAGGTGGTCACCGTGCGCCAGGGGTAGGGAGTGGTACAGATCGGCACTGTATGTTGAGGGGAGAGTGAGTCAGGAGTGCAGGGGCGGTGTTTACTTGTGGCTGAGGGGAGGCATGGTGACTTTTGGAGGTGTAACTTGGGAGGCACGGTCGTATTGGGGGAAGAGGAGAGCAGGGTACGAGGTATTAGACGTAATGTTAAGGATTCATTAAAATGATTACAATTACTTATCAACAATCATGAAAACAGAGTATGAAGCTGATACTTGTGATCTAATGAGTGGATCTGCCTGCACAAATCTTTTAAAACATCGAGTGTTCGAATGTACTTGGCATTTGGTTATGTCTGTTTATATGATGTTGAGGCAGACATGAAATGCAAGCACCTATGGATGGACGCCTGGAATAGGATGGCAGTGCCTACCCATGTTAACTCAATCTAATGCCCTTTTGCAGAGACCTTGGTAGGAGACTGGCTTCTTGATCATTTCTTTAATTACATTCCAGTGCTTGTCATGTGACTAGCAGAGAAAACTAGTTTAACTAGTCCTCAGTTTGCAATTGGTGAAGCAGCCTTCTCTGTCCATACTAGGGGCATAGTTACCATTGGTTCAGCAAGTACAGTGGTACTGAGACCCAAAACCCTCAGCGGCCCATTGAACCCTGATAATTGCTATATTTTACTTCCTGAGCAGCAGCCAAAGGGGCCATTTTCCTTGCTTATGCCACGGCCCATGGGGTCGTTGGTACGCTGTGCTAGTGATTCGTACGTCTGCTTGAAAGTTGTCTCCTGACTGGATGTTCCTTGCACATTAATTTTGCTTCAGTGAACCTCTAGTGCCTTTTCATAGCCTTAGGACTCACTGTAATTAATCCTTGTTTAATAGGTGCTCTGAAAGCGAGCAGAACTGGTTGCTGGAATATGGCACTATACAAGAAACCTTAATTAAATATATTGTATTTTGTCTTTTGACAATGTGGTAAAGTGGACAAGTCTTTGGTTACCTGTAGGCTGTCTTCAGGATCAGTTAGTGACGTACTGAGACAGGTCTCTGTGTGCCATGATTTCAAGGTAGCTTACTCTCGTCCTGCTAAGGTCACTTCCCAAATAGATCATGAACTATTCTCCAGGCTCTACTGTTCTCAGTGGACTGAGAAAACAGACCTTGTATGCCAAGTCACATGCTCTACCCTATAGTTTTATAACACTCTTCAAATAAACCTTCCATATGTGGCTAGTCCTCATAATGTGTCATACATGTAGTGGGAAGGGTAATTACTATCAATCAGTCAGGGTTTGTAAAGCTCAGCTGCTTCACACATAAGGGTCTCGAGGCGGTGTGGGATTCATGCTGCTGGATCATGCTGCTTGTTGGTTGAACAGCGAGGTCTTGTGGTCCTTCCTGAACTGCTGGAGCGATGGTGAGGCTCTGAGGTGCAGGGGGAGGGTTTTCAGGTCTTCACTGCCAGGTGGGAGAAGTAGCGGCCTCCACTGTTTTATCAGCGGCTGCATTGGGTGGCTGCTAGGGAGATGGTTCTGGAACATATTTTCCTGGTAGGTTGGTGGAAATTCACTCGTTCATTAAGGTATGCTGGTCCTTCATTGTGTAGTCCAGGGAAGACATGGCTTGGCAGTTCGGGCTGGACTGTTCCCATGAGGCACAGGGTCAAGACTGATTTGCATATGGCCATGTCTGAACTGGGATGGTGTGGTGAGCAAAAAAACGATGGATTTAGGCCCAGATCTCTGTACTGGGGTGAATGTATGACATTGTTCTGCATTCTGTCCATCAACTGTTGTTTTTGCAAGAAAATAAAAATGACACATCAAAATCTTTCAGCAGCCGCCACTGCTGATTGTCTTCTTTTTTTCCCTACCCACTGCTAGCCTCGCCCGCTGCCTTGCAAGCAAAATGAAGAGAATTTGAGTACACAAATCTGGTTATTCGAAACGAAAGAGAAAGGTGGCTCAGCAGGCTTTCGTAGTGTCACAGGAAGAAGCAATCCTGAACTTTATCACCCAAGGGAAACCTAAAGATGGAGAATCCTCTGGCCAGAGTACTGCTGATGCACTCGGTAAAACAGGCGCTGACGACCATAAAGAAGAACTAAACAATGATGATATCCATGAGCAGAATGATACTCATGAGCAGACCAATGAAAATGAACAAGGTGACTCTGAAATTGATACAAACATGCAGCAATTACCAACTCAGGATGAGGATTATTACAAAAGACCCTCAGACAGAGAAACTGAAACATCATTCATCGGTCCATCAACATCTGGCATTCTGAAGGAGGTTCAGAGTTTACAGACGGATGATGTTGGTATTGAAAAGGAAGCCAAAGAGCAAGACCATGTTACAGACCCGTGTTCTGAATATGATTTATGTGATTGGAGGGATCCTACTTTGTGGCCGAACTCTCTTACGGACGCGCAACGTGTTTTTCTTGTTGAAAGGGGTCCCTCCAGAGACCCAGATTCTAAAACAAAGTATCCAAGTGATGAGCACTCAAAAAGTAAACGTTGTTTTTCTGTTACCATGTTACTGGTCATCTAACGCCTTTTCTGGACGTTTTATTAAAACACCTTCCTGAGCTCCGCCCCGCCCGGACCCCCTCTTCCGGGGCCCCCTACCTGCGCTCCCTGCACAGGGCCACCATGAACCTAGAGCCGCCCCTGCTCCTGCAGTCCTTCTCTGCTGCCAATCGGCCAATCTGCAGCCGAGGAGGACACGCCCCACTAATTTCGGCTGCAGGCTGCTGAGCAGCTAAATGTGAAAAATCAAATGGCGACTAAATCATTCCATTGCCCTTTTATTTTTCACGCTTAGCGCCGCAGCAGGTGGAGGGCGACACCCCCTCGCCCCCACAAACAAATCGCTACTGGGTATGTCTCGCATTTTCAGTTCTAAGCCAAACCTGTAGGCTTTGCTTGGACTTTAGTGTGCTAATACATGCACGCACCACATGTACACATGCTGTGTGCATGCTTTAGTACATTAAAAACCAGACATATTACAGAGGATTGAGAATAGGAGCAGAGGGCCATGTAGAGGAGCACAGGGCTGTGAAGAGGAGCAGAGGGCCGGGAAGAGGAACACAGGCCCGAGAAGAGGAGCACAGGGCTGTGAAGAGGAGCAGAGGGTCGTGAAGAGGAGCACAGGGCCGTGAAGAGGAGTAGAGGAGCACAGGGCCGTGAAGAGGAGCAGAGGGCTGTGAAGAGGAGCAGAGGGTCGTGAAGAGGAGCACAGGGCCGTGAAGAGGAGTAGAGGGCCGTGAAGAGGAGCACACTGTCCTGAAGACGGGCACAGGGTCATGAAGAGGAGCACACGGCAGTGAAGAGGAGCCCAGGGCCGTGAAGAGGAGCAGAGGGCCGTGAAGAGGAGCACAGGGCCGTGAAGAGGAGTAGAGGAGCACAGGGCCGTGAAGAGGAGCAGAGGGCAGTGAAGAGGAGCAGAGGGTTGTAAAAAGGCGCAGAGGGCCGTGAAGAGGAGAACAGGGTCGTTAAGAGGTGCACAGGGTTGTGAAGAGGAGCACAGGGCCGTGAAGAGGAGCAGAGGGCCGTGAAGAAGAAAAAAGGGTTGTGCAGAGGAGCAGAGGGCCATGCAGACAAGAACATTGTAAGGCTGCCCGGGGGGGGGGGGTTGCGCAGCGGCCCGCCCCTTCGAGGGCGGCCGCCTTAGTGCCACAAGAAGGCACAGGGTTGGGAGGTCGAGTCCCTGGGCTTGACCTAGGGAGACCCCACTAGCGGCTGTTTCCGGCAAGGGCGGGGGAGCAGACGGGTACATGTACTGTCTCCGCCCCCTCCTCGCCCTCTTGTCCTCTCGTTCGCCTTGGCGCCGGTCGTTCCCCTGGGTCTCGCGGCGGGTCTATCCTTGTGATCCCGGTTATCCCGGTAAGTGTTGGTGATTGATTGGAAGCGAGAGTCTCTGTGGAGCGGCGGGTGATCTTGGTGCCATTGCGTGGCCGGGAGGGCCCGGATCGGTGCTTTCATTAAGGCATTCGTGGCTGCGGGGCTGTAGCTCAAGGTTAGAGCGCATGCGGTGCATGCCTGTGGCCCCAGGTTCGATTCTCCGGTATCTCCGCTTCTGTCACAGTGCTGCCGACCTCGGAGCAGGGGACCAGGGTGCGAGAGTCGGAATTGTCTTTTTGAGAGCACGGTTGTCATTATGCCAGGGGGTGTAGCCCAGTGGTAGAGCGCAGGGATTGCGTGGAGGAGGCCCCGGGAGGGCTGGATTTAGGACGGTGCGACCGTGGTGCTAGCTTCGTGGGGGCGCCGGGTTTGGGAGTTTATTAGGCTTTTGAAGCACCGGAT
The DNA here is from genome assembly GCF_964204655.1 of Triturus cristatus. Lineage (NCBI taxonomy): Eukaryota > Metazoa > Chordata > Amphibia > Caudata > Salamandridae > Triturus > Triturus cristatus. The sequence continues at coordinate 628,873,638 of NC_140590.1, read as the reverse complement.
GCTGCGTTTCTTTCTGCGGCTATTACCAGATCTCACATGTGGGTCAAGTTACTCGTGTGATTAATTTCCTCCTGGAGAGAGATCAGCATTTTGTAGAGTTGAGGTTTAGACTAACGGGAAGTTAGTGCAGAGGGTAGCTGTTCCTGCTGCTAAGAACGTGTGCCAAGTAGATTACAGAGTGCGTTTGATGTAAATAGGTCAGCAGGTTACTGTTTTCAAAGGAGGCACCCCTTGTTACTCACAAGTTATAACTTAAAGTACGTTATTCAACCGTGAACTATAAACGTTCATCCTATAACTGCATGCACACCGCCAAGCATACATTAAGAGAACATTGTTTACTTTGCAAAAAGGGTTAATTTTGGGAGGCGGGAGCTTGCATAGCGCGCGTTTGACCCGAATCGGGCAGCATAGCGCTTTCTTGCACTAGTTGCCTCACATGCTGGCATGTACGCATAGTGTTGGATGAAAGGAGAGAAGGTTAGCACTCCCCTTGACAAGGATGGAAGGGGTGTCCTAGTGGCCTTTACAACACATGCACGGTTAAGGCACCGTTACTTACTTACTGGCGTCTAACCATGTCAGGCATGATGCGCGTTTTAGTAATACAGTGCAGCAACGCATGATTAAGAAGGGAAGTTAGCGCAATTGGTTTGTCGAGGAGAGGATGTGGACCGTCGGCTACGCTGCGGCGAGGTCGCGTACACGTGAGAAGTCCCTGGGTGTGGAATGCGGGTGGCTTTGATCTGGGGAGTCCAGGTTCGGGCCTCAGCGTGGGCATTGTAGGGAGAGGCGGTGTGGCCTCAGGCACGTGCGCGCTGTCGCAGGCTGGTCTTTGTTTTCCCCGCGCGTGAATGTGGATGTAAGGCGGTGCCATGTGGGGCGCCCCTTTACCGTGGGGCCAAGTTCTCGCTATATATATATATATACATGTGCACACCGGAGCAGAGTATCAGCCATGGGAGGTAAGGGGCATTTGTCTGATAGTGCTATGTGGGCACGGTGTCATGTATGGCAGAGTATGCACTATGTAGGCTTGCGTCATTTTGGTGTGTCCCCTTGCGGCGGAGCGGGTGCTATGTGTAGCGCGCGGATGCCGATTGGACTTGGGCGGGCTAGCGCGATGTCATAATAACCTCAAGGGAGGAAAGGCCAAGAGTGTGGGTGCTCTTTGCCTGGTTAGTTCCAGCTCAAGTTCGCGCTGTATAGGCCCCGGATTGGGATATTGCAGTTTTGGGTGTTTCTGGGATCGCTTGATTGGACCCCGGCCGAGCCTCCTTGTTGGGTTTTAGTATGTAGTTACGGGCCCGTGTTCGGCGCTCCAGTGCCTTCGGGTCGAGCCTCGCTTTTTGTCTGAGATGTGCAAAAAAAAAAAAAAAAAAAATTCATATAGGACTGTATGAAGTAATACTGGTTTCTTCAAGAAAGTGGTCTTTAGTGTGGTAATAGGACCGGCCCGGTGGCTTAGCGATCTAATACCCCCTCGTCAGGGACCGGTGTCCGGCCTTTTGGTCGCAGCTTCTATTGCTCTGCCTTTCATCCAGGAGGTTGATTAATTGAGGACCACTGAGTTGGGTTACTAGAACCATCTGCTATTAAGTGCCTTGTCACCTAATTGCTCAGCCTTTCATCCACAGGAAGTCGATAAAATGAGTACCTTGGAGGGGGTAACAATTGGCATCTATTATTTAGTACCAGGTTACCTAATGGTTCAGCCTTGCATCCATTAGAGGTCGATAAATGAGTACCATTGAGTTTGGAAACAGGAACAAGCTGTCTCAGTGCCAAGTTACCGTATTGCTCAGCCTTTCAGCCTCCTGAGGCGACTAATGAGTTCCTTCGAGTTGGGTAGCTAGAACCATCCATCATTTGCGCCAAGTTACCACGGGTGTACATGCTCCCTCGTTGTTATAATTACTTGTGATTGGAGAGGTAGGGAAACTGGTTAAGATATGTCAAACAGTGTAGAATTTGTCTGGCTAGAAATAAGGGATCAGGATCTCCTTTTGCTCGTGTAAGCGCTCCACACTTTCTGGTCGTGTTAGCGCCATATTTACATGCAAAAATTCCCTGTGGCTACAGAAGCTGCACTCAGAAGGGATATGTAGGGAACGGGGGTCCAGAAGGGGCATTTCAGGACTGAGCACTGTACACCTCCCTCAGGACAGGAGAGCAGGCTTTCTGTTACTGCCCAAAGGTGTTGAGGCCTCCAAGATCAGACTTGGCCTCTTCCCCAACAAGAACTAATATTTGGAGTTCAATCATAATATGAATAGTAATTTTCACGTGTTCTCTCTATGCCTACAGGCTTCTGGTTACTCTGTCCAGACACCAGCTCCTTTGCACACACCCCCGTATATGTATACTGTATATTTAATGGCGAAAGATGGCCATTTCTGGAAATTGTTGTATGTACTGCGTAAAGCCCTGCCCCGTGGTCACAGCATTGCCGCTTTCTCCGCGAGAGTGTGAGAGTTTTACAGCATTTGAGTCATGTGTTGGAGACTAGCATAGTTGAGTAGACTGCCTCAAGTCTTTAGTTTTGACTAGACAAGTTTAGGAACTCTGCTTCGTGTGTGTGAGATGATTTTCATCTGGCAAGGAATTATATGGAAAGGGCTTTTAGGGGACAACATATTCTGATTGGCACGTATTACAAATAACCTTGAGGAGGAAGGTAGGGGTCATGTATATCAGTGCCTTGTTTTTGTTTTGTTGTGAAATGTGATACATGGCTTAATGGAACATAGGGGCTGCATCACACTATTTGGTAACTGAAGTGGTCGCCACGCAGCACAAACGGTGAACTGCAGCTATATGCAGGGGTCGCATCAACACTTCCCAGTAATTAAGGTCGGTTTAGGTTGTCGGTGCCTCTATTCTAAAGTGTGCTGGTGGGGAAGGGACAATAAATATGCCTTTAAAACTTGTTTTACCACAGGGGCTGTGCATTCAAAGACAGGTCATATGTCCCTTGTTGCGGTTTGGGTTAGCGGGGTTTGATTTTCCTCCTCCCATGCATTGATATGTCATGGCATTGTCGCTTGTCTTAGAGATTGGGTGACGTTGCTTGAGTTCTACCGGGCTGGGACTGTCGAAGTACACGTGGTTAGTCGGCCACCTTGGAGGCATGCTCCTGAAGGGGTAATGTGTATACAGCATCCACCAAGGGGTAGGTGTCCTCCGCCACAGTAGATTACCTCGTGGGCCCGAGTCGGTCAATGGCATAGGGTGAGGGGCCCGTTTTGTTGTGTCCGTCAACGTCCCTTGTCCCGGAAGGAGATGTGATTTCCCGGTTATTGCCTGCAGTGGGCCAGGCAGGTTGACCTATTGTGTGATTTCTTGGTGGCCACTGCTTTACCAGCCTTTTGTGTACGTCGTTCATCGCCACCGGCCCAACATCGTACTCTGGTGGTTATGCATTGCAGATGTCCTTAAAGTATTTGGTAACCCATTAGATGTTGTAAACAGACCTGAGGAAGCAATGATCTGCCTGACTTTGCCTGGGCTCACCAATAATGACCACGGCTCTCACTTTGGGTAATGCACACCCTTCCTCGGGATGGGCTCGGGGCCCGTAGGTATCCCGGGTGCCTTCTGATTAAAAAAAAAATAAAAAAAATATTCACACTGAAAGGGCTTGGGAGTGTAAACTTTAGTAAGTTTGGCTAGTGTGTTGGTGACCCGGCCTTTCCAATGCCTGAACGGAGGCATTTTTCAAGAGGATATGCCTGTTAGCCACAATGATGTCGCATTATCCTATGCACCATAGAGGCTTAGTCTAGCCAGTACTGATGTGAGATGGGAGGTTGAATGGTAGTACTCCTGCCTCAGCGGTTCTGGGGGGGGTCTGGTTGCAATGCTTTGTTGCAATGGCAAATTAGGCCGAGTGGACTTGGAACGCCTAGTGTTGAGTGAGTGTTATTGTTACCTGGTCGTTCTTGGCCTCCTGAGGGTAGGAAGACCTAGCGGCAAGGAACAGCTAGGGTTGTTTTCGTGTGCTTCAGTGGTCAAAAAAAAAAAAAAAAACGGGGCCCTGGCTCACACGGTAGTGGGCAAAGATCACTCACGCCACAGGTGCTGAGGCCTGGCGTTGGGCTCCCAGGTTACTTCGGAAGGGCTAGGCCTTCAGATGCTGAAAGGATGTCCGTTGTTATTTACTCGATTGTTGATCGGTGGGTTATTTCCTGGGTCTTCCAGGGGTGTAGAGCATTAGGCGCTTGTCTTTTTATCGGGTCGGTTTGATGCGGGATGGTGGTTTTGGGGCAGGTCACAGGCTGCCTCCTCTCGCTGTGTTTGTATTTCTAGGTGTGGTCAGGTCAAGTGACGGAGGAGAGCAATCATCGCGTGGTACAGCTGGGCATGAAGGAAGGCCAGGCAAGATTGTAGCGTAGGCAGATAGTGGTACTGATCGGGGACTGGTGTGGGTCTCAATGGCAGGCCGCCATGCAAGGGGACCATGTACCTAGGGCACGTACATCAGGCAGTGACATGTGAACTGGGACCATGTGTACTAGAATATACAGGAGTGGTTCCCACCACGGTCGGTCAGATGGGAAGTTGTCATCTTGATTCTCACTGGATACCCTCACTCCATCACGCCTATTGTAAGCTGAGGATGCCTGTTGACGCTGTTAGACCTGCTATTAGTTAGTACACTCACTGCTGTGCCTTGGCCCGGTTTGTCTCGCATCAGGGCCAGTTTGGGGGTACCGGCGAGTTGTTTGCTCCTCGGCTGAAGCGGGCGCTTCTAGAACAGGGCAAGATTGATGAGGCCAGGCAGCATGACAAAGGTCTTTTCGGCACTGGCAGAATGGTGCAGGCTGCGAAGTAGTGCCATTACAGAACATGGATTTGTCAACATTCAGCTAGGAAATGATTAGCAGCAGGAAGGTATTAAACCAGGGTGAGCAATTGGTTTTGGTTTCGTGCTCAACAGGAGCAAGGGAATTGCATTCTGTCCCATCAGGGTACGGGGACCGTCTATAGCACCAGATACTGTAATGCTGCCATTTTCGCCCTGGGCTGGGGGGTCAATGTCTTCCAACTTTACAGCCAGACTCTGAGCAGGCAAAGGCATACTTGCGATGGTGCAATGGGCACTCAGCAGTAGAGTTAGATGGGTCATCATACCCCGGTATGACGCAGTGATGAAACATAGGTTGTGGCCTCACACGACCAGGCTCTCGAGGGCAGCTGTGGCGGGGGTGTGCCAGTGCTAAGAGGGTGCGGGTTGCCTGAGTAGGGCTGCTGGCTTGGAGGGAGCACTACTCGGATCGCCACAAGGGCACGTTTGTTTCATAGAAGGCTGAATTGTTACTTTTATGGCATGGTGCCAGTTGACTTAGTTATGCGCATGTTTCTTGGCAGTGTAGAAACATTCAGAACGCAATGCTGGTGGTTAGCCTGTTGTCAGGCTGTTCAGAGGTATTTTAGCTCAGGCATGGCCAAGCATGGGTTATAGGCCGGTGGTCTGCCCTGGGATTCGTGTTAACAGGCAGGTGAAGCAGCAGAACTTTGAGGGGCTTGGGTTTGACCTCTGGGTATTAGGGCGGAGCCTGGTTGCTCACTTAGTAGCACGCCCTTGAGTTTGACGAAACAGGTACCTTTGCGAGCATCAGTACCGGGTAACTTCGCCCGCCCTCCAGCACTGGCTGGCAGCTATGCAGGTTGTGGAAGTGGCCTTCCAACAGGGGCCTATGGTCCATATGATTAAGGGAAGCACCGGGGGAACACTTTAAGCTATAAATCTGCAGGAGACCAATTGGCTTTTCCAGTATTCAAATAGAGAAGCATTTTACACGTTGTTCTCCTCTGTGGTCACTCTGACCTGTCTCTCCCTGGTATACTAGCAGAATTTTGGGAGGGCAAGGCTTTACATTTGGTGGTGACTGATGGAATACGATGGGCGTACTCCAACGGAGTGAAAGAGGAAGGAAGGCAGGCTTGTCAACCCTTACCTCCTCCCGCATGGGCACTGCCAGGCAGGAGTGTCTTGGCAAAGGGATTGTTATTTAGCCATGCAAAGGCAACTTTGGACCATCGCCTATTTAGGTTTAAGGTCATTTCAGTCAAATCCACGGGGGAGTTTAGAAAGGTTGGGGGAACCTGTCCTGATGGTGCACGCTGGCCGCCGGCCCGGTTGGGCGTAGACTTGTTTTGACTGGACCTGGGAGAAGCCCGGTATCAGTATGCTGTAGGTATGATAGCCTACCAGGAGCCATGCGCAGTTGCGCAGAGCAAAGAGGTCTTGGCTTCATCAGGCATGGGCTTATACACGCCAAGTCCACAGGGTGCCGGGAGGGAGATGGGGTGCACCTCCCTAGTTTAGGCACGGTTCTTTTCCTACTGGACCTAGGGGAAGCTTTGGCTGCAGCAGGTTGTAAGGAAATAGGTCTACATTGGTGGGGGGCCCTGGTAGTGACGGGGGCCACTCCCAAGGCTGTGGAGGAGTTACAGGGCGATCCAGGGTCTGCACATACCAAGGGGTACATCATGCAGCAGCACCGCGGGGTGCTAAGCCAGGATACCCAGGGATGTTTTAGAGGGTCCCCTGGAAGAACGACGGCGCCCCGTTAGCCGGAAGGCGGTTGTGGGTCTGAGCAACCGGGGGCTGCCATGTATGCTCCGCCCACCCATCACGGGGGGGCGTGTGAAGCAAGTGGACGGGTGGTCCACGGATGGGAGGGGTGGACCCTCCCAATATTTGGTATACACCAGCTGGCGTTGCCATGGTGACTCTAGGCTTATCAGACGGGCAGGCGGCATAGGGGCTGGCCTGCTCTGAGATCGCCCGTAAGATAACCCACCTTGTTTGCATATTGGTTTATGCTAATAAAACCTGCAGCAATATTTCTCCACCTACATTACAGTGTCGTGTGTTTTATTCATGTACTTATGTGTTTGTGACAACTGTTGCCGATATTGGCACTATGTAAGGCTGCCCGGGGGAGGGTTGCGCAGCGGCCCGCCCCTTCGAGGGCGGCCGCCTTAGTGCCACAAGAAGGCACAGGGTTGGGAGGTCGAGTCCCTGGGCTTGACCTAGGGAGACCCCACTAGCGGCTGTTTCCGGCGAGGGCGGGGGAGCAGACGGGTACATGTACTGTCTCCGCCCCCTCCTCGCCCTCTTGTCCTCTCGTTCGCCTTGCCCTCCCCTCCGCTTACCCGGCATCCGGAGGGACAAAGGGGGGGGCAGGTTTTTTCTAACAATTTTCTTTGTGTTGCAGGAGGAGTTACAGGGCGATCCAGGGTCTGCACATACCAAGGGGTACATCATGCAGCAGCACCGCGGGGTGCTAAGCCAGGATACCCAGGGATGTTTTAGAGGGTCCCCTGGAAGAACGACGGCGCCCCGTTAGCCGGAAGGCGGTTGTGGGTCTGAGCAACCGGGGGCTGCCATGTATGCTCCGCCCACCCATCACGGGGGGGCGTGTGAAGCAAGTGGACGGGTGGTCCACGGATGGGAGGGGTGGACCCTCCCAATATTTGGTATACACCAGCTGGCGTTGCCATGGTGACTCTAGGCTTATCAGACGGGCAGGCGGCATAGGGGCTGGCCTGCCCTGGGATCGCCCGTAAGATAACCCACCTTGTTTGCATATTGGTTTATGCTAATAAAACCTGCAGCAATATTTCTCCACCTACATTACAGTGTCGTGTGTTTTATTCATGTACTTATGTGTTTGTGACAACTGTTGCCGATATTGGCACTATGTCATGAAGAGGGGCACAGGGTCGTGAAAAGTAGCACAGGGCCGTGAAGAGGAGTAGAGGGCCGTGAAGAGGAGCACATGGTTGTAAAGAGAAGCACAGGGTCGTGAAGAGGAGCAGAGGGTCATGAGGAGGAGCAATGCGTCGTGAAGAGAAGTAGAGGGCAGTGAAGGGGAGCAGAGGGCCATGAAGAGGAGCACAGGGTCATGAAGAGGAGCACAGGGTCATGGCAACAAGCACAGGGTCGTAAAGAGGTGCACAGGGTTGTGAAGAGAACCATGGGCCGTGAAGAGGAGCATAGGATCATGAAGAGGAAAAAAGGGTTGTGAAGAGGAGCAGAGGGCCATGCCGAGAAGCACACTGTCATGAAGAGGGACACAGGGTCGTGAAAAGTAGCACAGGGCTGTAAAGAGGAGCACAGGGCCGTGAAGAGGAGTAGAGGGCTGTGAAGAGGAGCACAAGGCAGTGAAGAGGAGCACAGGGCCGTGAACAGAAGCAGAGGGCCGTGAAGAGGGGCACAGGGTAGTGAACAGGGGTAGAAGGTCATGAAGAGGAGCACAGGGCTGTGAAGAGGAGTAGAGGGCCGTGAAGAGGAGCACAGGGCCGTGAAGAGGAGCAGAGGGTTGTGAAAAGGCACAGAGGGCCGTGAAGAGGAGAACAAGGTCGTAAAGAGGTGCACAGGGTCGTGAAGAGGAGTACAGGGTCGTGAAGAGGACCACAGGGCTGTGAAGAGGAGTAGAGGGCCGTGAAGAGGAGCACAGGGCCGTGAAGAGGAGCAGAGAGCCGTGAAAAGGAGCACAGGGCCATGAAGAGGGGCAGAGGGCCATGAAGAGGAGCACAGGGTCGTGAAGAGGTTCACAGGGTCATGGCGACAAGCACAGGGTCGTGAAGAAGAGTACAGGGTTGTGAAGATAACCATGGGCCGTGAAGAGGAGTAGAGGGCCGTGAAGAGGAGCATAGGGCCGTGAAGAGGAGCATAGGGCCGTGAAGAGGAGCATAGGGTCGTGAAGAGGAGTACAGGGCAGTGAAGAGGACCACAGGGCCGTGAAGAGGAGCAGAGAGTCGTGAAGAGGAAATAAGGGTTGTGAAGAGGAGCAGAGGGCCATGCAGAGAAGCACACTGTCATGAAGAGGGGCACATGGTCGTGAAAAGGAGCACAGGGCCGCGAAGAGGAGTAGAGGGCCGTGAGGACTAGTACAGGGCCGTGAAGAGGAGTAGAGGGTCGTGAAGAGGGAAAGAGGGTCCTGAAGATGAGTTGAGGGCCGTGAAAAGGAGCACATGGTCGTGAAAAGTAGCACAGGGCCGTGAAGAGGAGCACAGGGCCGTGAAGAGGAGTAGAGGGCCGTGAAGAGGAGCACAGGGCCGTGAAGAGGTTCACAGGGTCATGGCGACACGCACAGGGTCGTGAAGAAGAGTACAGGGTTGTGAAGAGAACCATGGGCCGTGAAGAGGAGTAGAGGGCAGTGAAGAGGAGCATAGGGTCGTGAAGAGGAGTAGAGGGCCGTGAAGAGGAGCACAGGGCCGTGAAGAGGTTCACAGGGTCATGGCGACACGCACAGGGTCGTGAAGAAGAGTACAGGGTTGTGAAGAGAACCATGGGCCGTGAAGAGGAGTAGAGGGCCGTGAAGAGGAGCACAGGGTCGTGAAGAGGAGTACAGGGCTGTGAAGAGGACCACAGGGTCGTGAAGAGGAGCAGAGAGTCGTGAAGAGGAAAAAAGGGTCGTGAAGAGGAGCACAGGGTCGTGAAGAGGAGCACAGGGTCGTGAAGAGGAGCACAGGGCCGCGAAGAGGAACACAGGGCCGCGAAGAGGAACACAGGGCCGCGAAGAGGAGTAGAGGGCCGTGAAGACTAGCACATGGCCGTGAAGAGGAGTAGAGGGTCGTGAAGAGGAGTAGAGGGCCGTGAAGAGAAGCACAGGGCCGTGAAGAGGAGTAGAGGGTCGTGAAGAGGAAAGGATGGTCCTGAAGAGGAGTAGAGGGCTGTGAAGAACAGCACATGGTAGTGAAAAGTAGCACAGGGCCGAGAAGAGGAGCACAGGGACGTGAAGAGGAGTAGAGGGCCATGAAGACTAGCACAGGGCCGTGAAGAGGAGCACAGGGCCTTGAAGAGGAGTAGAGGGCCGTGAAGAGGAGCACAAGGCCATGAAGAGGAGTAGAGGGTCGTGAAGAGGAAAGGATGGTCCTGAAGAGGAGTAGAGGGCTGTGAAGAGCAGCACATGGTAGTGAAAAGTAGCACAGGGCCGAGAAGAGGAGCACAGGGACGTTAAGAGGAGTAGAGGGCATTGAAGAGGAGCACAGGGTGGTGAACAGGGGTAGAAGGTCATGAAGAGGAGCACAGGGCCGTGAAGAGGAGTAGAGGGCAGTGAAGGGGAGCAGAGGCCGTGAAGAAGAGCACAGGGCCATGAAGAGGAGTAGAGGGCAGTGAAGGGGAGCAGAGGGCCATGAAAAGGAGCAGAGGGCCATGAAGAGGAGCACAGGGTCGTGAAGAGGTTCACAGGGACATGGCGACACGCACAGGGTCGTGAAGAAGAGTACAGGGTTGTGAAGAGAACCATGGGCCGTGAAGAGGAGTAGAGGGCCGTGAAGAGGAGCACAGGGTCGTGAAGAGGAGTACAGGGCAGTGAAGAGGACCACAGGGTCGTGAAGAGGAGCAGAGAGTCGTGAAGAGGAAAAAAGGGTTGTGAAGAGGAGCAGAGGGCCATGCAGAGAAGCACACTGTCATGAAGAGGGACACAGGGTCATGAAGAGGAGCACATGGTCGTGAAAAGGAGCACAGGGCCGCGACGAGGCACACAGGGCCGCGAAGAGGAGTAGAGGGCTGTGAAGACTAGCACAGGGCCGTGAAGAGGAGTAGAGGGTCGTGAAGAGGAAAAGAGGGTCCTGAAGATGAGTTGAAGGCCGTGAAAAGGAGCACATGGTCGTGAAAAGTAGCACAGGGCTGTGAAGAGGAGCACAGGGCCGTGGAGAGGAGTAGAGGGCCGTGAAGAGGAGCACAGGGCCGTAAAGAGGAGCACAGGGCCGTGAAGAGGAGCACAGGGTAGTGAACATGGGTAGAGGGTCATGAAGAGGAGCACAGGGCTGTGAAGAGGAGTAGAGGGCTGTGAAGAGGAGTAGAGGGCAGTGAAGAGGAGCAGAGGGCCATGGAAAGGAGCAGAGGGCCATGAAGAGGAGCACAGGGGTGTAAAGAGGAGCATAGGGTCGTGAAGAGGAGCACAGCATTGTGAAGAGGAGTAGAAGGTCATGAGGAGGAGCAGAGGGTCGTGAAGAGGAGTAGAGGGCAGTGAAGAGGAGCAGAGGGCCATGAAAAGGAGCAGAGGGCCATGAAGAGGAGCACAGGGTCTTGAAGAGGAGCACAGGGTAGTGAATAGGGGTAGAAGGTCATGAAGAGGAGCACAGGGCCGTGAAGAGGAGTAGAGGGCAGTGAAGAGGAGCAGAGGGTTGTGAAAAGGCACAGAGGGCCGTGAAGAGGAAAACAAGGTCGTAAAGAGGTGCACAGGGTTGTGAAGAGGAGCACAGGGTCGTGAAGAGGAGTACAGGGTCGTGAAGAGGGCCACAGGGCTGTAAAGAGGAGTAGAGGGCCGTGAAGAGGAGCACAGGGCCGTGAAGAAGAGCACAGGGCCGTGAAGAAGAGTAGAGGGTCGTGAAGAGGAAAAGAGTGTCCTGAAGAGGAGTAGAGGGCCGTGAAGAGAAGCACACTGTCATGAAGTGGGGCACAGGGTCATGAAGAGGAGCACATGGTCGTGAAAAGTAGCACAGGGCCGTGAAGAAGAGCACAGGTCCGTGAAGAGAAGTAGAGGGCGGTGAAGAGGAGCACAGGGTAGTGAACAGGGGTAGAAGGTCATGAAGAGAAGCACAGTGCCGTGAAGAGGAGTAGAGGGCAGTGAAGAGGAGCAGAGGGCAATGAAAAGGAGCAGAGGGCCATGAAGAGAAGCACAGGGTTGTAAAGCGGAGCACAGGGTCATGAAGAGGAGCACAGGGTCATGAAAAGGAGTAGAAGGTCATGAGGAGGAGCAGAGGGTCGTGATGAGGGGTAGAAGGCAGTGAAGAGGAGCAGAGGGCCATGAAAAGGAGCAGAGGGCCATGAAGAAGAGCACAAGGTCGTGAAGAGGTTCACAGGGTCATGGCGACGAGCACAGGGTTGTGAAGAGGAGTACAGGCTTGTGAAGAGAACCACAGGGCCGTGAAGAAGAGTAGAGGGCTGTGAAGAGGAGCACAGTGCCGTGAAGAAGAGCAGAGGGCTGTGAAGAGGAGCACAGGGCCATGAAGAGGAGTACAGGGCGGTGAAGAGGACCACAGGGCCGTGAAGAGGAGCAGAGGGTCGTGAAGAGGAAAAAAGGGTCGTGAAGAGGAGCAGAGGACCATGCAGAGAAGCACACTGTCATGAAGAGGGGCACAGGGTCATGAAGAGGAGCACATGGTCATGAAAAGTAGCAGAGGGCCGTGAAGAGGAGCACAGGGCCGTGAAGAGGAGTAGAGGGTCGTGAAGAGGAAAAGAGGGTCCTGAAGAGGAGTAGAGGGCCGTGAAGAGGCGTACGTGTGTAGGATGATTAGGTATAGTGCGGCCGCTTTATGTGCGCTCCGTCCCCCCAAGAGCGGTTGTATTTGTCTTTTCCCTGGTGGTCGACACCTGGCTAAAGGGTGCCCTGGATGTTCTTGGCGTCCCATATCATCTCCATCTCGCGCTCCCCTCTCCCTCCCCTTGGAATGTCAGTGTGCCTTGTTAAATACCAGATCCTTGGCGCGTCATTCCATGGAAATTTGGGACCTCCTTACGCTCTCGAAAATCTCCTGTCTTTTTTTGACAGAGACTTGGTTGGGGGCTGGCTCGGAACCTGACATCGCTAGTGCCCTTCCCCCCAACTTCACCATCTTAAGGAGGGATAGAACTGGAGGCAGAGGTGGTGGGGTGGCCTTAGTTGTTGACAAGTCCCTTGTCTGCACCTCTTATCCTGTAGATAATATCGCTGGTTGTGAAGCTCTGGGCTTTAGTCTCCAGCTGTCGGCTTCACATACCTGCACAGGAATTTTGATCTATAGACCTCCAGGGCCTCTAGGCTCGTTTTTCGAGGATTTACAGGTGGCACTGTCAGTGCCCTGTGTGCGCTCGGCACACTGTGTACTGCTGGGCGACTTAAATCTGCACATGGACTCGACAACTGACGCCGACGCATCTAAATTACGGGACATTACCGAGATGCTCGGACTGACCTCTTTCATCGATAGTCCAACGCACGTGAAAGGGCATACGTTGGATTTAATCTTTTCCACTGTGCCAATTAAGGTGTCCTCCCCTTTGCCGGTTCTATGGTCCGACCATTATTTAATTAATTTCGTGTTGTTAGCTGAGCACCAGACGAGTCAAAGAGCTCATAAGGACGGGTCTCGTCAAGCTAGAGCCTTTCACCTGGTGTCAGCTGATATGCTCGCTGACGCACTCCATGCACATCCTTGCATTACGACTGGGAACTTAGAAGTCGACCTGCCGCTAGTCCAGGACTGGCTTCGGACAAGATTCGAGGAGCTTGCCCCTCGGAAACCGGTCAGGACAGCCCCCTGCCAGGATTCCGCTCCTTGGTTCACTGCTACTCTGCGAAAAGCGCGCCAGGACTGCAAAAGATCTGAAAGGCTCTGGCGGCGCAGATATGCGCCTGAGGAGAAACTGAAGTACAGGGGTGCGATAAAATCCTATCACAGACAGATTGCCGAAGCTAAAAAGATCTACTTCGAGCATAGAATAGACCAGGCTGATAACACGAGCCGGGAACTATTCCGAATAGTGAAGGAATTCGTAGAGCCGGTGGCGGCCGCTAGGGTTCACTCCCATACTGAGGAGTGGATCAAGCAGCTTGCTGACTTCTTTGTGGACAAGATCCGTAGGATTCAGGACTCTTTCGATCGGGTGGGGTCCCTGGAAGTGGCTGCAGCTGTGGAAAGTGATCTGAAGGTCCTTCCATCCGCTGCAGCCGAGCTGGCGCCCACTCTTTCGATGTTCCCCCCGCTATCCTGCGAGTCCTCTCTGGAACTGCTTTCCCGGCTGAAATCTGGATCCCCCTTGGATGCGTGTCCGGCTAAATGCCTGAGCTCGGTGGCACCAGCTATTAACAACTTGCTGAACCCCTTGCTCAACATGTCTCTGAGTTCTGGAGTGGTCCCTAAAGAATGGAAGCATGCTCTTATTCTCCCGCTCATTAAGAAACCTCTGCTCGAACCTTTACAGTGGGCCAACTATAGACCAATCTCCCTCCTCCCTGCTCTGGCGAAGGTGGCGGAGAAACATGTTCAGCATACTCTTACCACCTTTATAGAGAATAACAAACTGCTGCATGACTCCCAATCTGGTTTCCGTGCCAATTACAGTACGGAGACAGCTCTTGTGGAGGTGACCAACGCCATCAGGGAAACGCTTGATCTTGGGGGAAAGGCTATGTTGGTCTTGCTGGACCTGTCGGCGGCATTCGACACCATCCCACACGCCGGCCTCCTCCTAAGACTCAGGGAGGTAGGTCTGCGGGGGACGGTGTTGGACTGGTTTCAATCCTTCTTAACCGACCGTCGGCAGGTGATCTGGGCTCCTCCGTTCTCCGCGGAAATGCCTTCGCTAGAGGTGGGGGTGCCTCAAGGATCCATCCTGAGCCCCACCATATTTAACATTTATGTGGCCCCTTTGGCGAAGGTCGCTGAGGCATTTGGAGCCCGGGTCATCTCATACGCTGATGACACCCAGCTCCTGTTTACCTACAGGAAGGGAGAGGTTTTTAATGGCGACAGAATCAGAGACTGCCTGAGTGCTGTTTTTGCATGGTGTCAGCACCAGAACCTGAAATGTAACTCGGATAAGTCCGAGTTGCTCTTTTTTGGCTGCGCTGAGGACCCTGGCTGGAAATCGTGGTGGCCTTCCGACATGTTCCCCCCTGAGAAACCATCTGCCCAAGTAAAAAATCTGGGTGTGGTATTTGACGACAGTCTTTCTTTTCGTCCCCACATCACGGGCCTGGCGGGGAAATGTTTCGGTATCTTGAAGATGGTGAGGAAATTTCTCCCACTGCTTTCCCTTCAATATCGCAAGAACATCGTGCAAGCACTTGTGGGCTCGCGTTTAGACTACGCTAACGCACTTTTCTCTGGTCTGCCTAAATATCTGGTATCCAGATTGCAAGTTGTCCAAAACTCGGCGGCCAGAGCCATCTTTGGCCTTCCACGGAGAGCCAGTGCCTCTCTACTGCGCGGTAGGCTGCATTGGCTGTCTATCCCTAGCAGAATTAGTTTCAAGGTCCTCACGTTGGCGTTTAAAGCCCTCCACTGCATTGGCCCAGCTTACCTCAGGAAGCGGATTGCTCTCTACGTTCCCCGGAGGAGTTTGAGATCTGCTGACCTGGCTAAAGTGGAGGTACCAGTGATCAAACGCGTGCGGATGGGAGGCCGGTCTTTCCAGTTTATGGCAGCCAGTTTGTGGAATGAGCTCCCTCTGTCACTCCGCAAGGCTAACAATCTTCTGGCCTTTAGAAAGGAGCTCAAGACGCTCCTCTTCTCCGCCTAACCAGTGGGCCTACAGTGTTTCTGCCGCTGGGTTTTTCTTGGTTGTGTTCAGGACTCTCTGCCAAAGCGCCGGGACACCCGTTCTGGGTAGCCGTGCGCTCAAGAAATATAGTTCTAACATAACATAACATAACATGGTCAAGAAACGTAGTAGAGGGCCGTGAAGACGAGCACATGGTCGTGAAAAGTAGCACAGGGCCGTGAAGAGGAGCACAGGGCCGTGAAGAGGAGTAGAGGGCCGTGAAGAGGAGCACAGGGCTGTGAAGAGGAGCACAGGGTAGTGAACAAGGATAGAAGGTCATGATGAGGAGAACAGGGCCGTGAAGAGGAGTAGAGGGCAGTGAAGAGGAGCAGATGGCCATGAAAAGGAGCAGAGGGCCATGAAGAGGAGCACAGAGTTGTAAAGAGGAGCACAGGGCTGTAAAGGGGAGCACAGGGCCATGAAGAGGAGTAGAAGGTCATGAGGAGGAGCAGAAGGTCGTGAAGAGGAGTAGAGGGCAGTGAAGAAGAGCAGAGGGCCATGAAGAGGAGCACAGGGTCGTGAAGGGGTTCACAGGGTCATGGCGATGAGCACAGAGTCATGAACAGCAGTACAGGGTCGTGAAGAGAACCACAGGGCCGTGAAGAGGAGTAGAGGGCTGGGAAGAGGAGCACAGGGCCGTGAAGAGGAGTAGAGGGCCGTGAAGAGGAGCACAGCGCCGTGAAGAGGAGCACAGGGTAGTGGACAGGGGTAGATGGTTATGAAGAGGTGCACATGGCCGTGAAGAGGAGTAGAGGGCAGTGAAGAGGAGCAGAGGGCCATGAAAAGGAGCACAGGGCCATGAAGAGGAGCACAGGGGTGTAAAGAGGAGCACAGGGTCATGAAGAGGAGAACAGGGTGGTGAAGAGGAGTAGAAGGTCATGAGGAGGAGCAGAGGGCAGTGAAGAGGAGCAGAGGGCCATGAAAAGGAGCAAAGGACCATGAAGAGGAGCACAGGGTCGTGAAGAGGTTCACAGGTTCACAGGGTCATGGCGACAAGCACAGGGCCGTGAAGAGGAGTACAGGGTCGTGAAGAGGATCACAGGGCTGTGAAGAGGAGTAGAGGGCCGTGAAGAGGAGCACAGCGCCGTGAAGAGGAGCACAGGGTAGTGGACAGGGGTAGATGGTTATGAAGAGGTGCACATGGCCGTGAAGAGGAGTAGAGGGCAGTGAAGAGGAGCAGAGGGCCATGAAAAGGAGCACAGGGCCATGAAGAGGAGCACAGGGGTGTAAAGAGGAGCACAGGGTCATGAAGAGGAGAACAGGGTGGTGAAGAGGAGTAGAAGGTCATGAGGAGGAGCAGAGGGCAGTGAAGAGGAGCAGAGGGCCATGAAAAGGAGCAAAGGACCATGAAGAGGAGCACAGGGTCGTGAAGAGGTTCACAGGTTCACAGGGTCATGGCGACAAGCACAGGGCCGTGAAGAGGAGTACAGGGTCGTGAAGAGGATCACAGGGCTGTGAAGAGGAGTAGAGGGCCGTGAAGAGGAGCACAGGGCTGTGAAGAGGAGCAGAGGCCGTGAAGAGGAGCACAGGGCCGTGAAGAGTATCAGAGGTCATGAAGAAGACCACAGGGCCGTGAAGAGGAGCAGAGGGTCAGGAAGAGGAAAAAGGGTTGTGAAGAGGAGCAGAGGGCCATGCCGAGAAGCACACTGTCATGAAGTGGGGCACAGGGTCATGAAGAGGAGCACATGGTCGTGAAAAGTAGCACAGGGCCGTGAAGAGGAGCAAAGGGCCGTGAAGAGGAGCACAGGGCCGTGAAGAGGAGTAGAGGAGCACAGGGCCGTGAAGAGGAGCAGAGGGCCGTGAAGAGGAGCAGAGGGCCGTGAAGAGGAGCACAGGGCCGTGAAGAGGAGTAGAGGGTTGTGAAGAGGAAAGAGGATCCTCAAGAGGAGTAGAGGGCCGTGAAGAGGAGCACATGGCTGTGAAAAGTAGCACAGGGCCGTGAAGAGGAGCACATGGTCGTGAAAAGTAGCACAGGGCCATGAAGAGGAGCACAGGGTTGTGAAAACTAGCACAGGGCCGTGAAGAGGAGCACATGGTCATGAAAAGTAGCACAGGGCCGTGAAGAGGACTACAGGGTCATGAAAAGTAGGACATTGTAAAAAAAAAAAAGTAGCACACGGTCATAAAGATGAGCCCTGGGCTGTGAAGAGGAGCAGAAGGTCATGAAGAGGAGCACAGAGCCGAGAAGAGAAGCAGAGGGAAATGAAGAGGACTACAGGGCTGTGAAGAGAAGCATAGGGTGGTGAATAGGAGCATAGGGTAATGAAGATGAGCACAAGGCTGTGAAGAGTACCATTGGCCTGCGGAGAGCAGCAGAGGGCAGTGAATGAAAGCATGGGGATGTGGGCAGGGGCAAACCGCAGTACAGAGGATTTGATAGGAGCAGACACAATTACTAAATTGCTAAAGTATAAAGACATTAACTAAACAAGCAGTTACAAGGCCATTAGATCAGGCATTTTGTTAGAGGAAACTTTGGTAATAGTTGAGGGACTTTATGTGTGTTTATCTCAGCCTACCTGAAAGAAAATCCAATAATGTAGAAACATCTTGGGCTGCTACGACAGAAGCTGGGAGTGGGATCCTGTTGCTGAACAGGCTCCATTAGCAGAGTTAGATCACAGTCTCACGGAAGGGAGTCAGAAGACGAGATTCCCTGTGCAAGTATTAAAATTAGATGGTATAAACAGCAAAATATGGCATAGTAAAAACTTTTGACACAAGGATGGTATTTTTATTGAATCTTACAGAAAGCCTATGTGTAGACATCTCTACTTTGAGAAGCATATGCCTTTTTATACAATAATTTATTGCTTAATTTGTGACAGTATTTGCCAGTGCCTAGCACCCACACTAATTTCTCAACACCACCATTTATTTATGACATTCACCAAATGGTGCCACTTGTGATTTATTAGGCAGAGCTCATCAACAAAGCGTTCGATATGTTTTAAAAAAAGAAAATAAGCCAGTGGCTTGCGGCCATTCTTACAGCTTGAAGAGACCTAGAATAGCGCAAATTGTCACACTTGTATGTAGCGATAGTTGGTTTTTTGGTAGTGCCAATGGCGGTGGCTTCCTGGCAACACCTCGGGCCCTGGCACTTATACTTTAACAAATTAAGCACTGGACCTTCTCTCTGTATTTGCATTTGTAAACGGATTTTTTTTTTTAAAGCAGCTGTGTTTATTAAAAGCACAGAAGCATTGTTGATTACCACTCAACTTGGTAACTTTTCAATGGTTTGTGATTGCGGCACAAATCATTAATATATTTCATTACAAAGTCAAACAAGCATTATTCGAACATATATAAAATGTTCAAAAAAAAATAAAAGAATAAGAAAGGATTTATGGTGAATTGGTAAAGGATGCAAAGTAAGAGGCAAGGGTTGTCACAGAAGGGTGGAGTGAGGGAGTAAACCAAACATCAATCAAGACAGTGGCAGAGATAGCAGGGGGGCTAACTAATGATGAGGGGATAAAGTGCTGGGTAACAAGAAGGAGCAATGGAAGAGGGCGCAGCCGGAAAGGGCAAAATAAAAGCTAACATGGAGGGAGAAAAAGAATGAAGTGAAGGTGAAAAGAGTGAGGGGCTACGAGAAAATAAAGGGGGGTTTATGGCACATGATATGCACCAAAAGACCGGCCAGTAATTGCTAGAGATCAGATGGCACCACGAACTTGTGATGTCAGCAACCATGGGAGGTTGGGGTACACTGAGTGTTCTAGATGGAAGACACACATATGTGAAATAATGAGTCACACATTTGCAGAAGATGTGACCAGACATCACACACACACACAAAGGTTGACCACATCATACTCACCAACAAGCCAGGCCCTCTCCAGTAGTAGTTGTGACATCAACTGGGGTATGATGCTGTTCCGCAGTATGAAGGATTCATGGGCAGATCCTGGGAATCTGGCACAGTCTTGTGAGATGTATTAATCAGCTAAACATGCCACCTGCACATTGATAGAATGGAAGTGCTTCCTGTTCCTATAGACCTGTTCACTGGCTTGCAGTGGTATTAGGGCAATTTGTGTTCCATTAATAGCTCCAACCACATGTGGGATGCTACCTACACCATAAAAATCACACTTCACATTGGCCAAATCTTCACGTCTGGGGAACTGAATGTAGCTGTCCATGTGTCTCATCAGTGCAGAAAGCACAAGACGCAGCACCCCACTGAAAATAGGTTGTGACATTCCAACAGATATAGCCACAGTGTACTGAAATGAACCTGTGGCCAGGAAATGCAGTGCTGCCATAAGTTTCACCATTGGTGTCAGAGATGTGGGCTAGGTCTTTAGAGGATGTATATGGGGCTCCACCTTCGTTCTTCCATAGTTCTTAGGTCTGGAAATAGGCAGAACACTGCAGGTTGTCATCTCCTCCCTCTTCCAGGGGACCTATGTGTGGAGTGTAAACACATATAGATATTGGTCACAGTGTCTACACTAACATATACCAAGACAGAGCCAAAAGTTATGTGAACAAACAGTAATGTATATGTGAGCAGTACACATCATTTCACATCATAATTGTATGAAAGACAAAAGCATACATAGCAACTCCTTGTATGAGGAAAGTGTCAGAGATTCCTGACAATTACCTGGATGATACATTTCCCCCAATGACTACTGTTGTGGGAGTGGCCATTCCAGGTGAAAAACAGTCTAAAGAATAACATTGACTTTCCAGATATATACAGGAGTCACCCGGATGAATCGGATGCATTGCCATCATTACAAGTTCCACCTATCATCTCCAATTAGGACTCCACATGTGTCTGTAACAGCACTGTGCACATCATACAAACTTCATGTGTATGGTGGACACTGTCATGTTGTGAAGTCTACATTGCACACATTACTACTGCCACTGCCGGTGTGCACTGCACCGCGGTTTTCATGTGTTCATGCACAGTCATGTACAACAATGATGTGTGAGTAATGGTATAAGCAGGGAAATGCTATCATACATTAGGTGACATGTTCCAACACATATGTAGTGGTGGAGACGCACTTAGACGATCGTTTTACAATGTGGTTTTTAACACTGACATGGTGGAGGCCTGAACTCACCAATGGGACATGCAGGATAGCCGACCGCCGGCGGATTCAAATTGCGCGGTAGGTGACTTCATCCATGGCAGTCACAGCCATAGGCTGACGGTTGTTATTGTGATGGTTGCGGTTCAAAGGATGTATCTGCCTACAGAGGAGACCACCTATGTGGATGCCTGAGTTTACCAATGGGACATGCTCATTCACCAACCGCCGGCTGATTTGAACCGCATAGTAGGCGGATTCTACCACGGCGGTCACAGCCAAGGGCTAATAATGGAAAAAGCAACCATCGCAGTTCAATGTCTGTGGTAGAAGAAGCCCTATGTGGCGTACTTATACATTGCGGTTTGGAAATCAAATCACTTGCCTCCTGACACTGCTGATTAAGACATCTCCACATCGTCAGCTGCTGTTCACCACCTCTGGGAGATGTCATGGCACATTGTACAGGGAATCAGGGCCCCTGCTTTCACTCCAGAGGAGCAGGAGACCCTGATGAACAAGGTATTTCCCCTGTATCGCCAGCTCTATGGCTCACCAGAGGAGCAGATGAGTATTACTAATACAGTATGTACTCAGCAAAAGTGATCCTATCCAATCTCATGGGCCACAATGTGGCACTGATGCCCAGACTGACATCAGAGTTTTGTAAGTTAAATAGTGTGGCCTCAACCTAGAACAATTATGTCATGGTTAATGTGGCATTCTACTTTGTGTATTTCACATCATCATGGTGATGTTTGTATAGTCCTAAACCCTACACTGGTTGCATGCACATATCTATGCATGTTTTAACCTATTATTGCCTATGATGAATTAGAAAATTAGTTCATGGCAGATATGCTAACAGATGTGGAACAAATGTATAGGCCTTACACCCTAACTTGTGTATGTTTCCTGTGAGTAGCTTGTGAGGATGATGTGATATATATGTACAGTTCAACAAATTACTCAACACACGAGGGCTCACTGACGTAATGCCAGGGAGATATCAACACCGTAGACTATTGTCCATGTATCGAGGAACTAAGCAGGGTCCAGTCAATTTTGACTTTCCATTGTTGAACAACCACATGACTGCCTAATGTCTCAGATAACCTGCATTATCTTTTGATGTTATGTGTGACAGTGGTCCCAAACAGGCCACTTGTGAACCTTCTGTATAATGTTCCCTCACTACTGCGTCTCATTTAATGATGGACCACTTACTTATGGCATGCATACAATGCACTCTGGAAGCAGACACTATGCACTACTTCCCCTTGGTAAGTAGGGAATGTACAGTATCATGAAGTCGCTAACACCACTGGAGCCATCTGTTTTGATGCCTACATGCTGGCATACGTACCTTTATGTGTTGCATTGTCACATGTACAAGTGTTCCATACATGGTCTGAGGTTCTACAAGGTTTTCATTTAGATTTAATCACATATGTGTTGGCCAATGTGTACATGACAATAGTTTTCCGTGATGGGTTAACGGAGTAAGTGTAACCACACAGGGGTGTGTAGACATGGGTGGGTGAGTCACACATACCCAATGACATTGATTGATGTTATAAGCCAGGTCAAAGATTTTGAGGCAATGACACACATGGTTGGAAGACTTCCAGTACTTTCTGGCAATGTGAGTCAGCATGCCATTGAGAAGAGTGTATTAAGTTAGGTGTGATGCACACGTGCATTTGTGAAGGGTCATCACTGGCTGATGACATGCATCACAGAGTGATATGCTGATAAGTTCGGGTCACATATATGTGTCAACACTCAGCACCACATTGGTATATGTGGTTGCAAGACAAGGAAGGCACTGTGATTTCCCTTCCCTTTTGGGCACGAGTAAGACTTCTTCATGGTCTGGATCTTTCCTAAGCCTCATGTACATTCAGTTTACTATTGACATTGACATTTACAATGAGAAAAAGGTGTGCTCACATGAACCAATCTTGACTGGGGATGTTCATAGGCAGACCCTTGTACAATGGTCACTTGTGCTGCAATGTCACACCACTTGGAGCCAGATTGTCTCCATTTAATTTTTCTGTATTACATGTGCCACCTAGCTAAGCTACTTATGTGCAGCTATCAACTGCATCATCTGATAGTGGACTAATGTGAAAGTGTCACATGGGAAGTGTGAACAGTGTGGAATAGGCACTTCCATGTCAAATTATTCTTGGCAGTCACATATTTCTGTGACATATCTGTAGCAGGTGCCCAGCAGTTCTACATGTTGGGGGTTAGGGACACATGACCATTTGCTGATTGCAGGGCCGTGTGTGGCTAGGTAGTTATGCTCATGCTAATTATAGTAATCCTTGTACATATTGTGATCTGTGCCATCGTGTAATGCGTTGTGTTATGATATGTCAGCCCAGTGTGTTAATGCACTTGCAATGAACCTATTTCTATTCTCATTTCAGCATCAACCTAGGGCAGTGAAGGAGACAGGTCCGAGACCATTGTGAAAGCAACTGGCCACAGTGGTTCCCATTGCGCCAGTGAGAAATAAGGAACCAGTGGCCCAGATGGTGATGGGAGTGCCATGGAGGGGCAACATGATGAACCATCATCAACGTCACGCTCCAGTGGCATGTCTGCCACCCCTGTTCCATCTCTATCCTTCCAGATGCTCCCCAACCAGCTGTCCGGGCCCGCTCTCCAAAGTCTAAAGGAGTCTTCTCTGCACCAGTTACCTCACCCCCTGCCCCTGTCTCCCCATGATTCCCTTAGTATCTGCAGGGAGTCCTTACATTGTGGACTTCAAATGTTTTACACCGTGGTTTGTGGGAATCCCATTTACCTGACTTACCATTTTCATGCGGGTGATGTGTGAGGGGCCATTACATTGCTTTAGAAGTACAACTGTGTTTTATTACCTGATACATCCATACTGATTTATGTTCGATGTCACAACAGGACATAGTTTCTGAGCAATGTGAGGGTGTCACAGGAGATAATTGATATGTCAATCATGAGGAGGTGCTGTTTTGTGACACTTGTTATTGCACACATCAGTACAGCAACTTCTGTGATGTGCTCACAGTTAGAGTATGTGAGAGTGTGCTTGTATATTGTTTCTTACCTGGACATTGAGTGCATCATGCAAATGTGATGGGGACATTCTGTGATGTTGCGTACAGGGGCCCACAAGATATGTTTACACCAGGGATACGACGCCCCTAGCCTTATCCACAGCCTCCCGCCTCCGGGCGGTGTATGTGGTGTCACAACCCCATGACTGATGTAACATGTGTGACATAGTTACCTAGGTGTGATTTCAGTCCGGTGATGTTGTTATATTCCATATAGGTACCCTGATATAGGCTCAGGTAACTTCGTAACCTTTCACCTATACTCTCCCCTGCATTACACACATAACGGTTCTTGGGGACTGACATTTTACCTAGATACGAAACTGCACAACAAACGCAGGATTTTCCCTGGTAAAAGCCTCATACATTATGCAAAAGGATTCTTGGAAACTCAGCAGGACAACCATCTCCTGTATAATAACTATGTATAAAGTTCATTCCCGACATTATCCTATGTCCGACAAGTGGCACAGCAAGGTAGAACCCCCAAGAAGATCTTTGGGTATCTAAACATCACATCTTGCTGAAACAAACAGAGGAGATCAGGATTTCCTTGCCGCCACACTGACACGAGTCGCTGAGGTTCCTACATGCAGATACTCCAGCTCACAGAGGTCTAACATCCCTTGCAGGGTGTCCAACTTGAGACCAAGACGGGGTCCCACAGTCTCTCACTTCAGGTAATGGGGTTGACTTTATCCTAGAGGGAGTCTTGGCTTAGCACTTACATACATGCTAGGTACACTTAGGTACATCTAGTTAGGGTAGCATCGTAGGAGTACGCATTTTATTGTAATGTATTTTATATACTTGCCTGTACTCATGGTTATAGCAAAATGGTAGAAATCTACCATCCTTTTACTTTCTGAGTGCTTCCAATCATTTATATCTGTTACTGTCTGTCTGATGGTTGTTTCAGCACATTTATTTTACACTAGAATAACGACTGCTCAATAAATACTTATTGAAAAACGTCCATACATTTTATTCTGTGTATCTCTCTGAGACTAAGTGAGCACAAGTGACTGAGCAAAAAGTAGTATACTGTTTCCACGGTCCTGAGGGATCAGGGTTGTCATGTTCAATAGTTGTCAAGAACTATTCTCTCCTTGGTAGGAGGAGTTTCTAGTGGCACTGTGAGCTAGCTGGTACACAGGCCAACATACCCTGTGGGTGTGTCTAGAATCAGTGTGACACTAATCCTACAGTGTATGTTGTCTAAACGCGCAGATCCTATATAGGTTTTATAGGAACTACATGACATGGCGTTCCTATTTAACAGTCAAATCTGAGTAGTTTAGTTGTGCTATTCTCAGAGACCCCTACTCACATTTCCCCAGAGACGTCTGAAGTGGGAGGGTACAAAAATCCACCATGGCTGAGTAAGAAAAATCCTCTTAATTGGCTGTTGGTTAATCAAGCTTGAAGGACATATTGTTCCTATTTGGGCATAACACCTTATCTTGGTTCCCTTGGAGAACGCTTCTTACTAAAAACAACGACTGAGCAAGCAGATAACACTGTACATGAGCTAAATCTCTCAGCCAAAGAAGAAGATGCAGATGCAATACAAATTACAGAAAATGTTAGAAATGCCATCACCCTAAAACTAGCTTAATATGGTTTAACAGCTAGGGGTGGGCCAGTAACTTCGTGATTGAGGCACCCACATCATTTAGAACAGAGGTATTCTACTCATGGGTTAGATTCCCACAGGCAAATTCACGATCAAAAACATTTCATTACTACACAGAAGATGACTTACCAAATGAATATTGTCCTTATGAGGACAATGAAGTTCCGCTCACTTACCAGTAGCATTTATACTGGTTTAAAGGCGCCCTACCCCATACAAGAAATAAAGTAAGACTCGGTCCGCTCGGAAGAGACGGAGCAACATGGTCAGTACTAGCGGCCTACACACCAAATCCTGACATTAAAACAATGCCAGTAGGAGACTTACGTACACTTCATACAGAACTAATAAGACTTCACAGAAACATGACACAGTTGGTGATGAGAGCACTCACACTTCAGCCAGCGACAGCTACACCAACAGGTCCGATTCAAACTTCAACTACTAACATTACACCACAAACGTTACACGCAGTCATGGGCAAGATGCCCACAAAACGTGAATAAATTCCATTCTGGGTGGCTCAAAAAATAACACAGCAAGAGGCGGTATTTCCAAACACCAGCCCAAAGAAAAACACAGAATGCTAACAATATGCTTGCCCATGGGGAAAGCCCCTCAGATAGAGGATTGCACCTCTTGGGGTACAGCGTTCACTGCCATATATACCAGGACTCATGGTATCCCTTCATTAGCAGTAATACCCAATGTATTAAGACAAATATAGAACGAGTATGGCGCAGAACCTGCTCTGAACTTAGCCCAGGTATCAGCTATAATATTAGCAAATATTAAAGGGGAAGCAGCATCAGTTACAATAGGTCAACGTCTGAGGGAGTTCACTCCTCTACAACAGGAACATGAATTACATAAAATAATTGAAACTGCTTATGCAAAATTAGGTAGAGACAGTTTGGGAGCTAGAGCAATAAAACCACAACTGATGGGTAGTCCTGAAAAGGATACCTTTAAGCAAGCACCTGCTTCTTTAAAGAAGAAATGGGATAATAACAAACAACAAAAGAATAAAGAGATAGATCTCAATCCAGAGGTAGGTCTCTTCAACAGAATCCCTCCGAAAGGAGGTATAACCTTAGGTATAGGGACAACATTAGAAAACCTGATAGGTACCAGGACACTGATACACGTTCCTCTCGTTCCTTTCAGGGTTCATCCAAAAACTCTGAGAGGGAAGGACAGTCAGAACACAGACAAGAAGAGCGTACAAAGTCCAGAGATACGCAACACGCTCCAGAACATACTTCAAAGAAAGAAGAAACACAATTCAAAACGTAGAAAGTAGCAGGTCTTAAGATCAGACATGCCCAGAATTCTGAGGATTCAATTACTGAACCGGCAATAGGCTCTGACGATGTTAGACAGTGAAGCAAAAGTAACAATAGCTCGCCAGAACCTGATGGAATTTCTGGCGACAGCAGAGATGAGTGAAGATATCATGGTGGAAACTCCTGATACTAGGGTAAGTGTACCACATAGGTTATATGAAATACCACTCCAAATGGAGGGGGACAAGCCCAGATCAATTAAAGGTCTCTTTTGGGGGAACTTGACGTTTGGCTATGACATTCTTTTAGCTGATAGAGATTGGCCGCCTGCTTTTGTTATGGATTGCCCAAAGGGAGAAAGGGTCCTTTTTTCAGCTTTTTCAGACCTCATTCCTAACCACTTAAAACACACATACGTGCAGGAGTGGGCGGTAGCCCTTGCCCCTGCACTATATCGCAACCATTTTGGATGGGATGAAGATTCAACCCACCATGTGGTACCATTAAAATCTACTCCGACTCCACAGAGACAGTATCCAATTAAGAAAGAAGCCAAATAACAAGTAAGGGAGATCTTAGATCAACTTGAATACCAGGGGGTGATTGAAACGTGCACCTCTTCAATGAATAATCCTTTGTTTCCCGTAATGAAACCTGACAACACATATAGTCTAGTTTCAGACTATAGACAGCTAAACTCATGCACAAAAACTTTTGCAGTACAAAACGCACACAGTGCCACATTGATGAATAAAATTGTGTGGAAAAAATACAAAACAACATTAGATATCTCAAATGGATTTTTCTGCCAAACTATAGCGCCTGAGAGCAGATATTTGACAGCATTCTCAGCGCTGGGGTCAAAGGGTCAATTTTGTTGACTCCCCCAGGGGTATAAAAATAGCCCGCGGTTGTTCTCAGCTAGGGTAACTGAGTTAGTCCAGAATCTGGATGTAGATGATATTTATCTGACGGATGATAACCTAGAGGAACACTTGACCAGGGTGAGCACCATAATTTTGTGATTCGCCTCTGAGGGCTACAAATTCAACTTTTAAAAATCGACAATTGCCCACCTCAATGTCCTGTTTTTAGGATATCAGCTCTCAAGTGGAGGGAAAAGCTTGGCAGCTAACGTTTTAGAAATGTGTGCGCTGCTCCAACCTCCAAAATCATAGAAAAATGTACAATCCATACTGGGATTCCGGAACTTTAGCAGAACATACATTTTGGATTATGCAGAAAGGGTTAAACCTTTCTATGACCTCATAAGACCTGATTTTTCAGTTAGGCAATGGACACAGGAACACACAAATATCCTTCGTTCCCTACAAGCTGACATGATAGCGTCTAAACACTTACAGACACGCGTAAATGTCCACAACCTAGTGATCCGTATAGTTGCGGGTCAATCTGGGTACACCTACCTAACATACAATGAAGGTGAAACAGTACCCATAGCATACAAATCACACTTATATACGAATGCTAAGATGTGTTTTGCATCCACAGAAAAGATTCTGACAGCAGCAGGGTCGAATTGGTAAGGAGGGCACTCAGGCAATGGCCGAGGGGCCTGTAACCGGGTTCCAGCTGTGGGCTGTTTTTTCAGGCAGCCTTGGGAGACAATTTTGGCAGTGTCTGTGTTGTTTGGATGCCGCCAGCAGTCCAATGGGTACCTGAGTGGCCTTTCTGGAGGCAGATGGGCACCCATTACCTCCCTTTTATCAACAGGCAGAGGTGTCACTCCCTTTCTCTTGCTGGGCTGGCCCATTAATGTATGCATATCGAGCGGGGCAGGGGGCCTGAGCAAATGTGACCTCACTTGTTTTCAGGTGTGTTTCACCAGTGTGAACTAATTCGTGCAGTTTTTTAAAATCTAAGTAATGTTAAGAAAACATGCCTCTATCATAGACCACCCCACCCCCCTTATTTTTATAAAATTACGCCAAAGCAGTGTTTTGCAGATAAGCAATATGCAAATGTAGGCCACTTTTTCTTAGCGAGCCCGGGGCGATTTTTAATCCCAATCCAACCCTGGACAGCAGTACAGACTGCTGTAGTGAGACAAAGAGCACTGGCTCAGGGGAAACGAATAATTGTCATAACTCCGGTACCGGCCTTAGAGGCTGCTACAAAGGCAAGCGTTCCGAATGCTAAAGCTTTACATCTGAGATGGATACAATGGGCGAATTCTCTCAATACATCAGATGTAGAATATAGATAAGACCCAAGTCTAAAAACACAAGCATTTTTGCAATATGAACAGGAATTCCCTCTCCCAAATGAAATAATGCCTCTAGATCAGTATGAATACATAATTTACACTGACAGATCTGCTCAGCCAGCCATTGGAAGTAAACAGCAATACAGCGCTGCATGTGCGATTGTAAAAGGTCGTATGCAGGACGGAAAGTTCCATCCAAGCTGTACAAAAACACAATCTCTAGTAGACTGCACGGCTCAGCTGGGAGAATTAAAATCTCTATTACTGGCACTGATAAATACGGATTGAGAATTCTCCACACTAATTGTGTGTGATTCGTTTTACTGTGTATAGTCATACAATGAACATCTTCACCATTGGGGACAAAATGTGTTTAAAGACACAAAAGGTGGGACAATTAAGCATAAAATGCTATGGGGACAGGTAGTGGAGTTGAAAAACGAACTACCAAGGGCTTACGTGATACACACGCTGAGTCATCAACGTGATGGAGGTCACGTTGAAGGGAATTCATAGGCTGATGAAGCCGCAAATAGGGCGGTACAAACTGTGTCCGTTGCTGCAATCACTTATTTAAAAATGAGAATAGACAGACAGATAATGGTAGCTGTCATTGCTTCACGCAAAGACAATAAAGCATTGCCGAAAGGTTTTCCACTCAAGTACTCCTAAAAGTTAGATGCAAATAACGTTCCATTTGCTCAGATTCCCGGTGTGGGGGGTAGAGTAATATCAAACATGGATCGCAGATTAGGCTTCATATTTTCTGCACACAAGGGTCTGGGTTCTTCAAACGCAGGGGTTACGGCGACTGTTTCTTTATTGAAACAACACTATTGGTGGCCAGGGTTAACAAAACAAGCCAAAGATGATGTCTTAAAATGCAACATCTAACAACAGATGAAGGGCTCCACCATAACACGTCCAGAGCAGACACCATTGCTGATATCAGACAGACCACTCGCGTGCATCTATTTGGACCACTGCGGACCCCTACAATCTGATGGGGCTTACAATACATCATGGTTGCAGTGGATTCCTGCTTGAGATTCCTATGGGTATGGCCTCAGCGCTCGGCTGAAGCTCGAACTGTTATCAAAGATTTGCGAATCTTTATAGGGACATATGCAGTTGGCACATTGCATTCTGACCATGGCCCGCGTTTAGCTCTAGGGCTTACAAGGAAGCCATGGGAAGTTTGGGTGTTGCACTGCGGTACTCTTCTCTGTACCATCCTGAGGGAAATTTGGTTGTGGAGAGGAAAAAACAATCATTAACAGCTAGAGTATTAGGCACGGGTGGCAGTTGGGTCAATCATTTATATGGGGTACAGCAGGCCTTGAATAATATGCCAAGAAGTTCTCTAGGGGGTGTCACTCCTTATGAGGTCCTTTTCGGGATAAGAAGGTGGGTACCTGATCTCGATTGTGAAGGCACAGTGGTGGATGAAAAACCATTTGACATCAGTAAACGTTTTACTGGATCTGAATGAATCCAGGGCACTACAGAGTAATGTGCAGGTAAAGCGAACCGCCACTGGGGAAATCAAGTCAGTCACAGCAAGACCTGTCTGGATTCCTAAAGTAGGGGATCTGGTCAGGAAAAAGATAGTGGACAAAAAAGAATTTGGGCCATCGTATAGAAAGCCTGTTCCTGTTCTGGCTGTCGAAGGAAAAAGAACTGTACTTCTGCCACCTCTTGCCGGAAATAAGGAGTAGAGATTCGTCTCCATTGATCTGATCAAACCACACTATGTTGCCGATACTGAATAGTAGGCCTAGTGAGCTCCTGAGTAGCCAACACCCTCCTCTCGCTACTATACAGGAAGCTCAGACAGAAAGGCTCATCATGTTTGAAGAGTCACCTATACGAAATGATGGACTTTGCAACAATGCCATGGAACTTGTTCCTCTTGAAACAGAGATTCAAAATCAAAATGAAAGACAAATTTCAATTCGACCACACACTGATGTCTACATCAATATGCCTCGAGAAGAGCAATCTACAAGTTCAACAAAACCTGCTGAGCTACCAAAATAGATCGAACTGCATCTGGCTATTTCATCAACTCTGATACCTTTTCCTTGGATCCAAGTGAACCTGAAACAACACCAGCCCCAATATCTCATCTACAACAAATTAAAGACTTCCTCATTTTTCTTAAGAATACATACCTGGTGTCACCTTGGCTAGAACTTTGGATAATCACCAGTATACTGTTCTTTCTTTTCTGGATAGGCTTAGTATCTGTTTTCTGCTGACTTATGAATAGAACGTATCTGCACCAAAGCTCTGCAGCATCAAACGTGAACTTGACCCTGAAACCTTATGTTTCATCACATCGTGAACAAAGAGACTTGTCATCAGTGAACATTACAGCAGTTCCTATAACTGATGGTATAGTATGGGACAAGGTTGGTATTTGGTCCGACCGAACTTTGAAAAATGCCTCATTTATTTAAAATTTCCTTAAAATTATATCATTACCTCCAGTATATTTTCCGATGATTGGGACTTTAAGACTGTAAACAATATGTTGTCTGATTTAGAACAAACTGCTGCATTTTCTAATAATGAAATGTTAGAAGACACATCAGATTTTAACACCATGTATTGTTATTAACATTATGGTCATCATTTTTTTACACAAATCCAGTAAAACTAGGAATGTTTTCACGTATCACCAATAGGAACATTGCCCTACACCACCGAGAAGTAGTTCCAAAACTTTTGCACAGAAACTTTCATATTTTTCAGGGTTTAACATTTCTGACCCGACCTCATAATATTATAAGGTTGCACTGACATCTGCACAGAAAAATATGCTGACGAATACACAACAGATTTACTCTGCTTCCTTTATTACCCAACTGTCTGAACAGGGTTTCGACTTATGGAAAGACACCATAGACTTAAAATCAGTCTGGGGTTCTAGAGACTGGCAAGTCCAGGGGACAGAAGCGCTGTTTAGAGCATGCCTCATTCCTCAGCAGATGAAATGATACTGTGCAACAGACTACCTGACTTGGAATAGCCAAGAATAAGGATTTGAACACACCTCGGATTCCAACACCATCACATACCGAGGGTAATTTTACATCACAATAAGGAATTACAATAGATGACATTTTACAATATAATAGATCAGACCCCAATTGGAAGGGATGGTTGGTTTGGCCCACAGAAAACAAACAGATGTCAGGAAAGATTCATGGGTACCACCGAAGGGTTTAGTATCCACAGGCCAGACCCACGCTATGTCCAAAGAGAACATCCAGGGGTGGTGACATCATTCAGTGTTGGGTAGTTGTGCCTCGATTGGCAAAAAGCCTCAACACTACCACAGGTGAAACAACACTTATCCTAGTTGACAATGGTATGACGTACGTTAACATCCAGGATTTATTCACTGGGCAACATTGTATCTTCTGCTATTGATGTACTAAAACAAGATTTGTCCATACTACAGCGCGGGCAAACACAATTACGTCTTATTATGTTATTGAGCTGTACGCTGCAATCATTGCATGCAGATTATGTGCCTTGGCGTTTTCTCAACAGTACATCACTTTTTTCTGCATACAATCTAACGGAAAACAGATGAAAATGGCACAAAGGGGAGCAAAATATACAAATCTGCATATTGAAAAACTGGACAGATTACCTTTTACTGTGGCAGAATCACCGTCCACAGAATGGTTGATCCATGGCCATATAACATGACCGGTCACAACTTTCCAGTTTCAGTACTGCCTAGAACAACAACAGGCAGGCAGATATGAAGAAATGGGTAGGGAATTCATCAAGAAATCTTGTGAATTACCGTATAGATTTCGATGCAGGAGTGGGGATCTAGAAGTATTTCTAAGCGGTACAAAATGTGAGAAGGCTTTAAATGGATTTCTCATATACCAGGATATTATGCTGCATGAGGCTTGCAATGGTTCAGTAGCGAACCTATCCTTTCACTTGAAGGGTACCCCAGCAGCCATGATCACCCCATAATTCAAGCTACTTTCAAATGGGAGTTACTTGATGCTGAACGATCAAGGTTGTTGTGGGATGCTTCCGGGCATCGCATATCTAGTCACTGTGAGCTCTAGGGTTACTTGCTGTATGCAAGTATTGTTTCCACCGACACACACAGTCAGGGAGGCGCCGCTATGGCCTTCGCTGAATGTTTCCTTTATAACCATGTCCTCAACCTCTGCCCGGTAGACTTTTGATCTCCAGGTAGCAAGGTCCTCGGCTGAGATACAGGCACTAATAAGTACGAACTGCCCTTTCCATTTCACAGAAATGGTAAATCATAATTTTTAACATGTCCGATACGACGGGTATAGTCCACCTATTTCAGACCATTGGTTTGGGACTGTTAAGCACCTTTCAGACAGTCCTCGGAGTTATACCAAACTTCATACACTCCGTATTCGGAAGCATTTTTGGAGGACTTCTGCTGATCCTGTTTCTAAGAGCAGGTATCCTGATTGTAATTTGGAGCGTAAATACAGTGATCGCATGGTACAACATCTGGGCACATATCGCCTACGGGAACTAAGCGCCTCTTGGGTGCTGTAATTTAGACCAGTCTGGATGGGCTGCATCCTACCTGTTCTCCGATGCCTGTTCTGTGGAGTAGAATGCGTGTTGGATCTCTGACTAACACTTCTATCAGTTGCGCAACCGGACATTGATGCTTTACTGGACATGATAACGGCCCATGTTCTGCAGTGTCCCGAGCGTATTCCTATGTTGATGGCGGCATTCTTAGAGCCTCCACAGGAAGTCTCTGCTCCTGTTGGAATGGATACCAGCTCCTCCACTGACACCCAGGCCTAGGATGCCGCACAGGCTGCCCCAGCATTGGCTGCAGGCTGTACGGAAGATCATCTGTGCTCAATTGACGTAATCTGTGAGGTGTTACAAGGGTCGTCGTCTGCGAAGGAAGGCAACAGCAATGTTGCGTCTAGCAGCCAGGGCACATAAATATTTGGCTCGTCGTGTGCTGGGAAAAATATTTTTTTTTTACACAAACTAAAATTGGAACTACAAAAACAATTGACACTTTTATGACCTGCATGCCTGTCCAATGCTTGTAGTGGTTCGAACTATATATACGGACACATTAGAGCTATTGCTTGAAGTGGCAATTTTTCCTTTTAACATATTTTAGAATTTTTGACAGTTTTTAGCAAAACTATTGTTTCACCGTAGTTGTTTGTGTACCAGTGCCTAGACAGCCTAGTAGTATGTTAGAATTTAATTATGTCATTCAGTCGGATGAGGCGCGGGTGTTATATTCCATATAGGTACCCCGATAGCGGAGTGGGTGTTATATTCCATATGGGTACCCCGATAAAGGCTCAGCTAACATCGCAACTTTTCACCTATACTCTCCCCTACATTACACACATAAGAGTTCTTGGGGCTGACCTTTTACCTAGATATGACACTGCACACTGAACGTGGGATTTTCCCCGGTAAAAGCCTCATACATTATGCATGGGGATTCTTGGAAAATCAGCAGGACTACCATCTCCTGTATAATAACTATGTATAAAGTTCATTCCCGACGTCACGCTAAATCCGACAAGGGGCACATCAAGGTAGAACCCGCGGGGAGACCTTTGGGTATATAAACATCACATCTTGCTGAGACAAATAGAGGAGATCAGGATTTCCCTGCTGACACACTGACACGAGACGCTGAGGTTCCTGCATGCAGATACTCCAGCTCGCAGTGGTCTAACATCCCTTGCGGGGTGTCCAACTTGAGACCAAGATGGGGTCCCACAGTCTCTAACTTCAGGTAATGGGGTTGACTTTATCCTAGAGAGATTCTTGGCTTAACACCTACATACATGCTAGATACACTTAGGTATATCTAGTTAGGGTAGCATCGTAGGAGTACGCATTTTATTGTCATGTATTTTATATACTTGCCTGTATTCATAGTTCTACCATCCTTTTACTTTCTTAGTGCTTCTAATCATTTATATCTGTTACTCTCTGATGGTTGTTTTAACACATTTATTTTACACTAGAATAACAACTGTTCAATAAATACTTATTGAAAAATGTCCATACCGTTTATTCTGTGTATCTCTCTGAGACTAAGTGAGCATGAGTGACTGAGCGAAAAGTTGTACACTGTTTCCACGGTCCTGAGGGATCAAGGTTTTCATGTTGGATAGTTGCCAAGAACTATTCTATCCTTGGTAAGAGGAGTTTCTAGTGGCACTATGAGCTAGCTGGTACACAGGCCAACATATCCGGTGGGGGTGTCTAGAATCAGTCTGACACCAATCCTACAGTGTATGTTGTCTAAACGCGCAGGGGGTCCCTCACAGGGGCGTGGCTGATGTACATGAGGGTTTGGCTTACAAACACATAAACACACATCTGTGATTGGTATACTGTCCCACACATATGGTATGCCACTACTTCTGTCATTTCACAACATCCAGAATTGTGCTGCGATACATTAGATTGCACATAATATGCCTACACTGTTGGATTTGCCAATGGTTATTAGTTGCATTACATTTTGCAGCACCAACTGTGGCTTTATTGCATAGGTGTTAGTTTTTGCCTCAGTTCTGACATGCCGAGACTGTGAATGGAGTAATTCGAGTATCTTTGCTGTTACATCTGCAGCAGAGATAGGTGGTACTACTGCGGCATAATATTTCTGTCTCACCTTGAGGGGGTGAGCCAAGATGGAGACTTCGATGGGACCCATCTCAACACATGCATTTTTGGCCTGCCAATGCTATGCACCAGCAGGTCCCGGGCCACTTCATGGCCTGCTACACAACTGTCACTGCTCGCTTTTTCCACTGCTGCTTCCTGCTCCCTCATGTCCTGCTTCTCAAGATATGTGTACCAATTGGCAAGGTATCTGTGTGTGAAAATTTGTGCACAGGTTGCTCAATGACAAACCATGAAAAACACATGAATGTTATTGGCTGAATGGAGCTAACACACTCTCTCTCTGAAGAACTGGTGACATGAGGACCTCTAGACAATTAAAGCTGTTTGTAACCAGGCCTAAAATGCATGTCACATAACTTTGACAACGTATTCCATGTTCCTGTCCAGCAGATCATATCTGTCATGGTAAGGTTTTATCCTCAGATAGGTCAGACAGCGAGGTTCCCACTTCAGTTCACCTAGTCCCTCTGGAGTGTGGCGATTAAACCTCAAGAGGAACAGTCGGTTTTTCTGCCAGTTTACCTGCAGGCCTCACAGGGCACCGAATTCCTCCAGCATGGCTCCAGCTCCCCCCAAGTCTGAATCAAGTCCCTGAGGAATATTACATGGTTGTCAGCATGTAAGGGGATGCAGTGCTGATGGTTGCCAATCTGGACACCCCAACATCTGCTCCCTATTCTCGCAAGACTGGCCAGCGGCTCCATCACCAAGGCAAACAGCATGGGTGAGAGTGGGCATCCCTGCCGCCTCCCTCGTTCCATGCTGTAGCTGTCTGAGATGGCTTGCCCAGTGCAAACTCTGGCCATTGGAACCACAGACAGTGGTCAGGTCCATGCCAAGAAGCCTTGCCCTAGCCGCTTTCGATCCATTACTCCATACAGAAAGCCCCATTCTAGGTTGTCGAAGGAATTTTATATGTTTACAGCAAATTCCTCTTCGTGGCTATGGGGTTTGACCTCTAGCACCGCCAGAAGGCGCTGAATATTAAGTGTAATGTTCCAGCTGGGTATAAACCCCAGTTGGTCAGAGTGTACTAGCTTGGGCATAAGGGAAAGAAGTTTGGAGGCTAAGATCTTGCTAAGAATTTTGTAGTCAATATTGAGCATCAACAGCGGCCTATAGGCCTTGCAGTCGTGGGCAGGCTTCCCTGGTTTTAGTAGGGGCACCACTAGCGCTTCTCGAATGGAGTTCAGAATGTGGCTCGTGCCCCTAACCATCTTCTAGAGATCCACTAATTTGGGGGCCAATTCTCTGCTGTATGTTGTCTAGAACTCCACCGGGAACCCATCCGTCCCCGACGCCCTGACACCAACCCTCTTATCGTCGCTTTTATCTCCTGGATAGTGATGACACTTCCCAGTTCCTCAGCCTCTTCGTGTGTGAGGGTAGTGAGGGGCAGTGTTGCAAGGTAGTCATGTAATGTTCCCTCATTGTGTCATATGAAGCTCGTGTACAGCCCGGTGTAGTACCGCAAGAAGTGGCTGTTGATCTCCCCTTGTCTGTATAACTAGGAGCATGTCTCTGTACCAAACTCCACTATGACCATGCCTCTCTTAGCTGGGTTAGTAAGCCAGGCCAGCAGGAATCCAGTCCTGTCACGTTCTGCATGAGCTCACACCATATATTGACTATAGTCAAAGCAGCGGAGTCTCTCCAACTAGCCTGCGACTTTCTCTTTAGCATCCATTAGGGTTTGCTGTAGTTCTAGATGCCCTGGCATGTCCTGCTTTACCTCTCTCAGCTCCTGTTCTGCCCCATGCCCTTCCGCATCAATGTGCCCCTGATGCCCACGGACTCCGATATTCATTTACCCCTAATCACTGCCTTGAACGCATTCCACTCCACCAGGGGAGAAGAGGCTGTGCTGCCGCTATATTCAAAATACCGTCTAATGTGTTCACCAATCACCTCCTGGTACAATGGGTCCCACAGTGATTCTGGTTTCAGGCACCATGTAGGAATGCATGGTTTGTGGCACTCCCACCTCAATTGTAGCAGTATCGGATTGTGATCCAATACTGTTCAAGTCAGATATTCCACCTTGTGGACTAGGCAGCGTACATCTGAGGTGCAGAGGAACAGAGGAACGTGTCCTGTCAAATGTGAAGGTTGTGCAAGCTTGAGAAAAATTAGTAACCCTGAACCTGTGGGTGCATCCAACGCCCATCTGTCTATGAGCCCCCATTGAGTCTGCCAGTCCGTGAAGGTCCGGGCTTTCCTGGGCACTAGTGAGACCCTTAGCGGGGGATGTAAGCGGTCGGCCTGGGGGTCTGCCAAGCAGTTCAAGTTCCCTCCTATGACAGCAGAATGGGCCAGGTAAGGGGCCAGTGGGCTCAACAAGTTGGCTAGGAAAAGCTGCTTTACCCACATTAAAGGGCATAAATGTTAACTAGTGCTATGTACCGACACTCTAGACTGTCACCACTACGTATCCACCCTCTGGGACCAACAGGTCCCCCCTGTGTTGGAAAGGGACCCAGCTCCAATCCAAATCAATGTGCCAGAGGCATAGGCCGAGTAGGTAATATAGTAAGCCTGAGTTGTCCATCTCCTCTGCAGCATGGCCCCCTCTTAAGCCGTGAGCGGTGTCTCCTGTGGTAGTATTAGATCTCCCTCCTGTTCAGTTAGGATCACACTTTGTACCATTTTTCCATTGTGATCACCACTGCCCCACTACGCCTTCTGCCAGTATAATTTAGTCAGCTCCCGTCTGTGACTCGCATCAACAGCCACATGCCCCTTCAGGCTCAGTGCAGGGATCTCCCAAGCCACAGTAGCTGGTGCAAGCAGCCTCCCCTCTGCCTGCATGGTGGCTCGCTCTGCCACAGCAATGACAGTTCACTCCCCTCCTCCCAGGTGGCCAAAGGTACTGCTGCAGGCCAGTCGCTGTTGATGATGATTTGTTGGGCCCTCATCAGCTGCGGCCGCCATCTTGAAGCTGCCCCCTCGGCGGAGTCAAATAGCAGACTTTGGTTTTCATGCAGATGGCAGGGGTGTTGGGGGACTCATCATCATAATTGTGAAGCCTCGCAGCCAGTCAGCAAGTACAGGATGGCACTGGATAGGGGTTCACGGGCGGGAGCTGCCTACAATGCTTCCTACGCCATTGGCATCATGCCACACACCCCCAGAAGATCTTTATTATTACATTTGACAAATTGTGCATGTATGACTTCTGGGGTACTCTGGAGTGTTACCATAAGTAAATTATAATAAATATATGTTCTGCTGTAATTCTCTGTGACATAAACTGTTTGGTGGTATTGTATATATTGACAAGAAACCTAATCTTCTATTGTAGTCATGGAGTCTGCAGTCCTTCTAAAATACATGGCAACAAGTTACACAAATAGTTTGTTAGGAATGATTTGGGAGGTAATAAAATTGACATGTATATAAAGCATATAAAGCAAAGAATGGTAATAATATGCTAGGGCGGAGACACCAATGAGTTATAGGTATAAAACTGGACCAGAACTAGTAATGTTGGTGTCTAGGTCACTGAAGGATGAGATGTTTGGAAAGCTTCCTTAAGGTATCTGAGGATAAACTAGGGTTGCTGAAGGGGTTTAAACACTAGATCATAATAACGAAATTAGCTGTACTAGTAGTGCACAAGGCGAGCCAGGTGCTGGACATGATGAAGGAACTGTTAAGGGTAGAATTAGAGAGGTGAGTGAAAAGAAAAGTAATTGAAGCGATAGAGTCTGCAGAACGGCTTGCACTGGTGGTCCAGACAGCAGGGACCGATGAGATGGTATTAGGATGTGATGGACCTTAGGGACTTCAATACAAGTCTCCTGGTGGATAGGCTCCTGCACCCCAATATCTCAGAAAAAACTCCTTCTGTTGGGTAAAGCACCGTTTTTTAGCATAAAAGACCCATACTTAGCTTATCACCAACTACAACCGTATGATTATGAGTGGGTTGGTGTTTTCCATTCCTTGCACAAACCCCTGTTTGCACAGAGATCAGAATTCTGAGGTATGTGGTAAGTTCGAGGTGTGTTGAATACATGACCCTTCATTAAACTGTGACGGGTCAAGCCTACCAGCGTTTTTCATTTGTTCATTGTTTCGTTTTTATAATATATGTTTTGCATGATGATGGGCAACCTTTGCTACTCTTGAATTGTTCTTAGTGGAGAAGGAGACTGTTCTGGTCCATTTTATTTTTCTGTAATGGTATTTAACGTTGACAATGGTGGGAAGTGGGTCTGATGCCTTTAATGGATGCCTCCTCCATGGTCGAGAGTACTGTCTTATTGTATCCTGACTTGTACTGTTTTCAATCAAAAACAATTTTTTGAAAACATAGGTAAAGTGTGTAATGAAGGCAATAGAAAATTGAGCTTAACATTTCAGCTAGCATTAAAAATGCATGTGGCTGCTGTGTGTCATCTCACGCCTTCTCTCGTTTCAGGCGCTGCACTGCAGTAGCTTACAATGTTTAATTCTGTGAGAATTATTTAACAATGTGAGTTTAGGTGAAAGTTAAATAATGAGTTTCTTGCACCTGTCCAATGGATGGGATCACCGTGAGGTACCATTTTGTACGAGACATCTCCTGAAGGCTGTGCTTCCTTTGCGCGAAGCTTGGGAAGGAGAGTGAAAACATCTTATAGGGAAATGCTGGCTTTTGATTGGGCCCTGCCTCTTGGAAACCGTAGGGAGTTGCACTTCTCGGTAGAAATTGTATGTTTAACTGTGCATTCCTGAGTTAGTTCGTTTTAGATGCTCCTGTCTACTCTTTCGAAAGCATCAGATGCTCCGTTACACTCTCTTGAGACCCCATACTTACTTTGCCCTGCTCATTAAGTTAAACTCCTGGGCATATCTATTTTCTTTCTGACTGAATCTACATCTGGATACAAAAAACAAATGGTCCTATTGGCTGCGATATGTATATATCAACAATCAATATTGTATTTTCATTAAATATGATCCATATATAGGAGAGAGAGAGAAATAACATAACATTGAACATTTTATTTATGGCACGGTTCTGCTACATTACTGGTACTGTCCCCAAATTGATATGGACTATGTGAAAACAAGGGTGGACCTATTCAAATTTATTAGGTCCTTAAAACTGAAAAAATTCTTTGCTGTAGCACCAACCAAACCAGTGCCACCTGTCCATTTGTCCATGCAAGCACAATTTGAGAATTTGGGAGTGGAGGATATGAATTTTATGCTTGAATTACAGCAACTTGGCAACCAAGATGATGCCGGTGCAGGTTCCGGTGAAATTTCTGATGCGTTAAGCACAAGTGAACTGATGATGACTTTGGCGCATAAGGAAGGAATCGATATGAACATTGAAAAATTTACCAATTTTAAACCTCCTTCTAAATTCACTCCCGTGACAGCAAGAGACTCTGTAGACGTATTTAATGAACTGGTCACCAATGAAGTTAAGCATCTGTGTACATCATTAAAGGGAAAGAAAAATGCATTTACCCAACAGTCTAAAGACTATTATAATCTGGTGGATAAATTGAACAGTAATAATGATTGTATTGTCCGTGATGCGGACAAAGGGGGCAACGTGGTCCTTTGGGGCAAACAGCAGTACCTAACAGAGGCATATAAACAACTTAACAACAGGTTAAATTATGTTAAGGTGAATAATAATGTCATGCAGGAGTGTTATTCGTCTTTTAACAACTTGTTGGTTGATTGGGTCCGGCAGGGTGTGCTAAGCAAAGATGAAATGTCTTTTCTCA
This sequence comes from Triturus cristatus, assembly GCF_964204655.1. Classification (NCBI taxonomy): domain Eukaryota; kingdom Metazoa; phylum Chordata; class Amphibia; order Caudata; family Salamandridae; genus Triturus; species Triturus cristatus. The sequence goes on along the minus strand of NC_140590.1, from coordinate 628,832,605 downwards.
AAATTGACTGCCCCACTATTCCGGTCTTATACCTTATACCCAAGGTGCATAAAGACATATCTAATCCCCCCGGCCGTCCTATCATCTCGGCCATAGGGAGTGCTTTTGAGCACACTTCTAAATTTGTTGATTCCTTTCTGTGCCCTCTTGTCAAAGCCCTCCCATCGTTTATTTTAGACACGAGCGACTTTTTACGCAAAGTATATGATGTCCCTTGGGAATCGGACTTTCTACTGTTAACCATAGATGCAACGACTTTGTATACTAGTATTCGCCACAAAGATGGCATAAATGCAGAATTACAAGGGAACAGGTATCAATGTTTAGACAGATCTTAGTGACAACCTAGTAAATTTACGATATCACAGCATGCCGTAGTACAGCTGCTCTGATAAGAGAAAAACATATATTTTACAGAGCACCTACCTCCTCACTATCTCCGTTATCTCCTTAGTCGAGACTCCAACAACAGAGGTTCCAATTGGCCTATAGCACTTCTGGGGATATAAGTACCCCTAGGATTCACAAATGCATATACTGTGGATGGTCTTGAGCATTTCTATTTTCTCCTTGGATTTCACCAAGGCTATAACAGCATTCTCTATGAAAGCCCTTGTCTCTTGGACTTTACGCTTGATCTCCGGCCTGTGGCCCTGGCACAGCTCTCAGTTTAATTCACTGCAAGCATTCCGTTTGTCAGAGTCCCTGGTTTCTCCTGAACAGTGTGCGACTTTGTGCCCACTGACAGAGTCTTCTAACCTAAGTCATTATGCAGTGCCTGGGTTAGGGGCATGAGCACCTGTTTTGCTACCAACAGCCAGTTCCTTATGTTCCTCCTAGCTGTTCTCAATGATGTCCTTTTAAGTTAAGGAAGTCCTTCTGTTCGTTCTTTTTTTTTACACCTTGGTCTACTTTCAATGCATGCATCGTAGTCACCCGGAGAGGAATGAAGGGACCACAAGCAGGATGACTCTTCCAGATAAATCGGTTATAAATCTGTTAAAGCGGAATCACCAGGCATCCACTACCTCTTCAGGTCACTCGCTGCAGGCCACACCTGCCTGTCACATGATCGGAATACACCATCTTTATATCAGCTCTGCTATTGAGGGGTTAGCGATTCAGTGCTCCAGAGGAACCAAACCTGCCAAAGTGTGTGGGCCTGGCTCAGAGCACCAAAGAATCTTCTGTCATCTTGATCTTTAGTCAGCTTCACTCCACATAACTTGTAAATATAAATATGTATACATATATATAGGCCAGGGTGTGAGTATGAGTTACTTTAGGGCATGAGTTATAGTTACTTACAATAACTATAAATGGTGAACTTTCAGTGATTTTCTTCGTTTAAAACATTTAACTGACATTTTCACCTAACTATAACCTCCCTTTAACCTTTGTATTTTTCAGTGTAATTATACTTTTTTAAATATAAAGTGAGATATAACATCAATTCCCAACTATAGAGTAACTTTAACCTTTGTTTTTATCAGTGCATGTCTACATTTGTTATTGTAAAGTAAGATGTCCATTGATGTTCATGGGTGAGGTTGGATGAAGGGCATGGACTACCGCTAGGTTCTGCGTCAAAACACCCTGAAGGTGCCCTGCTTTCCGCAGGGCAAGGCCTTTGGCCATGCTTGGTGTGGGGTTTGAAACCAAACCTCTGCTGGTAGCACCTGCACTGCACGGCCTGGTGTCATTTTGTGTAAAGAAGATTTACCTCCCTAGTCATGCACTGCTTCTGACCTCACATATTACATCACTCATGAAATGTTCTATGACATCACTCATAACATCACTGTACATGGCGGGCAGTGCGAATCATAGTTTCTTCAGTGTTTTTTTAAGTTTAAAATGTTACATTTTAACTGCTATTTCTCTGAACTATAACATCACTTTACTCGTATTTTCAGTTAAAAAAATACATATTTATATGTATATATATATATACATATATATATATATATGCATATATATATTAACGCTCCAATATTTCTCTCTTACAAAGAAATAAAAAGCACTCACGGGTAACGTGTAGATGGGTCTTTATTGCCAGAACAAACGCGTTTCGGCAGTCTGCCTTCTTTGGTGTTACCGGCACACCGTGAACGGCCGTCATTTAAACACCTCTATGCTTAAAGAAAATAAACAAAGGACAGCTCCAGTTTTACAAAAGCAGAGTGGAATGGTTGTAAATAGATATGATGCCATAATGACAGGAAAAAAAAATAGTATCGAGCATACAGAATGAATTATAATGAAAACCGGTAACTATCATATATAACATGGTTACCGCGGAAGTATGTTTGGATAATTGGTGAATCTATGACTTAAAATAAAATAATGTGACCTGATCACATTCACTGTTTTAAATAGCCATGAAAACTTTATCAAACTGCTAGTGAACAAGCCTGCAGGTCAGGCGAAACGCGTCTAGCATTTTCAGCTGGCATTAAAGAATTTTGCACAGACACGGCGTCGATTGCTTTTTTGAAGAAGTTTGGTGAAATATTGTGACCGCGTTTGGGAGGTCTTTTCTTCGTCGCGCCCTTTGTTTTGGAGGCAACAGATGTTCCCATCCACCTGTGGAGTGTGTTGAAATACCGCTGCCCCCCCCGTACCGTAAATCCAGGAAAGCGAGATCGCAACCTGAGTGATTTGAAGCAGTAACCCAACTGAGGACCATATCGTCAGCACGAGTCGGAGGACCTGTGGCGTGTGGACCTGAAGCTGAGGTGAGCGTTTGGCTACACGGACGGGGTAAAGGGAAAGTCAGTGAATTTTCGTAAAAATCACACGCATTGTAGCGAGTGTGAACACTGGCGGTTCTGTGTTTGCGGAGTATTACCGCAGGAGTAATTGTGCAATTATGTCAGCTGCTGAAATTCAAGAGCGGGAGGAAGCCGCATTATCAGTCTTCTGTGATAAAACATAATTGTTTAACAAACCTTCAACAACTGTTGCAGGCGTGAAAACTACGGATGTAATGGCAAGATTTAAACGTTTGGAAAAGCTAAAGCGTACAGAACTTTCTAAATGGTGGGAAGCCAAATCGTTGCGCTGCTACTTGGAAGCCAAAAGAATACCTAGAGGGCTACGAATTTTGGTAGCGCCCACGTATGAGGATCCCAACCCGAATATGCTGAGAGAATGGTCCGATAATAGCCAGGAATCCTCCAGCAGAAGGCTTGCAATTCTCATCAAGCACACTGAGATTGATCGTATTAAAATTCTTGAAGAAATCGATCAAATCCTGGATATGCTTAGCAAGGAGGCCGACCAGCAAATGGTACTTAAATTTATGACGGAAATGTAGGAAAGATTGTCAAAGCTGGAAGCATCTATTAAAGAAAGAAAGGCGCAAAAGTTTTTGCGTGACAAGAACGATTATGATCGGGGGCACATCTACACATTTGCGAAAAAGTTTGAAAGCATGAGGAATTTAAGAATGAATGCAGCCACAGCTACAGGCCAAGCATGTCTTTCTGAGAAAAGCAGTATTCCTAGCTCTGAACTTGACACAGATGCAGAGGAAGGGCCAAGTAATCCAACAGGAGCAGCAATTCCATCTGTAGTTGATGAATTCGATTTTTTAAGGGAGGAGAGAAGCTTCAATTTACGCCCAAGACCCCCTGCAAACAACAGAGCACAAAGAGCAAGAGGCAGAGGAGGAAGAGGCGCAAAGGCTCTAAACTTTGCCAACGACAAAGAGAAGCCCAAATCCAACTTGAAGAAATAAAAGTGACCAATGAAACAACAATAATCAACCTCACTGATATCGTGCTCTCAGAAAAAGAAAAGAACATATTGAAACTTGGCTTGTCGTACTGTCCCCAAATTGATATGGACTATGTGAAAACAAGGGTGGACCTATTCAAATTTATTAGGTCCTTAAAACTGAAAAAAAAAATTGCTGTAGCACCAACCAAACCAGTGCCACCTGTCCATTTGTCCATGCAAGCACAATTTGAGAATTTGGGAGTGGAGGATATGAATTTTATGCTTGAATTACAGCAACTTGGCAACCAAGATGATGCCGGTGCAGGTTCCGGTGAAATTTCTGATGCGTTAAGCACAAGTGAACTGATGACGACTTTGGCGCATAAGGAAGGAATCGATATGAACATTGAAAAATTTACCAATTTTAAACCTCCTTCTAAATTCACTCCCGTGACAGCAAGAGACTCTGTAGACGTATTTAATGAACTGGTCACCAATGAAGTTAAGAATCTGTGTACATCATTAAAGGGAAAGAAAAATGCATTTACCCAACAGTCTAAAGACTATTATAATCTGGTGGATAAATTGAACAGTAATAATGATTGTATTGTCCGTAATGCGGACAAAGGGGGCAACGTGGTCCTTTGGGGCAAACAGCAGTACCTAACAGAGGCGTATAAACAACTTAACAACAGGTTAAATTATGTTAAGGTGAATAATAATGTCATGCAGGAGTGTTATTCGTCTTTTAACAACTTGTTGGTTGATTGGGTCCGGCAGGGTGTGCTAAGCAAAGATGAAATGTCTTTTCTCAAAATTGACTGCCCCACTATTCCGGTCTTATACCTTATACCCAAGGTACATAAAGACATATCTAATCCCCCCGGCCGTCCTATCATCTCGGCCATAGGGAGTGCTTTTGAGCACACTTTTAAATTTGTTGATTCCTTTCTGTGCCCTCTTGTCAAAGCCCTCCCATCGTTTATTTTAGACACGAGCGACTTTTTACGCAAAGTATATGATGTCCCTTGGGAATCGGACTTTCTACTGTTAACCATAGATGCAACGACTTTGTATACTAGTATTCGCCACAAAGATGGCATAAATGCATGCAAACATTTCTTGGGTACTCGTCCGGCAAAATTTTGGCACCATACACAAATGTTACTCAAAATGATTACCATCTGTCTTGAGAACAATTTCTTTTTGTTTAATGGGGAGCTATACCATCAAATTTGCGGGACGGCGATGGGCACCTGCTTCGCCCCCAGCTATGCGAATTTGCATATGGGCTGGTGGGAGGAGCAGGTGGTCCAGACGCGTTGGCATGCAGAGTGGCAAAACAATGTAATGCATTGGAGTCGTTACATTGACGACCTTTTTATTATTTGGAAAGGTACCATAAAAAGTGCTCAGGATTTTGTTAAAGAATTACAAACTAACGATTTGAACCTGAAACTTACTAGTACAATCAGTGCTTCTGAAATTAATTTTTTAGATCTTACGGTGTATGTGAGTGACGGTAAATTGCAGACTAAACTGTATCGTAAGCCCACGGATGGGAACACGTTATTACATGCTACGAGTTTCCATCCGGCCAAATTAGTTAAGAGCATCCCCTATGGGGAATGTCTCAGAGCTATGCGTAACTGCAGTAGTGAGCAAGATTTGGATAAAGAACTTTCATGCCTGAAATCCCGTTTCCGAGCTAGAGGATATTCGGAAGTATGTCTCAATCAAGCTGTCTTAAAAGTCAAAAAGACTAATAGAGAACAAATACTCTTTAACAGAAACAAAAGACCAGTCAAAGTCTCACAACAAGATATTAACCAATGTAGGTTTATCACCACCTCTAACAAACAACAAAATGAATTAAGAACCATTTTCAATAAACATTGGCACATCATTCGTAATGATCCCATGCTTGGCAAATTTGTACAAAGGAGACCCCAATTTACCTTTAGAAAAGCAAGATCCTTGCAACAAGCACTGGTTAGTAATGTGCTACCTAGCAGCACTCAAAATCAATCATCGGCCTCTTGGTTGAGTAGAAGAGATGGATTTATCAAATGCCTTAAATGTAAGGCGTGTGTGTTTGGAAAAAATACTACCTGTTTTCCAGCAGGCTTTTCTCATAAGTCTACACAACAAATTAAGGATCAATACTCGTGTAAGACGGACTATGCAGTTTACGTACTACAGTGCCCATGTGGCCTAAAGTATGTGGGCTCTACCATCCTGCCTGTGCACAAGAGAGTGCTACAGCACTTACGTGCCATTAAAAATGGGGATAAAACTTACCCCGTGGCGCGGCATTTTGATAAATACCACAATAAGAATGCAGAGGGTCTTCTCTATTTTGTTATCGATGCTATCCCAGTAAGTAGCCGGGGTGGCAACCGGGAAAAGAAATTACGCAAACTAGAATCCTGCTATATCATCAGACTAAATACTAAAATCCCACATGGTCTTAATATGGAAGAAGATTTACATACCCATTTATAGGATCCTCTCGCTCTTTATCAATTCGTTTTTTAGGTTTTGTTTTAAGTTTTATTTTATTGTTTTGATTTTGTCACTTATTTGGACAATGAGCATTTATATACAGACCGTTGTGCATATATTGTTGCTGTACATATTGGCCCACTGGGGCAGTACCTGTTTGTTTGTTTGCTTGCTATTTTAGCTTATTTTGCTGAAATTACATTGAGTGTTTTGATCACTTGATTAACCCATCAAAACATCTATTCTGGTCAACCACATACCAATTTGGTTGATCATGACGGGTAAAAGATGAAGACGGCACCATTATGGTGAAATAGACTTCGTCACTCTCTGAGAGCAACAAACTCAATATTAACGTGTACATGTAAATTGAAGATTAACAAAGTCAATTAATGCTGTTGTATTTTGCAACAACTTTGATGAATTGTGTTTTGTAAATAATGCGGCACTTGTCTTTAATCCATATGCTTATAACGCATGAGGCCAAACTACGAGTCTGTTGTCCAGTTTTATCATTGTAGTTCACCATGTGACCTGATCACATTCACAGTTTTAAATAGCCATGAAAACGTTATCAAACTGCTAGTGAACAAGCCTGCAGGTCAGGCGAAACGCGTCTAGGATTTTCAGCTGGCATTAAAGAATTTTGCACAGACACGGCGTCGATTGCTTTTTTGAAGAAGTTTGGTGAATATATATATATATATATAATAGACAGACAGACAGATATATAGATAGATAGATAGATAGATAGATAGATAGATAGATAGATAGATAGATAGATAGATAGATAGATAGATAGATAGATAGATAGATAGATAGATAGATAGATAGATAGATAGATAGATAGATAGATAGATAGATAGATACTTCAAGGTACATATATGTGAACTTAAGTATAATGCACATAAATTTATCTATATACACTTTCTTACACAATATTTTGGTAGCCAATAATTTGGTCACGATATTTATGTACAACAATATTTCATCTTCAGTTCTCTGGCAGTTCCTGAAGGGGTCGATGGCTCACCAGTACCAATAAATTAGTGGGAGAATTGTGGCAAAATGAGGCACTTTCCATTATTGTATCCCTAAAGAATGTCTAAAAAAGCTATAGGAGATGAACACAGTTCTAAAAATTCAATTTTCTATATCCTATCATTTTTCATAATATTTTTCTTCACTTCTACACATCACTACCATTCATTTTTCGTTCCAGCCCTGTTCAAGTAGAATTTATTGCAAGACTGGAGGCTATCATAATGCATGAACCTTTATTGCTGCCCCACATGCAGTCCTGAAAAATAACTTAAATACACTGCAAAGTAAAAACTTCTATTCTGGGGAGCGTGGCCAGCCAAGATCATCGGTTGGATGTGGACGTTATCCACGGCGGCTCTGCTACATACTGATGCAAAGTTACTGCGATGTTGATTTTTCCGATGTGTTTGCCGCCCTGATGGCTTCTGAATGGTGCAGGCAATAACAGGGATGCACCGGGAAGTTCTGATGACCCGCTAGCACAAAGGATTTGGACGGATTCCGCCCGAGCCGCCTGCGGCTAGAGAGGCGGTATACTGATGCAGCTGAGAGACAGGTGACCTTACCTCCTGAAGAGGCCTGGATTTCGCTGCTGTTGCGCTCCCAAAGCAGTGCAGCGCCTCCCTACTGAGCACAGAGAGAACCCACGTGTGTTCGACAACGTCCCGATGAGTGTGGTCTCCAAGCCTAAGTGCAAGCGATCCCGCTCGGTAGCCTCTAGCACCCACAAGAGAATTTTACTCCCAGCACCACAGCCTCAGCCTCTCGGTGGTGGTGGTAGTGAGGCTGAAACGGACTCCCATCAGGATTGAGAGACACCACACAGAGAAAAGAGTTCCAGGTATGATGGTTGCCTGACCTTGTAATGGCGGTGCGAGGGCCTAGGAGGAGCTGGATTGTGGTGCAACGGGCCGTATGAAATTGCCATGTTCTGCGAGGCCCTTACTTATCACCCACTGAGACATGCTGCCAGTACAAGTTCTCGTCCACGACTAATTACTGAGCTCACTGCCTGTACCTAATATGGCGCTTTCCCCCCAGCACTGGACAGCCTATGTCTAGAGACAGCAATCCATTCCTGTGTTCCTGTATGGATGCGGTCGGCTTCCAGGAGCTTGAGAAGAGACAGCACGCTGCCGCTGATTCCCTTATCTGCTCAAATGCTACCATACTTCAACATGTGTGAATGCTGGCACTCTTATGAACAGAACAAGGGTGGATGTAAACTTTTCCATGCACACTATACAAGTAGCCCATACTCTACTAGTGACCTAATGGGGCCCACTCATGATTAGTGCTACGGGTCTTAAGTACTAGAGTCACCCTATCTGTGGAAGATATAATACAATCCAAATAACCTTCCAAACCGCAATCCACAGATCTCCTAGCAGGCTGTGATGTCTCTCTCTCGAAGCATTGCTCTACACTAGGGAAACATTCTCAAGTACCGAGGGGAGGCTCAACCAGTCAACAACCTCAACGGGGACCTTACAACCTATGTGATAAGTATATATATAAGCAGACCCCCCAGGATATTGTGGCATAGATTTGCACATTTTGCGGCACAAAAACAGAAATTTAGCGGCACAAAAATTGACATTTTGCTGCATTATTGTGGCACTTTATTTTACTCGCAATCATCCCTTTTCAGCCTTAAATCAATGGAAACTCTTTTAGCAGAGTATTCAACTTTGAAATAGGCATCACCAGACCCAATTTTGGTTCCCAGATTGTTTGAAAAGTTACCATCGAACGTGAATGGGTAGTTTCATCAGCAATTTGGTAATTAACAGACTCTCATTCTGATGACCTGTGTCTACCAAGAGATAGAAACAAGGGCGTGCAGGAGAAGCGAAGGTTTAAATAGCTTCTGGAAAGACAGGGCTCGGGCACTGAAGTCTCTGGAATGTTTTGGCTGTCCCTGTGTGCAGTCACCCTTTCCAATGAGGCTTCAAGAATAATATGCGTTCTACCAAAGTTTGATCAGTTGAAGGAGATGTGGCCTAGTGGAAGACTGTAGAAGCTGTTTTCTACAGTAGTAAATGTGGTCAGTGTCACAGATGTGTCCCATTGGCTAAACAACATACTCGAGAACTAGTAGACCTAAGTTCTCTTTACCTCTCTGTGCTGCTCTCTCACCTGTGTGCTTCTCCCCCACCTCCTCTTGGTGATGCGCTCGCCCTTCTGTGCTCACCCACCAGTGTTGTTTTCTTGCATGCGTGCTTTTTCCCTCTAACCCAGCTCCACGTTGCTTTCTCTCTCCCTCACTCATTTGCTTTTCTCCCACCCTCCATGCTTCACATTGCTCTCCTCTTACTCGTCTCCTCCCATCTACGTCCTCCATCCACCATGTTGTTTCACCTTTAAACGCACCCTAGTGTCGCTTCAGGACCTCATGTTGCATCCTCTCCCACCAGTCCCCCATGTTGCTTCGGTGCAACCCTGCCTGTGTTGCTTCTCCCAGTCCACTTTGTCCCTTGTAGCTTCCACTCCCATCCCACGCCCATATTGTGTCTCTCACTAGCTTAAAAAAAATGCTTTTGTGGGTGTTTGCTTTTTATTGGCTGGCAAAATAACGATATAGTCTATTTTTCATATTTAGCTTGGGGATGCTGTACAGCATGACTGAAAGGTATTTGCCAGTATGTCCCAAGAGCGAGACCAATAGACTTTGCAAACACTTGCTCTTTCTTTCTGTCTTTAATTCTTTATTTCTCCCTTCTTGCATCTTCTCTCTTAGTTCATTTATTAATATAATCACATCCATCTCAAGTGTTTTCTGGCCAAGCCCTCTCAGCGTACAAAAATACTGCCTGAGATACCTTTAAACACACCTTTAAACAGCATACTCGAATGTAAACCTTTCAAAACAGGATTTTTTTTTGCCACCAGGTGGCAGAAGACTTGGGAAACACGGCATACATTCTGCCACAAATCTCAAGTCAGAAATAGGTGAAGGATTGCCGGGACAACAGACATACAACAAGCAGTCACTCTTTCCCTCTGGGACCGTGCACATACAGTGATGGCATTGATCACCCCCGTCAGGGTCCCACCCCCAGAAAACCCAAGGCATGGGAAATCCTTGCTAATAAATTACACACAATCTACAGATCTACAACATGGCTTATTCTCTTTACCCCTGGAGGAATGCACTCTTACAAGAAAATGACTACATTCTCCAAATTTCGCTGGCAGTTTTGTAAAAATCGCAAGCTTTTTACAATACTGCCGATTTCGCAATTTTTGTGCAAATCGTGAAATTCCGAAATCCTGGAGGGTCTGATTTAAGCAACCACAGCACGGAGACTGCACTCCTCACCGCCGCCGACATCCGCTCCCTCCTCAACCGGGGTGAGACCGCAGCCCTCATCCTACTGGACCTCTCTGCCACCTTTGACACTGTCTCCCACTGCACCCTAATCACGAGACTCCACGATGCCGGCATCCGCGACAAAGCACATACATAGCCCTGTGATATTATCTGTGACACATTTTTTGTTTTAATTTGGTACAGGGAATTGCAATACAGGATTAATAAAGAAACATCAGGTGTACCAGGATAGCGTCTAGTTGTCTCCCACATAAGAAGGTATGCACTTATTATGTAATCCTGATTTGGAGGATAGACTCTAATAGTCTCCTATAGAATAGACCTATCATACCCATAACTTTCCTCCTTGATCTTCTATGACTTTCATATTGTTATATCCAAATACCTCATACAGGTGTTAGTCTCAGTCTAGTTTGGAGAACTTGGACCAGATCTAATAATATTTTAAGTTTGACAAAGACTTTTAACTTTGTGAATGATTATTGATTGCTATATTGACACCCAATTCTATAACTGGTTTTTAATTGTGATATATTTTTTGTAATTATTTCTTGTATAGAGTGTACAAACCTGAGCGGGTTCCTGACGAAGGCCTAGCCAAAACGCGTTGTGTCTACCTACCGCCCATATAGTAAAAATCTGAATAAGAAATGCGTACACTATATTTTTTGACAATATTTAATGTTGATTAGATGTCGTATAAGAGATAATCATGGTATGACAAGACTGTACTGCTATCATATTTTGCACTATTGAGAAATCATTTTGTTTGTATAAAGACATTATGTTGATGAAATCATTTTGTATGTATAAAGGCATTATGTTGATCTATTGATATCTCTAAATGTATATGTTTACATAGAGAAATTAATTTCTTGAAAAATAAGAAAAAGAAAACACAAAAAAATATTTAAATTTTGTAATAATTAAAAAGAATTATTATTTACATATAAGTTTGTTTGTCCCATTATGTATTTGTCATACACATTCTTGTAAAAACATTTTTTAGTCCAGTTAGAGGGATTTCCATTATATTGGGAGTCGTAGTGCAACAATTTTGTTAACTACACTGTGCCCGGTGTTCACTTTTTCCATATGACATCATCCTGAACTCTTCACTAACAATAAACCGCCAAATTAACGCAGTTTCCTCAGCCTTCTTCCACACGCTCCGCCTTCTCCGAAAGACATTCAGACGAATCCCCACAGAATCCAGAAAGATGGTCACCCACGCACCAGCAGACTCGACTAAAGCAACGTACTCTACCAGAAACAGCTCAAGAAACTATAGAACGTCAAAAACTCCTCAGCCAGACTGGTCCTCGACATCCCCCGCCACAACCACATCATGCAACCCCTCCAACAACTCCACTGGCTCCCAGTCAACAAGTTAATTACCTTCAAGCTCCTCACACATGCCTTCAAAGCTCTCAACGATAAAGGACCAGCATACCTGAACCACTGCCTCACATTCCACGTGCCTGCCAGAGAACTCGCTTCGCCCAACTCGCCCTAGCCTCCGTCCCCAGGATCCACAAGACCAGAACCAGTGGAAGATCTTTCTCCTACTTCACTGCCAAGACCTGGAACACCCTGCCCCTCCACCTCAGGCAATTCACGTTGATGACCCAATTTAAGAAAGACCTCTAGACCTGGCTCTTCGAATGGTCCTACACCCAGGGGGATCAGCAGCCCCCCCCCCCCCCAGCACCTTGAGGCCCACACAGATGCGTAGCTGCATTTTAAAAGCCCCTGATTGATTGATTGGCTGATAAGTAACTTCCCGCTGATCAACCCTGCCATTAGACAGTCTCATCTGGCGGGCACTATTGCCTTTATGCCTCCAACGAAGCAGCAACTTAACAGCGTTTCCAGTTACTTTGCCCCGGCTGAGCTGTGGGACAATACATCGGTGTCACCTGCAGCTGACAACATGCCCCTTACAAAGGAAGACCTGTTAGCGTCCTTGCGAGACTTCATGAAGGAGCTCCAGGAGGAACTTAAAGCATACTTAACCTCTTCCCTGGAAGCACTGAGAACCGACACTCACCTTGCTCCAACAAGGTGTAGACTCACTGGGCATTTGCGTTGTAGATCCCGAAACCAAAACTAATTACTGAGATCGCCGATCTGGACAGATAGAAGATATGACCCATACGCTCCGAACACAACTACAGATGGCCCTCCTAAAGTGTGAAGATCTTGAAAATAGATTGTGCCATGATAATATATGGATCAGAGACCTGGAAGAAGGGATAGAAGGCCCAGACCTGGAAGCCTCTGGCCTCCTAAGGAGGTCATCGCCTAAGGTGAAGATCGACAGGGTCCATCGGGTCAGCTCACAGATGCCAGGTGAAACGAAACGTCCACGAGAAGTCCTAGCAAAAGTAAATTCTTTTAAAAGCATAGAAGCTATTGTCCAGGGGGCTAACTGCTCTCTTTTTTAATATATTGTCCGGCAACGTTGCTTAGGCACCAACAGTTCGGTTCAGTGACAGACAAATTGCGGAGAGAGCACATCAAGTACAGATGGATATATCCTTTTTGTCTGGCCTTTGACCTCCACAACAAACTGCATCACGTCACAGATCTTGTTGAGGCCTTGTTCATTTTTGATATCCCAAATCCTGACACTCAACCACCCGAGAAGAATTTAGGTACCTCTCATAGCAATGGGCGTAGTGACCAAATTACGGGCAAATGTCTCTTAGCGACGACTGCGGTAATCCAGAAAACACTGAGCAACTATGGTTGAACATTTCTTCCACATGCATGCCAATATAGTGACAACACCACAGAAGAATCCAAAAGGCTCGGCAAGACATTGTAGAGTCTTCACAACACCTGAACCAACTTCCGGTAACATTACCTTCGCATCGCCAGTGTGCTGATGGGAAGCCTCACGAACAGTTTGGAGCACGGCTCCCTCATATCAGGGCTACTTGTACAGGTCTTGTGATATGCCTTAACTTAAAGTGCAACCATAAGGAACCAATAGCGATGTGAGACCGTTTCACTTTTTATGTTATACTTATACTTGTATCTCAACGATGTACATTTTTGAGGCTCAAATGTTGAAACTGTTAACATTTTGGTAATTTTGTTTCACCAGTTTTTAAGTAAATAGAGGGTATGTAATCATGGGGGCATGAGGGGTGGAGGCTTTTTAGGTGGGGGCGTCCGGAGGGCGGACAGGGCAGGGGGTCGGATCGAGGGTGAGTTAACAGGATATAGGATTGGTCAAGAAGACCTTTGGAGAAGGTTAGTAAGAGTGTTGAGACTTTACTAAAACCATGTTAATCACTACCATCACTTAAAATGTTAATGGCCTTAATTCCTCAGCCAAACACCACAAGTTATGGCAATATCTTTTAGATCAATGCCATGGTGTAGTTGCGCTGCAGGAGACACATCTCAAAAGAGATGAAGACCATAGATTGAAACATAAAAACTACCCTATGATATATATGTACTCGATCACCTCTAAACATAACGGTCTAGTACTGTTACTCCACTCCTCACTGCAATTCAAACCAGAAGGCTATAAAAAAAGGATAAAGTGGGTAGCATTCTTATGGTGAAGGGCCATCTTCGAGATGAACTCCATTTTTGCTCCTTATTCTAATCATGTCCATTTTCTGCACTCACTCTTGACCTTGGTGGGAGGATTGGCCAAGGGGGATATCGTCTTGTTGGGTGACTTTAACCTTACTTGGCATTCGGATCCCGACAGTACTCACCCCAAAGCTCTCAAACAGGCAATTCAAGCATTGGGACCTATAGACACCTGAAGAACGCTACACCCCAACTCAAGCGTTATACATTTTTCTCCCATGCACATCGTACATATTCAGGATTAGATTATGTGTTGCTCAGCCTAGCTATTGGGCAAGACCTGCAAGAGGCTTCAAATCTCCCCATCACCATATCAGATCATGCGCCAGTCTCAGTAACGCTAGACTGGAGTAGTCCACCATCAAGTTACCGTTGTCGTTTTTTCCTCAACTTTATGACAAGAGATCTCCTTCTCTGTGATGATCCATGGAAAGCTATTCGAGAGTTTTTACAACTAAATAACCATCAAGATACCATGCCCTCTAACAATTGGGATGCTTTTGATGTGCATTTGCAGGGAAAATGCTTGGCGCTAATCTCGCCCTTAATGAACAGAGAGCCTCTGAGCAAGTGGGACTCGAGACAGAACTACAACAACTTGAACAAACTCACAAAATCACGCCCATATTAGTCCTTCAGAGGAAAGTGTGAGTCTGACTGTAGGTGTGGGTCCACGCTGAGGTGTTGTTCCCAAAAATCAGTACTTCCATCTTGTCCATGTTGAGTTTCAGTCAGTTAGCGACTGGCGACAGTTCTCATGCAGTTTTGAAAGTTGGTCCTCATGGTGGAGGGGTCTTCTGAGAGTGAGAGGAAGAGTTGGGTGTCATCTGCTTGACATGCAGAAGAACTAAAGCTAATAAGGACATCTTGGTTAAAAGCCATCTTGGTTCAAAGCATTTATCAAGTATTCATTCATCAAGCATCTCAATTGAGGAAAAACAGGGTTTTAGTCTTAATACAAACGCAAAGGTCGTACAGACAGTACATCAAACACACTTAAATGTACCAAATGTCACAAAAGAATACAAGATCAGTCAACATATCACCTCCAACACAGCCTATACAGTCTATGTTCTAGTTTGTTAGCTTGTCCTTGCAGGAAAAGAGATACAAGTAGCATTCAATTTCCAAGAAAGAAGCACATCCTAGAACATTTCGGAGCCACTACCAATTAAGACCCAATATATCCCGCAACAAGGCATTTTGAACAGTGTCAAAATGCAGACTGCAATTTGGAATCAAGGTACATCATTGAACCAGAAATTTCCTAACCTGATGGACTGAACCTTTGAGAGGATTGTATGTACACTCACCTTTGTAAAAAGTATAATGTCTTCTCCTCCTACTATTAGCCCCCTTTCTTGTTTGTGTTGTTTTGTGAGGTTTTAACTGTTTTTACTTTTTTCATGGCTCGCCATTTGATTCCTTACATTATGTTTTGAGTATGAAGATGGGCAACACATATCATGTATTATGTGTAATTTTGAAACAAACATTGATGCATCTTTTAGGATTAATGAATTTAAGAGAACTTGCACAATACTGCTTCTGCACTTATAGGGCATGTAAGACCACAAAACCTATAGGGCATTTAGGACTACAAACATTTAAGCACTCTGGGACATTATTATTACCTGGGTTACAATGTCAATTGTTTAACTTTTTTTTCCTGTAACCAATATTATTATAAATTATGGAATTCAGTAATAGATACTCACTTGTACTATATATGATTAGTTTAAAATGTATGCAATCTGATTAATGAATTTTTAAGATCATTTTTTTCCAGGTACTCTTTCTTCACAGTTCTTTTGTCTGAGTATTTTTCACTGTCATTTATGTGAGTTTATAATGAATTTAAAAACAAGATTGCAGCCACTGCAATAAACGTTCATGAACCCGGACGAAATGCATCAAGTCCTCAAGCCACAATAAATTTATATCAGCATCTTTGCCCTTGTGCGTGCATCTCCTGTTGTGGATTTATAACGTGCCTTATATCTGTGTGTAAGATCAAGATCCGTCAGTTACATGGAACATTCTGACATGCTATTGGAGATGTATAATGAAGAAACCTGCGGACACGGATCTCGACAAAAAGGTAAGGTTTATTTCGGCCTATCGGTTGCGTGGCTTCCCTCCAGCCTGCCAACATCCAATTGCCTGCTGTGGAATCCACGCAACCCAACACTCCTGAACTCACATGATGCTGGCGCACGAGCCAGCAAGAGATAAGATCACTACACATCTTCTCCCTTACAACAATTGTTTTTTTTTAACAAGAATCTATGCCAACAAAGAACATGAAGAGAAAAGCTATGAAACTATGGGGTAGCTACAGGAAAAACAGCATAACAACAAGAGAAAACAAGATTGTTAACAAGCAGTGCAAAAAATAAACAAATACAGATAATATGCATAACTACTCCACATAATCTTTCAAGTAACATGGAGGTCTACAAACTCTCAAACTCCTCACCTCCTCACACTCACCTCACTCCCAGTAACCTTGTACCCTCTGACTCCCTCTCTGCCGGACAGCTCACTACCCCCATCAACATGTAACCGCTAATGCCTTTCGACACCCCCACCTTGGCCAAAGAATACTCCCCACTTTTCTGAAACAAAGCCACCCTTCTCTTGTTCCACCTGTACCCATCTCCAGGACTATGTGCCACTTGTGCACAGATTTAACTTTGAAAGGTCCCAAAAAGTTAGAAAGTCCAGGCCCCACGCAACCTCTCCTAATCTAAACCCAATCTCCCAAATCCACTCCATTGCCTTTACACACCTGTTGAACCTTCTTATTACCCTCACTTCCACACCTCAACGAGAGCCAACCAGGGTGGAATTTGGTTCTTGGCTTCCTCTGTCTCATACACACAAAGGGGGTTACATCACAAGAACCAATCTCAGTAGTGTGATGAGCCCACACCACTTCATCAACCACCCAATATTCTTTCCATCAGGATCGTGCCTTTCACCAATCTGTTGGCCCATTCCACAAGACCATTTCCTTGTGGGCTGTACAGAGAGGTGCCCTTGTGTTTTATTCCACACCCACTCACAAAACTCTGCATGTCAACTGATGTGAGCTGAGTACCATTATCTGTGACCAGAATTTTGGGTAAACCTTCTTCCAAAAACCCTTCTTCCAAAATAGCAATGGTGCTTCTAGTGGTCACCTCCCTCATGAATCTGACTACTAGCCACTTGGAGAAAACGTTCATCATCATCATCATCGCAAATCTAAACTCCGCCCCTAACTCATTCATGGGACCAATGAAATCCAAGCACACAGTGAACCAAGCTTTACCTGGATCCTCGATGTGTACTTGTCCGATTTTACCCCTGTTCTAAGCCTCTTCTCACTGTTCTTACAATCCACACATCTCACTACCCAACTCACAACGCCCTCGTCCATTCCAGGTCACCTAAACAATTCCTGCAACCTTTTCTTGGTGAAGGTCTGGCCAAGATGACCCTCATGCGCAAGAGAATCAATTTTCTTCCTCAAACCTTAGGGGGGCACCAGCTTGTCATTTCTCATAATGATCTCTTGATCACACAACAACAGTTCGTCCAGAACATTTACAAAAGGTCTTACACCAACAACTACAGTACTCTCACATCTGTGACCCTTAATAATTAGCAGCTTAACACATTTCAACACCTCATCGACATCCATCTCTTTACTCCACTCCTCCTTGGTAAACGCAGTTAAATTACTGGAATCACCCACTCCAGATAACAGTGCCACTGCACCTTCCATCTCTCTTGAAATTACTGCTTCTCTATCCACCACTTCCCAATTCATTGATAAACGAGATAAGCAATCAGCCTGAATATTTCTCCAACCAGGAATATGTTCAATGTTATATTTGTACTCCTGTGACCTGGCCACTAACCTTGCTAGTCTCGCCGACCCCCTCTCTGCACCACCAGGAAGTATAACTCTGACAAGGGGCTTGTGATCAGTGCGAAGCATGAAATCCAACCTCCACAAGTACGTGCGGAAATACTCCAATGACCATGCTGCTGCCAATGCCTCTCGCGCGATAACTGAATAATGACGTTCCGTTTCAGTCAACGAACAGGACGCAAATGCCACAGTCTTTTCCCCTGTATCATGTACCTGTAACAACACAGCTCTGACACCGGTGGCACTTGCATCTACAGTCAAACTGCACCAAAATCTCAGAAGAGCAAATCTCCTTCTTTATTCTCTCAAAACTCTCCTGTTTCTCCTCACCCTACTGAAAACGACTCCCCTTCCTCAACAAACACCTCATACATTCAGTTATTGCAGCAAAATGTTTTACACATTTGGAATAGCATTCCACAAGGCCCATATAAAGGACCTCAACTGATCTTTGTCACCTGGACTGAGAACTTTTTTTATGGCTTCAAGAAGATTTTTCTTTGGTAGCAGACCTTCACCTATTTTGGTATGCCCTAAATAAAAGATTTCTTTTACCAACAATCTACATTTGTCTTTTCTTAGTGTGAGGCCAGCATCTATCAAACATTTTAACACTTGTTGCAGTACCAAATTATGTTCCTCCTCAGTTTTACTGAAAACAAGAATGTCGCCTTGAAAGAATATCATGTTCTTTAACCCTTTGAAAACACCTGACATCATGCGTTAGAAGACACTGGCAGCAGAAGAGAGTCCAAACGGCATCCTGGTGAATTGAAATATGCCTTCCATTGTGATACAAGCTGTAAGACTCTTTGACTGTTCATGCAGACGAATCTGATGGTATGCATTTTTTAGATCCAGCTTTGCGAAAAATATTCCTCCATTCAACAATAACAACATCTCATTTATGTTGGGTAACGGAAAATTGTCTGTAATGATCTCATGATTCATCCTCCTTAAGTCCACACAAAAGCATAGACATCCATCGGATTTCCCCGTGATAACCACTGGAGACACCCAACTAGACGCCTCCACAGATTCTATTATTCCATCCCACAACATCCGATCCAGCATTGTTTTCACCTCCCCTCTGATGGCTTCAGGTACCCTTCTCAGCTTATGCTTAGTTGGAATGGTCCTCTTTCTGAGCTTGATTTCATGAACATACCCTTTCCACTGACCCAACTCCTCCCTAAACATACTACTGGCTTCCTCCAAAATGTTCTCAATGTCGGTTTCCTCCACCAACATAACTTGGTTGGATGCCCTAGGATTTATTATTATATGCAAATCGAGCTGGTGTACCCACCCCAATATTGGTTGACCACTTTCTGCAATGTATACTCTGCCCCATTTCTCTCTTGACTTAAACCCTATTGGAGCTGAAAAGTATCCTAAATTATCAATGGTCTCACCCTGATACCCCATAGGGTTGATGTCTTTGGGAGTCGGGGATACTTAACTCCATTTGCTTGACTTCTGCTTGCACCACAATTTATTCAAGTTTAATGGCAGCTACTATTTACAAAAGCAAGGAATAGCTATGGGAACTTCTTTTGTCCCAAAATTTGCAAATTTAATGATGGGATGGGTGGAAGGCAGAGGTTGTAATGACAGAGGAAAATCTGAACATGTTGGAACTTATTAGGATTTGGACCTGCTTTATTGATGATTTATTTATATTTGGGAATGAGACAGTTTGGAATTGTTTAACACCGCCCTTAATGAAAATAAATGTAATTCAAAGTTCACTTATAACATCCCTGTGGGAAAAATTATTTCACGTATATTCATGTTTTTTTATCAAAAAATCTAAGAATATGTTGCAAAATTAATAGAAAGGTCACATCATGCAACAGTATGCTGCATGTAAATAGTGGGCATCCAAAAGCATTAAAATAGAGTGTGCTGAATGAAGAGTTGTTGCGGGCCAGGCGAAATTGTTTGGAAAGGGACATTTTCGAAAAATAAGCTGAGGAAATGTTGGGACGCTTTGCACAGAAAGGATATGCAGCTGAAGTGCTTAAGGATGCCCTACAGAAAGCACATACTAAAACATATGAGGAACTTTTGATGGTGAGAAAAAAATAATTAAAAGAATACAGCAACATTTGTTTCATTATGGATTTTAATACATCTCTCATTGATTACAAAAAGATGATTACAAACAATTGGAAAATCCCTAAAATGGACAAGCATTTTGAGAAATTCTTTTGGCTAATCCTCAAATCACTTTTAGAAAGGTAGCATCTTTGTGAACCTTTCAGAAATAGTAGGCATCCAAAAGCATTAAAATGGAGTGTGCCATATGGAGAATTGTTGTAGACCAGACAAAATTGTTAGGAAAGAGATGATTTAAAAAACAATCTACGGAAATGTTGGGGCACTTTGAACAGAGCGGATATCCAGTTGAAATTCTTAAGAATGCCCTGCAGAAAGCACACACTAAAACATGTGAGGAACTTTTCATGGTAAGAAAATAAAAGATAACAATGTTCGTTTCATTTTCATAACATTGAATTAAAAAGATGATTAAGAAAAATTGGAAAATCCTTAAAATGGGCAAGCATTTTAATAAATTCTTATGGGTAATCCTCTAATCACTTTTAAAAAGATAGCATCCTAGGAAAATCTTTTGACACAAAGTCATATGTCACCAGTGAAGAAATGGAATTAGCTAGACTAAGAAAAACAGGCTTTTGGAAAGTTCATAGTGCTAGGCCTGTGAACATTGGATGAATAAATCTGAGTATACATTGTATAATAATCGACAACAGAAAATCAAAGAGTTCCTCAAATGTGAGACAGAGCATGTTGCAAATGTATTACAATGAACTTGTTTCAAGAACTATGTTGTGGGCAGTACAAGTAACAAAGTGAGATTGAGAGTTTTACGACATAAAAAAGGATTTCTCATAAGAAAAGATGAAAGGGGAGAAAATTGTGAGTTAAAGCATCGGGCAGCGGAATCGAGATTATTTGTAATTATGGGATCTGAGGCCCCTCAGGGTCATAATTTCGATGCAGAACTATGTGTCAATCTGTAGGCATGTGCTCTCATAATGAAGGGATGAAAATACTGTCTTCCTTGTGTCTTTCATGTTTATACATTTATTGTTTCATTTTTGATGCAGATATTTTCAAACAAATAGAAAATTAAATGGTATGAGCACTTTGTATAATTTTTACACTTTATTAGGATGAAGGCATCTCTGCACTTTACGGCAAAAGTATTTTCTCATAAAGACTTTGCTTATGAAATAATGGTAAAAATGTAAGGAAATCATGTTTTATATGTATAATCCTCAATTTCATGAAATAGACAAGTGGTTTCTTTTTATTAAATTTTATCTTAGGATGCATAGGTCGTTGATGAGCTAGATAATGAAAAGATATATGCATTTATGAGTCATCTTTGTACTTTTGTGTTTAAGAAGGTGCTTTGTACTATGATAGAAGAGGCACTTGGGCACTAGCACTTTACTCAGAAAACCTAAAGAATTAAATGATATATGTACTTATGATTCATCTTTGCATTTTGTTATGAGAAATGTGCTTTGGATTTTATGATGGCAAAAGCACTTGGGTACTAGCACTTTACTCCTAAAGGCATTTTGGTACTTGCACTTTACTCCTACAATATGGAGAAGACTGGTATAGTGCAGGTGGTGCTATAAGAGGTAAATAACACAGAATTTTGTATCATTCTTGCATCTTGTCAATTGAAAGCATGGTTTCACTTTTATGACGGCAGAGGCAATTATGGCAATTATGTGCTGGTAGTTTGATCATGAGAAATTGAAGTAATTCTAAATTGAAATGGATTAAACAGGGGTATACATTCAGACTGTGCTCAAGAAGAACGTGAATATTTTATTTTATTTAATGGACTGATCCATGCACCAGAAAATGTTGAATACGCTCTAACTTCTTAAGATGTATACGAATATTTATGAAATTGAAAAAATAACGATTTCAAAGATGAATTCAGGGATGCAAAAAGTCTCAATGGAGAAGGGGAGATAGGACCACGTACATCCTCCCTAGTCAAAATACTGCATCACAAACGAGTATGGTAGCTTCAACAATAGGAAGACTGGCTGTTCCCTATCTGGGAATACAAGTGCGGGACCAATTTTTGAAAAGTCACTGGAATAGTGTCAGGATGCGTGGGAAGACTATTCTTTTAGAAGAGGAAGCCTCACACAGAATTTGAGTCATGCTTCATCATAAGCAACCTCTAACCACCCTGGTAGGACACTGCCACCAGGGTGGACTTAAACTCCTGGTGGACTCGAGTGAAGGAGTGAGTTCTTGGATAAAGATCTACTGGACAAATCGTGGGATCCATATAAATTAAAAATACCTTGTGGTTCCCCGGTATATCACCATTAATAATGGGGACCTCAGGTATATCTAAAAACAAGAATGAGATGATATTTAAGGACAATGGTTCAAACCATCTCCATAAGCCGACATGTTTCTGCCCTAATGTTTAGCTTATGCAGGTCTGTGGCATTCTTCAGGGCTAAGGATCACTAATTTATATGACCTAATTGAAATATATAATGGACAATACCCAGGTGAATTCTACGGTTGTATGTGATTTCACCAAAAAACGATTTCATGGAATACCATTACTGGGAAACCATTTCATCTAAACTGTTTAATGGAAATTTTCACAATGAATGGCAATTACTTTTTCGTAGAAACCAATTCATAGAAAGTCTTTTTGGTCGAAATTGGCATTTAAATGCTTATTTATTATGTGTAAATGCAATGGTTACTGGTCTTAATTTCAGAAACATTTTTTTCGGAGATATTTAATTCAGTGCTTTACTTCAGGGGACATTTTTTCCTGTATATCATTTACATTGTCAGACAATTACTTTGGATGCTTTTAATTCTATGACCCATCACCACCCGTAAACAACATCCATCACTGACCCATAACAACCCCTAAACACCATCAATCCCTGCCCCCTAAAACCACTCAACACCCCTAAACAACACTCATGCCTGAAACCTTAAAGCCCTATCTACCCCACAAATCCACCATCCCTAAACCCTAAAATCATTCCCTGCCAGCCGCGGCCCGTGCCGGTAAGAGCGGTGGGTGGGGTTGGGAGGGATTTGACAGACGACCACAAGGGAAAATTGAATAAATAATTAATTTCCTCTCTTCGTCTGTTGAAATCCCCCCACTGCCCCACCGCTCTTACCTGCACGGGCCACAGCTGCTCACTACACCTAACTCTACTCATTCCAGAGCCCTAAAACTCTTTCCTACACCTAAATCCTACCCATCCCATACATCAGCACACTCAAACTCCACCCTTCCTTAAACTCTAAGAAACACTCACCTCTCTTAAACACAAGCCATCCATGGCCCATAAGAACTCTTCATCCTAAACTACTCATAAATGTACACTAAAAACCCCTCTCTACATCTAAACTCTGATCATCCCTGAATCCTTTAAACCCCTCACCACCCTAAACTCCACCACATCCTGAACCCTATAAACTCTTCACCACCCCAGCCGCTACCCATAATTGAACCTTAAAAACCCACACCAGCCCTAAACTCTGCCCATCCATGAACCCTAAAACCTCTCGACAACCATATACTTCACCCATCCCTAAAATCTAAAAACACCTCACACACCTAAACACACTCATCCATGAACCCTAAAAAAGCCCTCATTACCCCTACACTCCACCCATCTCTGAACCCTAAAAACCTTCTATGCCATAACGCCAATTATTCCTAACCTCTAAGAACCCCCTCATCACCCTAATCATGATCCATCCATGAGCCCAAAAACCCCAATGTAGTCCTAGACTCCATCCAAATTTAAGGTAATTTTGGATTTTCTTTAAAATGATCTTTCCTTTAAAATGCAAATGTTTCCTTTATGTTTTATTTTTTTGTAATTCCTTAAAATTGTTTTTCCTTAAAATTGATTTTCCATGATTTGGTTTCCTCCAATGTGGTTTCTATGTTTTAATTTTTCTATTAATTCACGTACTGCTTAATCCTAACTGAGCATAGATATATTAACCCTCATTTTTAGTGAGACCGACTTCCTGACTTGGGAGGAGACGATGTCCTCTATAGTCACACATTCGTCAAGAGCTGCTGGTGTTGAACGGTAACACATTTATTCTGTTAAGTTAGCTTCTACTCTTTGTGTTTCTGTGGGGACTATCATAAAGTCAGAAGTTACATGTTCACTGGAAAGCTGGTTGTACTGATAATACTTGCGTGCCACAGTAAGGAGTCCTGCCGTGCCAAAGGGCCAAAGTGCACAGATGTCTAATCTGTTAGCCCACCAACGCCTGCAACCTCCCTTGCCTATCTACAAAGATGATGTGGGAGGAGACGATGTCCTCTATAGTCACACATTCATCAAGAGCTGCTGGTGTTGAACGGTAACACATTTATTCTGTTAAGTTAGCTTCTACATTTTGTGTTTCTGCAGGGACTTTCATTAAGTCAGAAGTTACATGTTCACTGGAAAGCTGGTTGTACTGATAATACTTGCGTGCCACAGTAAGAAGTCCTGCCGTGCCGAAGGGCCAAAGTGCACAGATGTCTAATCTGTTAGCCCACCAACACCTGTAACCTCACTTGCCTATCTACAAAGATGATGTGGGTAGGGGTTTATCAGGATTCAACAGTTCAGCATGTACACATTATGTAAAAATGCCAAAAGGGGTTGTGTAAGCATTATGTGACAATGACAAAGGGGTTTTAGTGCTTGTCTTACTGTACCAAAAATGTATAAAAGATAGGTCTGAAACCATGCTTATCAGTTTCCTCTCAGGTGTCTGTATGATGGACTCCTCTCATGAGATGTAATAAAACCTGTGTTTTGTTCCACTCCAGTGTCGATCCTCATTTTGTGAACCTATAGAGAAAGGGTGGGTCTGCACCAGTGAGATAGATAAGATATCTATCCCATTGAAGGACACAGCTGGACCAGAAGGAGGTCGTTTTGACAGGACAGAAACACTAAGGGGCGCCCCGCAGACTGAGACTTGCTCTCGTGGCCAAGGTGATTTTCAGCTTATCGACTTGACCTTCGTAGCGGCTGTGTGTCTGAACTGGGGCTCTTCAGTTGGCATTTTGGAGGTGATCTATTTATCAGAGGATCGTCAGGTGGGAGTTGGAGGACTGCGTTCAGGTAGGATTGAATTGGTTGTCTTTTTTGGGTTTTGTATCGGTACAAAAAACTTTTGTAAATGTTTTTTGCAGGTAATGTGAGAACTTTTTCTCATCTTTTGGTTTTGGTATAAGAGTCTCTTAACGCTATTGTTAAGAAGTATTTGGTAAACATGCCTGTTTTGAGCACACTTCATGCATTATGTTGTTGTTGCAACACAAATAGTATTTTGGAAGAAAGACAGCCAGCGCCTCTAGAAGGCACTCTGAATTATGAAATGTACATTAAATACGGTATTTCTTTCATACTGTTTAGCACATTGTGGAACAAATATACGAAGGCAGATGCCAGTTTACAGTGGAGGGCCGTTTCTACCACTAGGCAGGCCTAGACGGCCGCCTAGGGCGGCAAAAGGTGGAGGACGGCCGGCGGCAAAAAAATTAAACCTCAACAGGAAGCACTCCCAGATATAAATAAAGCAGGTGCCCGAGTTGAAGCTCAAATTCAGTAACGCATTAATCAGCCCAAAAAATTCATGAGCTCGGTTGAGGCTGGGAAGGTGTGCTTTCTCCCCATATCTACCATCAAAAATTAGCTGCGATCCTTGGTGGAGGTCCTTGCATCCATGACTTTCTCGCGCGCAATCCCCGTGTAGTTCCTGTTAGGCCAGATAGTGTAGCGCCTTCAATTCCACCATCGACATGACACGTCACATTCGGCATGGCTGTGCGTGCGCCGCCGGCAAGAGGCAGAGAGAGAGAGAGAGTTCCCGCTGCGGCCTGCAGGCCTATCATGTACCGGGGGAGGCTGGGGTGGGATCCTGGTCGGCTGCAGCAGGAAGGTAGATGTAAAAAAAAATATAGGGGGCTAAAGGCTGAAAAGAAGTGATGAGTCCGTAAGGTGAGTTACTTCTTTATTTAGGCAGCAGGACACACGGACATACAAAGTGCCAGCTCCCTCCTTCTCTCTCTCCCTCTCAACCGCCTCTCTCTCTGGCTTCTCGAACTCCACTCGAACGTCCACACGAAGGTTCCACGTGGAACTCTACAACTAGAACCTAACACAGCCTGGTCAGTTAGTTATAACCTGGCCCAGGCTAAGTATTAAGTAAAGTAAGCAAGCAGTAAGTTGAGCGGTCGTGTCTGGAGCGACGGGGGGTTTTGAACTGAATGCAGGGCCAGCTCATTACAAGCACTAAAACCATAGCTGCCAAGGTTTCAGAATGCTATGTGTGACATTTGCATAATTTCAGTGTAATTATGAGTGACATTTGATTTCAGGGACTATGAGTGACACTTTCTGGCAAGCAACATAAAGATGAGGGAAGCACATAAATATCAGGAAATGCACTGATTTCAGCAACGAGAAACACTAAGAAGATTTTAAACGTACTGCACAGTACCAGAAATTGAAGGGCACTAATCTAGTACTCTTACAGATACTCGGTGGGGGTGGCAAAACTAACTTTACTTAACTGTTCTTGGTGATCCGATCTTCGTCCAGGCAGCTGTATCGCTGTGTGTCTGGCCTCGGCCATTGACTCTGCAGCAGGCTAAGGGCAGCCTCTTGCCACCTCTGACGGCAATCATTTTCGGTTTGCCGCCGGTGCCCGTGAATTCAGGCAGCTTGTCGGAGTCCTCTCCTGGCAGCCGCTGCAAACAAACAGACGCGTGGTAGAGGTCAACAGCTAGATGGTCTTGGTTGACATAGCTGTGGAAAAGATACATGGTGCTGGGTGCCTGCTTTGCAATAACCTAATTGTGCCTGAGCTAGTGCCATGGCCAGAGGCCTGCATTTCCTGGACAACATTGCTGTCGAGATCACAGGCAGCATTTCAGCTTTAGGCTGAGGTTGTCTCCACACCTGGAGGTGAAGGATCTAGAGAGTGTATTGTAGTGCAAACCAGGGCAGGGTCTGAGAATATATTGTTATGGTGCCCGCTGCCTCTGTTCCAGACATTGAGGCCCCTGGGGTCACTCTTGTATTGGACTCAGGGTCATTGTCAGAGCTACAGGTGGAAGTTCAAACAAACACAGGAAGAGTGTCCTACTCTACTGGGCCTATGCATGGTGGTCAAATAACAAGTTGCCACTGGGGTGGTTAGCAGTCAAATCTTGGTCTGGGAGGAAGGTCTACCGTACAGCAAACCTATAGAACCAGAACAGGTGCAAGTACATGCTCTGGTAGCTCTAGAGGCACACAGAAACGTTATCTTGTTTCTAGCTCATAAGTTACTTTCAGCCAAACAGACAAAGGACAGGTTAGATCTATTGTTCTACTAGCCAGGTATGACCACCATACCCAACATCTAAAGTGAGTGGCAAGACTAGAGGCCATTTCAAGGCTCCTTCATTGCCTCTACCAATGATTGATGTCCCATGTGAGATGATGGACACAGGCCAAAAGTGTGTCTAAGGTGTGGTGGACCATGCCAATATGTACGCCGAGGTGGTGTCTCTGAGATAATGGCGAGGGCCCTCTTGCACTCATCTTCATGGTTGGATTTCCAAAGAATGTGATATCCGGCCAAGGAACAAATTTTACCTTTTCTACTTTGAGGGAATGTGAGAGCAAGCTAGAGTGATTTAACGCATCGCTGTGTGCCAACCAACACCAATGTGTTAGTGCAATGCTTCAAAAAGACCCAAAAGAGCATAATAGAAACTCTATAAAAGCAGGAAATGATTGAGGCTTCTAGCCTGGATGACAGGGGGAGAGAGTGATGGCAGTAAAAGGGAGAGGGTGGCATTTTTCAATTCTCGCCTAGGGCGGCAAATCACCTAGAAACGGCCCTGTTACAGTGGCCACTTAAATGGTACCTTTGATTTGAATAAACTGCAATATGTAGAAGAGCAGCTCTTTAGGAGAAAAAGTAGGCAGAGTATGTTTGATGCCGTAGGGTTATGGGAAAAACAAATTAAACAGAAACCGATTAAAGAAGAAAAGGATAGGAAGAAATTTGAAGAACAGACTATTGTACAGAAAATTAGAGAATTACAATTAAAAGCACAAGAAGAGAGTGTAGAAAGTGATGAGAGAAGGGTTAGACTTTAAATGCAAAAAGTATATATATGGCCAGGGCATCCCTGGTTGCCTGAAGGCCGTGGCAGCAACTGCCATTTCAATCAGACAATCAGCAGGACTTGTACTGGATCATAAATTGACGATTTTTGTTCCCCATTCAGTTGATGTATTATTTAACCAAACTAAGACACAACATTAGACGAGTGTTCGTCTTACCATGTACGAACTCACTATGTTAGCACCACACATTACACTTAAACGCTGCCTGAATTTAAATCCACCTACTTTGCTGCCATTGCCCTCTGAACAGCCTAGTGATATACATGACTGTATTTTTACCACTGAAGAACAAACAAAGGGTCGAATGGACCTGACTGACATGCCCCTGCCTGATGCTCAGGGTGAATTGTATGTAGATGGATCTTGTTTTAAGGTACCCGATGGCACCACGACTACAGCTTATGCTATTACCACACTGCATACAATTGTGGAGACAGCATGGAGAGTCAGTTCAAAATTTGCTGACTGCATTAAAACTACCAAAGCGAGTGGCTATTGTCAAGTGTAGTGCGCACCAGAAAGTAGTAGATTATGTTAATTATCAGATTTCATTACAAGACCGGAGGCTACATTATGCATTAATCCTTTAATGCAGTCACAAGCAGCCGCACTACATCATAAAGAAGAAACAGTTCTAGAATGTAGTGAGCAGGGTACAAATGGCATGAGGCACAGACAGACTGCCTCTTTTAAATGCGGCTCACAGGCAGATAAGTAACAATCCTTTTCTCTCCTTAGATATTATCTCTTAAGATCTTTTACTTGCTTAAAAAAAAAAAAAGAGAAAACTATGATTTACTACTAACTTTCTGATTATCCTTAACGTTTCTTTCACCCTGCATTATGTTATTAATGTTCCTCCTCGTATAGGCGCGCAACTCCGTGTTATCGTGTGTCTGACTACGGGCCTTATCCGCCCCCCCTACCCCTCCCATCGACTTCCTATGGAGGTTGTCGATCCTTTTTTGCCACTCGCGCGCATAAAATATTTCCCCTTAAACTAACAAATTTTTGCAGAGTAGTAAAACTTACATACCAAAACTCTTCTCCGTTATTAACGTAACGTTTGTTACCTTAAGAAAACCCCAATTTCGTTTTTCAGACAAGTTCGTCGCACTCGCTTAGACCGAGCGAGCGCGTCATAAGCTTTTAAGAAATGCACCATAGCAACGGTGCACGCTCGCATGGCAACCCCCAAGGCACTTTCCTCTAACGCTGACGCTTCTCCGTCAGCAGCTAAGCTCGAGCGAGAGCTTCAGTTACTCCGCTCGGATCAGCTGCTGCCGGAGATCGCACCTGGACTCATTTTAAGAAAAATAATATGTTTCAACACCTGAAACAAGCCTCAAAAATTCAATCTCAAGCCTAGCTCTTCTTTCAACCAAGCTCTTGACATCTCACATGCTTTTTGCATGTTAACTGATTTATTATAATAATATTTGACTCCTTATTAATTGTCCCATTTATACTATCTTTACAAATTAACATAAAAAAAAAAGGGGAGAATTTAACATCGATCTAAAAATATCAAAAATAAATAAAAAATATATTTAAAAAAAACATTACACTGGGCTCCGTCTTCCCGGACGTTGCATCCATCCCAGAGTATTCCCCCCTGGAGGATAGAGTGCTGGATGGACACGTTCCGGACAGCACGATCTCACTGATCTACAAAAAACTGATCAATGACCGCTCGGGATTGCTGACTGCCCTTCGTGAGGCTTGGGTTGCCGATGGACTGGAGCTGGATGACGAGGACTGGACCTCTGCGGTGGCCTCCCCGAAAGAGGTGGCCATACCAGCCCGCCTTCGCTTCGTCCAGCTCAAGATACTCCACAGAGTCTACATGACGGGGCCAAGGCTCCTGCGTATGGGCTATGCTGTGGACGGGTTGTGTAAGCGTGGGTGTGGCGCTTTGGGGACCTTTCTGCATATATTGTGGGAATGCCCGGAGGTGGAGCGATTCTGGCGTGGTGTGCATGAGGTCCTGCATGTGGTTACGCATGTGGTGCTGCTACCCGAAGCGAGGAGATGCCTGTTGAATGTGTGGGAACCTACCGACTACTCGGCGCCACAGACGTGGTGGGTGACTCTGGGATATATGGTGGCCAAGCGTGATATTGCTCAACTGTGGGGATCCCAGAGGTCCCCGACTGTCTCGGCCTGGAAGGAACATATGGATTGGTGCATGTTTCGGGAAAAGGTGGTGTATGTGGCGAGAGGTAAGCCTGGGACATGGGTGAAAGTATGGGGCCCCTGGAACGCCTACCGCGGGGGAATCTGTGCTCCGCCGTTATTGCCCGATCCGTCGCCTGCCCCATCCCCTTAGCCGACCCATCTTCCTTGTTCCGGACATTGAGTTTACCCAGCCCTAGTCCTGATCTCTTCCCCTTCTTGATACTCCTATGGACTGGTAGGGTCCCCCTCTCAGGGGAGCACATGCTGCTATTTCTGATTGTGGATTGCCTTGTGGGTTTGTTTTTCTGGTTGTTCTTTCAGTTCAAAATGAAACCGTACAGTGGGGTCCGGATGGTGTGGCTATCAACGCTGCTCACTCCTGTGCATCTTCCTCAGCCGCAACACACGCTCTACAATGTGTATCATATGCTCCTTTTGTCTGCTAGCGGCCGGCCGGAAGGTTGTAGGCCCATCTTTGTATATTTTTTGAGTTTTGTAATAAACGGTTTAAAAAAAAAAAAAAAAAAAAAAACATTAATTTAATTAACAATAATTAATACATCTACTCTTCAGAGATTATTTTGTTTCTACTTACCGCCCAAATGTCAGACCTTGACTCTGACGATGCCACCGCTAGTTCCCCACTGCACAATAATGACTCCTTTAAACAATTCTTGCAGAAAGAAATGCGATCCTGCATATTATCTACACTAAAAGAAGTGATGTCTACTAAAAGACCTCTTCCCCACGATCAAGACGACCCTATATATGACACCAGAATTCCCGGAAAAAAGAATAAAAAAATAAAAAAACTGCGAACATCCTTTTTATTACATCACGGGAGGTCGTAGCACCTCAGTTGATTTTCAAGGTCCTAGTACCTCATCTATGTTGAGAGGCCCTCACGCCTCAAATGAGAACGGTGCCCCTTGCGGCATAAATTTGATGGGTGTCCCTAGCGGCACATATTTGACTGGTACCCTTCGCGGTACAACCTGTTATGACGGGAAAGATGTCGCAGACTCTGATTCAGAGGAAGAAAATTTTCACAACCCATATGATGAATTCGCCTTGGACCTTGATGATCAAAACCAAGACCTAGACCTTAACAATCCTGATGAAGGAGAATCCCCCTCCTCTTCTGATAACGCTATACTAAATCCCTTAGGGGAAGAAATGTTCTCCCCCCTAAGTATCTCACATCCTAATGGCTCAAAATGGTTCCCTCAGGAACACGTTTCTAAATTCATTAAGAGATGGCTAAGAAACTCTCTCGAAAGAGAAACAAGGAATACTCTAAAATCAGAGTGCCCTAGACCCACCATTCACGAAAAGGTCTCTCAAACCCCTGACCTCGACCCCGACCTGATAAAATTCTTATTCAAACTAGGGAAAGACCCTAGAAGAGGTCTGGAGAGAGCACTCAAGGGCTGCCAGGACCACCTTCTTGACGTCCTCGGCCCCCTAACCAGAATCCTAGACCTAGCTGAAGAGTCTCATATTTCAAACACGCCTCTCAATACCAACCTCATTCGCGGTTGGAGCCAAAGAGCTATTGTCCTCCTTGGAAATGCAAATTCGAGTCTAAACATCGAAAGAAGGAGAACTATCCTTACAAAGATCAACCCCAAACTCAGTGACCTGGCAGAAAAAGAACCATCTGACAACCCTAAGGGTCTTCTCTTCGGAAAAGACGTGATTAAATCAATCGGCAAATACGTTGCCACCTTTACCGCCCTTGATAGGGCTCAAACAAATATGAAGCGTGTTTTCAACACAAACCTTTTTGGTCAGGCTGGAAGAAGGGGCCGTTCTTCCGGCCGTAGTACCCAGCGGCCCTTCTCGTCCTTCAGAGGTTCTGGTAGAGGCTTCTACCCCTCAAATCAACAATTCTACCCTCATCGAGCCAGAGGACCACGCAACAAAGGCTACAGATCACGGGTAAACCCAAACGCTTCCAACCTTCCATGTAAGTCTTCCTCCTCTTTCCCCTTCTTCCCAAGTAGGGGGCAGACTAAAACTCTTCTACCATGTTTGGGAGTCGCTAACTCAAGACCCCTGGGTTCTAGATACCGTTCAGGGTTTCAAAATAGATTTTATAGAGACTCCCTTTCAATCTCACCCCCTAAACCCTCTAACCCTTTCAGTCGAACATCAGAAAATCGTCGAAGAGGAAATCTCTTCAATGCTCAAAAAGGGAGCTATCGTACAGGTACCCTGGTCTTTAAAAACATTTATCAGCACCCTTTTCTTAGTTCAAAAAAAGGACAAAGGATGGAGACCAGTGATAAACCTTCGAGAAGTGAACAAATACTTAGTTTACAGACATTTCAAAATGGAAGGTATTCACCTCCTGAGGGACCTTCTTCTGGAAAGAGACTGGTTAGTAAAACTAGATCTAAAGGGCGCCTACTTTACCATTCCTATGGCACAAGAACACCAGCGTTTCTCCAATTCAGCTGGAAAAAACATCTGTATCAATTCCAAGCTCTTCCCTTCGGCCTTTCCTCCGCCCCCTGGTGCTTCACCAAAATCATGAGGACTATTGTCTCTATCCTGAGAGAAAGGGGCATTCGTCTCATTGTTTACCTAGACGACATCCTCATCATGTCCCAAGTCTACTCCCAAATTCAGAGAGATCTGAACACCACCATCCATCTTATCGAAAGTCTTGGGTTTATTATAAACAGGGAGAAATCTATCCTCACTCCCTCCAAATCTCTAGAATTCCTCGGATTCACTGTAGATACTTCAAGCTGTCTCCTCCTTCTCCCTACCAAGAAAATCGCCAAAATCCGGAAAGAGATCAGATATGTTCTAAAACAAGATTCTATAACCGTAAGAGAGTTAGCCCGACTGATAGGTCTCCTCTCCTCCAGCATCCAAGCTATCTTCCCGGGCTCACTGAATTACCGTGCCCTTCAGAGATTAAAAGGGAAAGCTCTCAAGTCTGGTCTCTGGTACGAGGACTCTGTGATCCTGGACCAGGAGGGCAAATTAGAACTTTCATGGTGGCTAGAGAACCTGGACGCCAGGAACGGCAAAGCAATATTTGGTTCTGCCCCGGAATTCGTCCTGGAATCAGACGCCAGCCTTCACGGTTGGGGTGCTCGCTTCCTCGACCAAAACACTGGTGGCGCATGGTCACTTGCGGAATCTTCCCACCACATAAACTTTTTAGAACTTACAGCCGGTTTATACGCCCTAATGAGCTTCAAACACTCTCTTCAAGGCAGATCTGTTCTTCTCAAGATGGACAACATCTCTGCAGTATCTTATATCAACCGCCTTGGCGGTACCAAATCAGCAGACTTATCTGCTTTAGCAAAAAAACTGTCTGGAACACAAGATTTCCCTGAAGGCGGAATACCTTCCTGGGAAGTCAAATCTCTCTGCAGATTGGAACTCAAGATTCCACTCAGATCGTACCGATTGGAAACTCAATGTGAACATTTTCAATACTCTCTGTCTTTTTTGGGGTCCACTAGATGTGGATTTGTTCGCCAGCAGACTGTCATCCCAACTCCCAAAATATTTCAGCTGGATGCCAGATCCGGGAGCTCTAGCGGTGAATGCCTTTCTTCAATGCTGGTCAAACCTGCAGGGTTACGCCTTCCCTCCCTTTGCTATGATACAAAGGGTCCTACAGAAGGTGAGAATAGACCAATGCTCCTTGGTTCTGATAACCCCATTCTGGCCCTCCCAGGCATGGTTCCCGACCACCCTTGAACTTTCCTGCGACATCCCCTTCCTCATTCGAGTGAGCAAGGGTGTGGTCACCAATGCAGACGGAGAAGATCACCACCTAGTCTCTTCAGGGAATTTGAACCTTCTTGCTTGGAAAGTGTCAGACAATCCAACGAACTGTCTGGCCTTTCATCATCAGCTCTCTCACTCCTCGGAGAATCATGGGCACCCGGAACACACTATAGATACAATAACATTTGGAAAAAATGGGTTTGTTGGTGCATGGAGAGGAACTTGGATTCCTAGGAAGCTCCTATCGTCAATATAGTCAATTTCCTTGTCGAACAATTTGACAGGGGATTATCTTATAGATCTATTAACTGCTACAGATCAGCAATCTCTGCTGGACATTCCCTCGTCAACGGTAAAACGGTAGGTAAGAACAATATTATTTGTAGAGTTATGAAAAGCATCAGACTTAAAAGACCCCCCAGACCAAAGTACCAATCCATGTGGGATGTTAAAGCTATCTTAGACCTTTTCTGTTCTTGGCCAGATAATGCTTACCTTAACAGAAAATACCTATCGCTTAAACTTGCTACTCTTTTATGTCTAATCTCTTGTCGTAGAGTTTCAGATGTGAAATGTCTTGATATTTCTTATAGATCTTATGATATGTTTGGAGTTAAATTTGATATATTTAAAAGGACTAAAACCATGTCGGACTCTATTTTTTATCCTCGCTTTGATCTTTGCAAGAAATTGTGTGTCATAGACTGTATGAGAGAATATGACTTGAGAATGAAAGATCTTCGTCCTTTAGACGCCAAACAACTCCTTATCTCTTTCGTTAAACCCTTTAAACCAGTTACTTCCTCCTCCATCTCTAGCTGGGTCAAATCAATAATGAATCTAGCCGGAATTGATCTTTCGAAGTTCCAAGCTCATTCTCTCAGAGGTGCTATGGCAAGCAAATCCTTTTGGTCTGGAGGTAAGTTGGATGATATTCTTAAAGCGGCAGATTGGTCTAATGCTTCAACCTTTGCTCACCATTACTGTAAACCGATTGAACATATGTCTGATGTTGTACTTCATGGCTACCAACATGCATAATGTAGCCTCCGGTCTTGTAATGAAATTGCGATTCTCCTATTAACATGACTAGAGAATCTGGATTTCATTAAAGACACGGAGGCTATCATTATCCCACCCCTTGCCAATCCCTTGGTTGGTTTATTTATTGAACTATGTATGTTTATAGTTTGCCTTTTGATATCAACTCATGACTTTTCTCTCCGATTACCTTCTCTATCGTCATATTACCATTCTCCTCTTTCTTTCAGATAATTCTGCTTAAACACCTACCTTCAACTTTCTTCACTTCGGAGTTCTCATTACCTTCAGCTTCAAGATCATCCTGGACCTTACCTCTGAACTTTATCTACTTAATTGCATTTAAAAGAGGCAGTCTGTCTGTGCCTCATGCCATTTGTACCCTGCTCACTACATTCTAGAACTGTTTCTTCTTTATGATGTAGTGCGGCTGCTTGTGACTGCATTAATGCATAATGATAGCCTCCGTGTCTTTAATGAAATCCAGATTCTCTAGTCATGTTAATAGGAGAATCGCAATTCCTGATGAGAATGTACATTTTAAAATGGCCCAACACGAGTAGCTATAGCAGAAATGACAGTTAAAAAATTACATTATGATTTGAAAGAAATAATAAACACAGAGTTCACACAGAAATATGTCAGATTAATAAAACATGCAGAACATGTCTTATTCAAATTAGATACTCATGGAAGTTGCAGTTGCACACCTTTCTTTGTCCACTTACTGATAGTAATCCATTTTGACAAATTTGCGTGCTGACTGGAAACGTGCCTCGCCTCGTTGCACGTGAGTACTAATATAGGACAAATAGCAGCAGCAATCTGTTGCATTCCAATCGCACAGCTTAAGAAGGAAAAATTCCAGCCTTTATAGATTCAATATTTTTATTCCTTGTTTTTTCAGAATTCGTGTATTCAGCTTGACACAATTTATTCACAACAATGCTATCCAAAGGCCCCGTTTGCTTCTCATGAGGCAATTGTGCCCATCCAGGCCTCTTACTGCTTTACGTAGGGACATTTCATTCACCAATAAAAGCTTGAAAACTTAATTCCAATGCATTTCGGGCCTTGAAGATGCCCTTCGTCAGGGAAAGCTGTATAGATATGGAAATCAGATAAAAACCCATGTTAGTCAAGCTGAACACACGAATTCTGAAAAAACAAGGAATAAAAAGATTGAATCTATAAAGGCTGGAATTTTTCCTTCTTAAGCTGTGCGATTGGAATGCAACAGATTGCTGCTGCTATTTGTCCTATATTAGTACTCACGTGCAACGAGGCGAGGCACGTTTCCAGTCAGCACGCAAATTTGTCAAAATGGATTACTATCAGTAAGTGGACAAAGAAAGGTGTGCAACTGCAACTTCCATGAGTATCTTACAATTAATTTCTTGCCTCACCAGCAGTACTGCAACCGAACCAAAATGATTCTTTTTTCGAGCAACAACTCTGGAGACAATGCTACCTCAATTCACAGATGAGGAGTCACATCGGACTCATGGACTGTTTTTCAGACAGTTACGAACTAACATAGCGGCAAATGGACCTAACTCGGATACTTTGCATCAAGATGAATTAAGTATTTAATTACCGTCAAATCGGTCTAAATCGATGTATCTGTATTTTTTTAATTGCAGTTTTCTTTTGTTAACACAGTATTGTTGAATTGATATAATTTGTTATGGGATATGGGAGCTTGAAAGTCACTTTTTGATTATTTAGGAATAGTTTTAGTGCAATGGTTGATGGGACATGTAGTCAGTTTAGTTCACGAGGGGTTGTTGGTTTTGAAACTGAAGGATTTATATATGACACAAGACTGCATACAGTTAAGTCAATTGTGGTAAGCTATCGTGATTGGTTGAATTTAGTTCAGAAGGATAGGCTAAATTGTAAGCACAGGTGAACAGCATTTTGTTGCTGGCCATTTTGGCAGAGAGAGAGATCAGCGAGTTGAGAGCAGTTACGAATAGCTTCATCAAACAAATAGGTAAATGTTTCCAACACGGGGTGGAGGGTAGTGTTAAGTTTGAATTATTATTTAACTGCTTCTTTTTAAGGTGATAAAGAGTAGTTCAGTAGTAGGTTTATTTAGGGAACATTAGGCATGTTGAACGTCTGCTTCGTCACGCGGGTAATATGGCAGGTTTAAAATCGAGGCTGGAGTGGGGGAGGTTTACGTGTGGAGCAAACATCGCAATAACGCAAAGATGGCACTTTTTCATGTTGACAAAGGGCAATGTTAGGCATAATGGATCGATATAAATAGAATGTATTTATGTAAAATTCATTTAAACATTTAAGCATGTTAGACTAACATGGGTTTTTATCTGACATTCAAACAGAAGCAAACGGGGCCTTTGGATAGCATTGTTGTGAATAAATTGTGTCAAGCTGAATACACGAATTCTGAAAAAACAAGGAATAAAAATATTGAATCTATAAAGGCTGGAATTTTTCCTTCTTAAGCTGTGCGATTGGAATGCAACAGATTGCTGCTGCTATTTGTCCTATATTATTCAAATTAGAACCAGATGACATGTGTTCAAGAACACCATCAGTTGTAGAAATTTTACTAATAATTGGAGATAAACTCAGTAAAGGATTTTTGATGGAATTGATTGGAAGTTTATGTAACTTTCTGATCACAGGTTCACAGAAACTAAATGAAAAGAACAGAATAGTGCAGGAGAGTGGAAGTATACCTTTTCTAGGTTGTCCTATGGTACTGAATCCAGCCAACATATTTTTTCACATTCCATGTGCTGAAGAATGGCTTACTGGTATTGATTTTTATCAAGTTCATGTCACAGTTCTATTGCATGAGAATAGTCAGGAATACTGTCAAAAAGAAGATGAATGTCTGGGACACATAATTAGAAAAGGAGCTAGAAAGGTGTCACCAGAGAGAGTGGAAATAATTCACCAGATGAATCCACCTCAAATTCAGAAAGAAGTCAGGATGTTTTGGGGAAATAGCTGGTTGCTGTAGTGAGTGGTTACCAAACCTTTCCCTAGTGGCTAAGCCTTTTCTGAGGCTGACATACAAGGATGTGTCTGATCCACTTCCATTGGACAACAATTGTAGAAAAGCATTTCTAGAGTTGAAAGAGAAAAAGTGTCGCGCCACGGCACTAGGAGTGCAAGTTTATTTAAAAGAAAATATACTAATTTGCAGTGAGAGGGAGGGCGGCGCTCTCTCAGTGTCTGTTGAGAAACATGAATGTGTTCAAAGGTCTGTGACGTATTTCCCAATGACCCTTGACCCCAACGTCACAGAAATGCCCAGCTGCCTTAATTTAGTAGCTATGGTAAATGTCAGTCACAAAAAGAGTGAGAAAATAATGCCTTCCTTTGTAAAGTTGTTTTGGAATAATACTGTGACTAAGAAATGTCTGAATTCAAATGTATTGAGCTTACAGCCAACAAATGAAATTGTTCGCGAGGAAACTGAATCTGAATGTCTAGATGTCAAGAATCTATGCGCAAAGCCAAGGTTAGATTTTAAGGATGAACGTCTGATTGAGCCCAACAATGTCCATTTTGTAGATTGCCCAGGTTTGAAAGGTAACAATGACAGATGAGGAGCAGCACACGCTGTGCTCCCTATATATTATGTTGTCAAAGCTTCATGGCTTTCAGTAGTTACATCAGCCCAAAATTCGAAATTGATTGCCCTTATCATAACATGCAGTATAACTGTTCAAATGGGAGTCAGTATTGTCATGGGAGAGACAAATGATAATTCAGTTGTACAATATTGTGTCCTGTTAGCATATACATTCAATGGAATTTTCATAGGTGAATATGAAAAGGATACTGTTTATTTAATGCTGATGTTAATGACTTAAAGAACTAAAAGAGGTATAAGAAATGTTTTAGAAGCAGAACAACAAGGTTGTATCAGAACAGAATATGAGACAAATTACAACTGTTTAGTAGCAAATGTGTTATTGCAAAAACTGATGCCCAGGTATAGATTGCCAGTCTCTCTGAAATAAGATCATAATGAGGTCTCAAAGATGATGTGTGCAGAACCACAGATTGGACAAAGATTGGATTGTAGCTATATGCCTTAAATTTCAAGCACAATAAAGCAACACAAAGACAGCACAGATTACACTTTGCAAAAGACTGTGTTTCAGCATCACTGAAGTGGCTTGAATATGTACATGCAAATGCACTTGTGAAAATCACTGATGAAAAGACTAGCCATTGCTGTGAAGGTCTGGCTGATGTGGAGCGTGCAGTTTCTCACCATATTGCAGCGGCTACACAAGATCTGCATAATGGTTGGTGCCAAAACTTTGGTCTGAGAGAAGTTGTGAAATGGAAAGACCTGTTCCAAATGATCCTGGCAAAGACTGTTGTGAAATGTGGTGGCCTTCCAAATTGGGTGTATGCCTCTCACACACTATGGTCCCGTGACCCCTTGGTAAAACAGCTCTTCTTCAA
This sequence comes from Triturus cristatus, assembly GCF_964204655.1. NCBI lineage: Eukaryota > Metazoa > Chordata > Amphibia > Caudata > Salamandridae > Triturus > Triturus cristatus. The sequence continues at coordinate 628,792,773 of NC_140590.1, read as the reverse complement.
GAAAAGATGCCAGCAGTGGTCAAAAGCCAACAGAAGAGGGTCAGTCAAGCTGTAACGGAACACACACAGTCTGAAGCAGCATTAAAGCAAACTGCACTGGAAAAGCAAAAAGTAAAAAATGACTCACATGAAAGCTGTGTCAAGGAGGTGAATGAGTCAGGTGCAGCCTCTAAAGGAAAAATTAGTGCTGTGGGCCTACAAGTACAGGAAGAAAAAAGCCGGCTGAAAGGGTATCCAAAATGTCTGCAGTGGTCCCCTGAAAAATTATTTGCACCCATAGCTGAAACATCTGAAACTGACCAAAGTGAAAATAAAAGTGAAAAGCTTGGATTGAAAACGAGCAAAGGATTGATGGTGCTCTGTCAGAGTTTCTCAGCACCTGAGTGGTCAAATTGCATGAAAAAAATACAGAATGCCACATTGAATGAACTGTGTAATGCAAAGTTTGAACTGTATGAGCCACCCTGATGGCAAGCTGATAACAAAGAGTCACGAAATGCTGAAATAAATAACTGAAAACTGTCAAGAGCTAAAGAGAAAAGAATCTTTGAATGGAAAGAAGATTTGTGGTGCAGAAAACTGCTGATACTATCCATGTGTACATTACTTTGCTCTGCCCAGGGTTGGAAACAGAATCTGAGCTTTCCACCAGTTGGCCCAGAAATATTTCTTGAAAAAAAAACAATCTATTTAACGATCCTTCAGGCTATTTGACGATCCTTCAGGCTGTAGGGGATGAACTTGTGGATGATCTTTCTTGAATACTTGCTATATTGACTTTTTTTTCATTACAATGGTTTTATTGAACTGCAAGTTTTCAACAATTTTTTTTTTTTTTTAGCTTGGACTTTGATTCAGGTGAAAATGCCGTTTGATTGTTTCAAATGTTTGCTTTCTTTCTGAAATTCCCCATTGACTGATATATACATTGGACATAAAATATAGACATTTTTTAAAAAGAACATTTTTGTGCAGTGTTTGTAAGAGACAATATAGTTAAAGACATTGTTGATTTTTGGATGCCAAACATGGAGGAAGAAGGCCTGGATATTCAACACCACGAGTCGAGAGAGACTAAACATAAATGGACATTGATTTATTTGGCAGCAAGTTTATCTAGTGTTATGAGTATTTGTGTAATAGCTTGGTGCCCGATTCACAGAACTAACTTAAGACAAAATCCTAAACTTACTACCATTTTGGTATTCACAGAAGGCACTTACTCATTTTGGTATTCACAGAAGGCACTTACTCATTTCGGTATTCAGAGAAGTTAGGAGTCCTAACTTTAGGACTCCTAAATGCCTTCTGTGAATACCGTAAGTCTTAAAGTTAGAATTTTTCTCAGTTTAGGAGTAGTAAAGTTAGGACTCCTAACTTTAGGACTCCTAAATGCCTTCTGTGAATACCGAAAGTCTTAAAGTTAGGATTTTTCTCAGTTTAGGAGTAGTAAAGTTAGGACTCCTAACTTTACTACTCCTAAACTAAGAAAAATCCTAACTTTAAGACTTTCGGTAATCACAAAAGGCATTTAGGAGTCCTAAAGTTAGGACTCCTAACTTCTGTGAATACCGAAATGAGTAAGTGCCTTCTGTGAATACCAAAATGAGTAAGTGCGTTCTGTGAATACCAAAATGGTAGTAAGTTTAGGATTTTGTCTTAAGTTAGTTCTGTGAATCGGGCCTTGGTTCCTACATGTGATATTTCCTATGCATACACTTGTATGCCCAACACCTACACCTTAACATTATTATTTTACTCTTTCACTGTTAGATGAGAAACATGGGTTTTCTTACCAGAACAATTCATGTATTAAAATGTTGCTTTATATGCATAGCATTGCTAATATTTTTAATTGTTGGGTTTGTGGATTGTTGCCTGCACACCAGGAAAAAAGGGGAACGCCTCTCATACCACTCCCATTCTCCCACAATGGCTCTTGCACTGCTTGGTTTGGAGTTTTATGGGCAGTACATGTTAGTAAGATTTTTACCTTTGTTATAGGAGGTCTTAATAAAGAGCTAAATATAGCATGTTATCCAGATGATGATGGTAACCCACAGGCAAGAGGATCAGATTTAGAAGTGGAGGACTATGGTGGTCATGGTGATTATATCACTAAGTATGTTAATTTACTCTTTTATGCTTTATGTACTCATGAAGTTTTATGTATCTGGAATATATATTTTGTATTATTTAATTAGACAAAATGTGTTTAGTAGAGTCTAAAAGGAGGGACTGTTGAACAGTAAAAAATGTATTCTGTTAAATTAGCCTCTACTCCTCTTCCATTTTGTCTACCAGTCCCTATTTTTGTGTTTCTGCGGGGACTTTCATAAAGTCAGAAGTTACATGTTCACTGGAAAGCTGGTTGTACTGATAATACTTGCGTGCCACAGTAAGGAGTCCTGCCCTGCCGAAGGGCCAAAGTACACAGATGTCTAATCTGTTAGCCCACCAACGCCTGTAACCTCCCTTGCCTATCTACAAAGATGACGTGGGTAGGGGTTTATCAGGAGTCGACAGTTCAGCATGTATCCATTATGTAAAAATGCCAAAAGTGGTTGTGTAAGCATTAGGTTGCAATGACAAAGGGGTTTTAGTGCTTGTTTTACTGTACCAGAAATGTATAAAAGATAGGTTTGAAACCATGCTTATCAGTTCCTTCTCAGGCACTTGTAGTGTCTGTATGATGGACTCCTCTCATGAGATGTAATAAACCTTTGTTTTGTTCCACTCCAGTGTCGATCCTCGTTTTGTGAACCCGTAGGCAGAGGGTGGCCCTGCACCAGTGAGACAGATACGATATCTAACTTCTACATAGGGAGAAGACGCTCACATACATGTATTCACATGATGATCCTCATGACATGTATTTGAGATTTTATATTACTGGATTTATGAAATGTCAGTTGAAAATCTGAAAGTATCAAGATATTATCAATATTTTGAACTGTCTGCCTTGGTCCATAACCTCGTAGGATTAATAATAGTGTTCAACTTTTCGCATTAAGGTGAACTTAAATTTCAAGCTATTATAAGGAATTCTCAGAAGTGAAAAGAATGGGAATTAAGTGTATTTTACAATCATTCTGTATTTTTCATTTACATTTTTTAGGATTTAAATATGCAAATGATTTTTTGATGACTACTATTTGCGAAAAATTAAACTCACCACAAAATAAATCCTATTTTGATTTGATTGTTATATCTAGATCTATTGAGCTATTAAAATGAAGGATAGGTTTGGGCCATGACTTTAGTAATGGAAAAACATTCTAGTTGCTTACAAAATCTGTAGTAGGGCTATTGTATATCTTCACTTTAAATGGAGTGCGTGGTAGGAGACCCTCTGTGGTCCAGTTGTAGGCAAATTTCCTAAACACATCAGCCATAATCTGCACATTTCTGCACGAATGGTAGATATAACCTAAACATAAAAACTGATTTTCTGACTCATTCCTATTGTTGTGCTGCCTCTCCCTTGATTCGAGGATTCTTGTGGAATAAAGAGGAGTGAAGAAATAGGTATACTTATAGCGCCACAGTAGTTATAGTTAAGTCGGAGTTTCTATACGAAAGACTGTTTTTGTATTAATTTTTTTATAAATTTGTTATTGACAGTTTTTTAACAACATTGTACATTTAGTATCATATCATGTAGACTGTGTATACAAAGCTCATCTCCATCTCGAATGTATGGGTGAGTGGAAACAAAACAAAAAGAAACCACAACGGGGGGAGGAGCCAAGATGGCGACCGGGACGGCAGCGTAGACTCCCGGCTCCGTGAACCTCCGCATCCCGCACGGATATCCTGCACGAGATCCTTAGTCTGCGCTATGCGATCGTGTTTGTGAATGAGAGTGGCAACCGACCGTGTGACTCCGAGGTTTCTGGCTGCGGTACCGCCGGAGAAATGTGCATTTGAACTTTGCGGCCCGTGCAGCCCTGGAGCCGGGACCTCGAGTGGACGCCTTGGCCGGGTGGCAGTTCAACAACAGCGGCCTGTGGTGACTGGGTGGAGTCGGTCCACCGGAGCGGTGCTAACCTCGGCCTGCATTTCGCCGTGGTCGCTCCCACTGCTAAGCGTAGCGGACTGAGGGCATGCCCGGGGGTGCAATTCTCAGATTCTCCGGTGCTTGCCCCTGCCTTTGACTGTGAGCTGCCCGGACGCCGCCCGTGGCTCGCCCTGATCCTTGCGGGCTGCTCCCGGATTTTCGCGGGAGCTGGTCCGTGGTGGGGACGACGGTTGCCCGTGACCACGCAACGGATACATTTTTGCCTGCCCCCGGAACCCTGTCTCCAGCGACGTGGACCTCGAGGCGCTTGTCCCTGGGTCCCGGCCCCAATACGGGTCGGGCCTCCCCGGCGGCCATCTTGTTGCGATGCAGCCTACCATCCTGTCCACTGGGTCGCAGCAGGATTGGGAGTGTGTGACTTTTGGGAGTGTGGCGGAGCGATCACAGAGAGCTGTGCTGGGGTACGGCGACCTCCTAGAGGCCCTTGGTGCCCTTCATTTCTCCTTGGCTCGTGGCGTCGGGGTCTTGGGGAGTAAGCTCGATGGTGTGGCATCAGCGTTGGGACAGTGGCGGCCTGCCTGTCCACAGGTACACAGGGACTTCCCACACTGCACACAGGAGGACAATGTCGCGGCCACCCCTGCGATCAGTGCACAGCTGGACACTCCGGACAGTATGCTACTGTGTGATCGGCTAGCTGAGGGTTTGATCTGTTCCGGAGGTATTGGACCTGAGTGGAAGGTGGTGGCCTCGTCCCGTGCACGGCCTCCGGCGACTCAGGGACAATTCCAGCAACAGTTGTCTACTTTGGCTGATTCCGCCTTCCTGGACCTTGTGTGCAATGCAGATCCTGGGGCAGCACTGGGAAAGACGTCCCTCCATGATGCGGACTGTGTTGGTACTCAGAGACTTCCACCCCACCTGTGTGCGTCGCTTCCCGGTCGTTTTGGACACTCCTTTACCTTGGAACATCGGACATGGCGCTGGGTCGAGGGGTAGGCATGGGCAGAATTGCAAAGAGTGGTCAAGGATAAGGCTGATCCTTCGGGGGTGGTCATCTAGTAGACGGGCGGACTCAGGGGTTGCGTACTCTCATGACATAGCTATTAGCATATTAGGTGAATAATGCTCCCCATCCCTTTTTTGATATGGTCGATTTTGTGCTGCTTATTGTTTGCTGTGGGGAGACCTCACCGTGCGGGAGGGAGAGGCCGGGGGTATGTTTTGAAGGCCCTCCTCCAGTTTATTATACTTTCTCTACCCCCCCGTCTGGTGGGGTTCTTTTCTTACTCCTTTTTCCCTGTTTCTTCTATATTTCGGGTCTAGTTCCAGGGCGACAGGCACACTGCTGGGGGGTGGGGCCGTACTCATTTGCAGAGGTGCAGGGTGGGGGGTTGGGGGAGGGGATTCTTTAGTCTCTCATCTCTTTTTCCATGGCCTCCTTTTTTCTTCTCCGCTTCTTCTTGTTTTTTCTTTTCTGGGATCAGCGTGGTACACCTCCTTTGTTGTGAATCGTTGCCTTTTCATGTGTGCCACAGTTTCCGGGGTGTTCTCTGGGCGTTAGGGCGGGGGCCTGCAGGCGCAACTGTTTATGATATTCTTCCCCATCCTGAATTTCCTGTGTCTGCGCCATTGATCCAATAGATTGCTGTTTATTGCTTACGTCTATTATTCTGCCTGCCTCTTATCGCTGTTGGGAAATTGTTTGGCACCTGATCCTACTGTCTTGTTCCATTATAAAATGAAAAACCTTTTTTCTCCTGGTGTCCTACCTGCGCTGCTCACTGGTCGGACTATGTTAGCATGAAGATTCTGCTCTCCGAGGTGCCGCCTGTGTTCACATTTGATCTTTATTGCTCTGATTACTTAGCGGCCGGCCCCGGGGGGTTGTAGGCCCATACTTGTTATTGCTTGAAATGTCAATAAAGGTTTTTCAAAAAAAAAAAAAAAAAAAAAAGAAACCACAACAAAACAGACAGGAGGCATCGACAAGTCCGCATTTAGTTCATATCGTTGTAACATGGTTATTAGCTACTCACAGATGGTCCGCCTGGGTAGGTCGTCATGTGTCTGGTTCCAGCAACTACTCAGGGGAGCCAGTCAAGAGTGGTGACAAACATGCTCGTGGTTTAGGTGAATGTGATCTGTGAGCATCAGCTTGGGTTGGGGAGGCAGAGTCGGAGTGTTTTTAACCAATCTAGAAAAGGGCCCCAGATATTCTTGGTCTGGAGGCTGGAGGCATCAGTTCCCAGAAGTTTGTTCATTGAGCGTGGCTGAAAGTGACGTCCTGAATCCAGGCCTTAATAGTGGGTGCCTTCCTATCGCCCCAGTGAATAGATGCTCTACGTTTTTGCAAGCAAGAGTAGCATTGCGTGTAGTTTGTGGTGCTTGGCTTTGGTGTCCTTCACATATCCTAATAACCCCGTGATTGGCTGAGGTTTGTTAGGTACCCCTAATATTTCTTGGATTTTACTGAAAATGTCAGCCCAGTAGGAAGCGATGGGTGGGCAATGCCAGGACATGTGCAGGAAGGTGGCTGGAGCATGCCCGCATCTCCAACATCTCTCATCTGGACTCATCCCCATTTGGTGTAACTGAAAAGGGGTTCTATAGAACCTGTGCAGATATTTAAAATGTATTAATCTTAGTTTATAATTAGGTGAGAGCAATTGAGGCTTGCCACAGCAAAAAGCCAATTTTTCATCCGTTACCTGCCCATCAAGGTCTGGGTTCCAACTGTGCTGGGCTTTAGGTGTAGTCAGGGGGGCTGTGTTTTGCATAGAGCAATATAACCTCGTTATCAATCTGCAGGAGGATTCATTTTAAATCAATTGCTCAGGTGCTGGTAGTTGATCAGGGGGTTTAGAAAAGGTGGCGTGTAGTTGTCGACAAGTAGCTCTAATCTTAAAGTGAAGAAATAGCTCAGAGAAGTTAATCGGGCCCGCGACTATTGGTTCCGGCGGGGCACAGAAGGTATCATTGGGGCAAAGGTCACCAGACCCATTGATTTCACCAGCGCTATAATCCCGCCATCGCCAGAATCTGTGGATTTCGTGATAGGGGGACGGAGGGGGCATACAATATCATACAATATCTCCAAGCGAGCTCAGGTGCGCAGTCTGTCCCACCTGAGGGTTTCGACTGTATCTATTCCGTCCCTCAGTTTATGGTATGTTTGATAGAGGGCTACTTGAAGAGGGACTGGGGCTGCGATGTCCGTCTCAACGGCCACGTGGGGCTGAAACGAGGTAGGGATGCAACCAATAATGTAAAAATTTAGCTTGCGCACAGTATGCATATAATTGCATGTCTGGGGCCCCCAGTCCTCCCTGCGTGAGAGGGAGTGTGAGCAGTTTCCAGGCGACTCGCGCTTCCTTCTTTGCCCAGACAAGGGAGATTAATAAAGATCTAAGAGTTCTGAAAAAGGACTGAGTGAGAGGTATTGGAATATTGATGAATAAATATAAAAATGTGGGCATTACCATCTCAGCAATCGCTATTTTGCCGGCATGAGAGATCGGCAATCTAGCACATGTTTCTATTTTCCCTTCCAGCCATGAAACAGCGCGGCCAAAGTTTAGATTCCATATTTCTTGTTCGTCTCACTTAACCAGATACCCAAATATTTCACTGGGCCCTCTACCGACTTCAGTGGGTACTCTAGGTCAAACTGTTTGGTTGCTTCCGTGGGGGGAATTAGGGTAGACTTGGACCAGTTTATAAATATACCCGAGAGGCCGCCAAACTTTGTTAGCTCCCTGAGTAGTGGACCTAAGTTAACCTCTGGGTCAGTGATGGAAAGCGTCATGTCTTCTGCATATAATGAGATAAGGAGCCCTCTGGTGGTGAACCTTAACCCTCTGGCCGCATGATGTTGGTGGATCCTTGCCACAATTGGTTCCATCGCTATGGTGAAAAGGAAGGGGGAGAGGGGGCATCCCTGACAGGTTCCACTGGATATGCAGAAAGGGTCCGAAAGCATGCCATTCATGTGCAGTCACGCTGAAGGGGCCGTTTATAAAAGCTTAATCTGTGCTATAAAATTTGGGCCAAGTCCGATCCTTCCTACTATGGCAAACAGATAGGGCCATTCAAGTGCATCGAACGTTTTAGTTCCGTCCACGAATGTCACCAGTGCCTTTACACCGGGATTTAGATAGTGCAGCACCGTGAAGAAGGTGCGGAGATTATGAATTGTAGATCTACCAGGGATGAACCCGGACTGGTCGGGTCTCGCTATCAGGGGTAGTAGATGCTGTAATCTGTTGGCGAGCAATTTGGCATAGATTTTGGCATCTATATTTATCAAAGAAAGTGGTCTGTAAGAGTCTGTCTCCTGGTATGGTTTTCCAGGTTTCAATAGTGTTTGAACGATTGCCTCTCGCATTGAAGGGGGAAACATGCCAGTAGTCTGGGCCTCTTCAAAAACCGCCAACAGGTGGGGTGCCAGCAGGTCTACGTAGGTCTTGTAAAACGCTGTGGTTAACCCGTCAGAGCCTGGGACCTTGTCCATAGACAGGCCACTTATCACCTGCAGAATATCATTGGAAGTAAAGGGTACATCCAAATATTCTCTATGTGCCCTTCCGAGCCATAGCAGTTCTATAGATTCAAGGAAAGGCAGGAGATCCTCTGGCTCCGCCTGATGGGTAGACATGTATAGCTTGGTATAAAAGCTGGTGAATCTGTCTAGCACTTCCCTGGGACCTCTGATTAAAATTGAATCATCTCCTATGATTTCAGATATGTAAGTGATATTATGTGGCGTCTTGAGCATATTTGCTAAAGTTTTACTTGGCCTGTCTCCCTCCCCGTAGCGTCTGGCTTGGTGTGTGTTTGCCCATGAATTTCACCTCACTTTGAGCCTCTTCCTCAAATTTTGTTATGAGCTCCCGAATAATTATAAACAATCTTTATTCGGCAGTAATACCGCCATAAAAGAGATCATGCATTCAAAACAGTAACAATTTCACTAAGACATATTTCATCACACAATAAATACACATATTAATATCATTCCACGAGCATCTAAACAATCCAGGTTTTAGCCTTTACTATTAGGAGTGTATCAAGTCAATCCTTAATCGTCAGGTAAAATTCCCTATAGCATAAAATTTACCATAACAGCCATCATGTAAACACAGTTATATCATACTTCCAGAGCATTTTAATTCAGTTATCTACCAAGCCAAGTACGCATCCCTCGTGCGCTCGGTCAAATCTAGATTTCCTTGATCTAATCATTGCTTTTAATAAATGAGAAAAGACACATAGTGTACGAGCACTTTGAATAAGTATATGTTGCAGGTGCAAAAGAGCAACTTGTGCCTGTCTAAATCTCATTTCTTTTAAATAAGATTTAAGAAATTGTCATCTAGGATGCGTAAAATATTTACATAAAAAGATAAAAAAGTGTAAAATATCCTGTGGAGACCTATTGTCGCAGCCACAGGGCCCTCTATCCTCTGTTCGTACTATAAAATCAGGAGGAGAGACAACGAAGTGATGAAACACATTCAGTCTAAAATGCGTGATTAAAAAACGCTCATAGGGGCATGTTAAAATGGCAAGGTAGAGTTCCAAGCCTGGCACTGATTTATCTATATGCCATATGCTTATTAAACTCTTTTCCTTCGCGCTCAGCACTCCGTGATTTGAAAAATAGGTCTTTGATTAACTCTTTGTCCACCTTCTTTACTGACTCATGATTCATAAAAATATCAGGTCTTCCCAGGGCACTAAATGATTCTTTAATGTATTTAAGCCAGGGGATTTTCAGGGCATGGTCCAGGGAGAGACAGTCCAAAATAATTGCTTGATTAAAAGAAGCCTCTTCGTTGGACCATACATTCACCCAACAGAGCAGAGGCTTACCTGCAACTAGATATATGAGATATTTAACCCCCAGCTCCTCATGTACGGCGTAAGCAGACGATCCCTGTGGCAATTTTAAAATCCATCTTAAAAATGTATTTTGGATGATTTGAAGCTCGTCAGCTGCCTCATAGCCCCAAATCTCAAACCCATACAAGGCCTTGGAAATAAAAAATGACTGATATAATTATAAAATCACCCCCGGAGACAATGTCCCTAACCTATGGGCGTAATTTGCAATAGCTCCCAGGGATTCTTTCATGACCATAGCCTTTTCCTCCCTCAAGTTGTTCCAATTCAGTTTAACGTTGAATAGAACATCTAAATATGTAAAAGTCTGGACTTTGGCCAGGCAAGTCGTGCCAGCCTTGTTGGATTTTGTGCTAGTCCCCCTACAGCCCATTCCCATAACAAATGATTTACTAAAATTGGGTGATAAATCTAGCGTATTCATGAAGGAGACAAACCCATCAATTAAAGCTTGCAATGCCCTGGGAGTTCGTGCAATGACGAGCGCCTCATCCGCATATAGCAGGACAGGTACTGATCTAGTGCCTAATCTCGGGGTGTCCACTTGTAGTGAAGTCAGGGGGGATTCTAGCCCATTAATATAGAGTGTAAATAAAAAGGGGGCAAGAATACACCCTTGTCGCACTCCTCTTGAACAACTCCGTATAATGGACTACAGCTGAGGTATTCGCATATAAGGACATTAAAAGATTTATAATTGCACGCTCTACTCCTATCTCATCTAATAGAACCCACAGTTTGCTATGATTCACTCTGTCAAACGCCGCAGTAAGGTCCATAAACCCCAAATAAATAGAACCTGCTTTGGCGATTGTGTATTTGGAAATCAGCAGATAGAGATTCAGGCATTGCCCAACTGTTGATTTCCCTGTTCTGAAACCATATTGAACATCTGAGATGATTCCATTACTCTCTGCCCATTCTGATAACCTGTTTAATAAAACCCTGCCCAAAACCTTCACTGTGGAGTCTATCAGGGATATGGGAGGGTAGCACTGGGGGTTGTCCCTGTCTCCCTTCTTAAAGATGGGGACAATAATAGCGAAAGACCCACACTGAGGCATTGCTGTTCGTGCTGCTGTATTTTAAACCCTAAGTCACAATCGGGGCTCAGACTTCTAAATTATTCCGTAGCAGATCGGGAGGGATCCCATCTGGGCCAGGGGCCTTGTTCTGTGACAGTCCCTCCATAGCTGTTTTAACCTCATCCAAGCAGAAGTTAATCTGGTAGTCACATGTAAAAAACTTCAGGTCAACAGTATCTTGTTCACATTTTTCGTGGTTATAGACCGTCTAAAAGTGTGCCATCCATTGTTCCTGAGTTATATGAAGAGCCATTCCTGGTTTATCTGGTTGCGAAAAACAAGGGCTATTGATAACTTTCCAAAAAAGGATACTGTCCTTTAATTCACTTGCTTGACCCAGCTCATCCCAGGCATGTTTCTGCAATGATGACCTCCGCTCTTTTAGACCGCATTTATACTTTTTGCGGCAAATGGCTACCCTATCTTTATTACGCGGTGACTCTTTCAGTGCTACTTTTAGATTCCTTAACGCCTTAGAGCACCCCCTATCAAACCATCGAGGATTGTCCAAACAAGCCAGAACTACTGGCACTGTTAACAAGCTAACTACTGTCTGTGCAATGGCGACAAAATAACTAATTATGTCCATGTCTAGGGGTGATGCTTCAAGGCACTTCATGATCTCGTTATGTTTTGATTTTAAAAGGGTGCTGTTAAGAGCAAAAGTATCCACCTGCGACCACCGCAGTCGCCTCCCCTGATCTGTCGACATGCATGCCCCCAATCTCCTGGTGTCCTGAGTTCCCTGCAAGTGTTGTGCCCCCAATCTCATAACCACCGGGTTATGACCACTAAAGTGGCTATCTAACTTCAGAGTGGGCTGTATAATATGATTCATGGATTATGAGATAAAAATAAAATCAATAATTGTAGCGTGGCCCCTTCCTTTGTAAGAAGGTGGATGAATACTGCTTGGGGGCCTAGGTGCATTGTGCAAAGTGAACATCAAACTATACGTATTTAATAGGGCATTTAAGTTGCGGCCATCTGGGGAGTGCTACATGTGCCATACATCTGGGGCCTGACAGATCGCGGTGTCCCTGAGACTTTGTCCGATGCCGGGGCACAAATGACAAGTAAAGTCGCCAAGCAAAACAAGATATTCCTGAGGGAAATCTTCGACCTGTAGCGACTCTAGAAACCCAGATAGCTCCGTCAAACTTGAGGGACCTTGAGTCTTGTTTTTAGCGTTGTAAAAGTTTATTATTGTGAACTGTAGAACCTCTCCCAGCCACTGTCTTAAGCCCTTGTACCACTCTAGAATCACTTTTCAACAATTTTATAGATGCCCCAAAGTCAAGTGCTATAAAAATAATTAGACCCCCTTTTGCATGGCCAGAGGACAACCCTTCTGCTGGGATGAAAATAGCCTTCCAAATAGAATGTATTTTCTGTCTTCCAGGTCTCCTGTAAACATATGATCTTGTGTGCGGTTATAAACTTAATCCATATCTCATCTGGGGGCTAGACCTGCCACGTTCCAAGATACCAAGCTAATGTTCCCCTCACTATAACAACAATATGATTTGGCAGAAACTATCTAGGCCCCCGGGGGACTAATTGGCAGGGAGGGAAGGTGTTATTACTTGATAGAGCCACAATTCCACTCTTCTGAGGATCACTAAGCGTAATGACCTGATTTAGTGTTTCCCTTGGAGTAGTCTGCTTTGTGCTATATGCCGCACCCTCTACCAGTCAATCCAAGCCATTTAGATCTGACAAAGGGGCATAAAAATTTAAAGATGTTATTATCCCCTCGCAAACATGATATCCCCCCTCCCAGCCAATGATAGGGTACTTTGGTGGAGTATAGAAAAAACCTAAAGGTAGAGGTTTGATATCTGAGTCATAGAAAGGAAACTCGGCAGAGTGTCTTAGGATGTTATGCACCAGTACTGGGTATCTAAAGGTAACGATCACAACATCCCCCCTAAATGATTTCTTCGAGCGACCTATCCAGGCAACTCTTCTGGTCATCAAAATGTTATTGTGGTCCAAAACATTGCAACTACTATGTGTACCTAGCCAGTGCGCCACCTTGTTGATCAAGTTATCTGTGGTTTTGCTATTGTTTGGACCCCAACCAAGACCACAGTATAGGGGCAGCAATCAGGGAGCAAATCAATTATCTGCAGGCCTGCAGTGTTTAGGATATCTCGCTTGGCCCTGCCCTAGTCATACTCATCTGTTTTAGTATATCGCGCCCCCCTTCCACCGGCACCTCTTATCAAGCTACCCATTTGGTGAGTGGAATTACCCTGTGGCCTCCTACATAGATCAGTCGCATGGTTCAGTAGCCCTTTCTCTACCGGGAGCTTATTACGTGCTCAATCATTTATATCACCAGCTACCAGGAGGTTTCACAATTGGGGGGGGGGGGGTATTGTGGGGACGGTTTTTAACCAACACTCTACTTTTTTAATTGATTCAGTAGCAACTGATAAAACTGGGTCCAATTTGTCCCAGAACTGCAACATTAAATCGACCAGTACATCCGTGAGAGTTATTTTCGGAGTATTCCGAAAATCCCCCATGTCTATCAACGGCACTGTGGGCTAGTTTGTATCAGTGACGCCTCTCCTCTCCGTAAGGGCTCATTTTTCTTTCTTCCTTTTCTCAATCTTTTTGGTGTCGGGGAGGCGGCTGGCATCACCCCTTCTTTATTGGTGACTACAGGGGAGCTAGGACGCCCCCCCCCCTCTTGTACTAGGACGCCACTGGCTTGGGCATGAGAGTTGTCAGAGTTACTAGCCTGGTGGATCCCATCTGCATATTATCTGCTTCATTCGGTGTGAGTGCCAGGGCCGGAAGACCACCCGATCCCATAGAGAGTCTGCTCTCTGCTTTGTCAATCTCTTTTGAAATGACTCCCACTGCTTTGACCAGAAAAGAGTCAATGGTAGCCCTCTTGTTACTGTTAAGATGGTCAGTGTGCACAGCCTTGCTCTTTCCATAATTGGTATAAACAGGCGGAAACCTGGTAATAGGAGGTTAAAATAGGTCACCGCCCCCACCAGTATTTGCACAGCTATTAAGGAACCAAGAATTACACTGACCCGCCACACTGCAACAAAATCTTCTACGTGGTGCACTCCAAAGCTACTATGTCCCTGGCGCTGCAGCAGTTTCAAGATCGCCAGCCAAGAGAGTAGGCCCAGCCCGGCCTCGATCGGTCGTGGACAGGTGCCGATGGGCCCGACCTTGGCCCGGGCTTCGCTCAGGCACGGCCTGGCCGCGTCCCACGCTGCAGGAGCCCCTGCGTGCTTTTAAGCGGCTCCAGGTACGGACAGATGACCAGCAAGGCCTCCTGGTGCTATCGCTGCTGGTTGAAGTATGCGGCAGTGAGCAGCAACCTCCGGCATTTCAAAAGCGGACTCCCATGCTGCGGGACCCCCTGTGTGCTTTTAAGCGCCTCCAGGCGCGGACATATGACCAGCAACGCCTCATGGCACTATGCCTGCTGGTCGAAGTATGCGGCGGTGAGCAGCAACCTCCCACTGTTTCAAAAGCAGACTCCAGATTAGATGACAACAGTTTAGGGTCTTCGGTGGTAAAGTATGAAGTTTCTAGCCCCTTGATGCGGGTCTCTAGAGAGGCCAGTGTACCCCTGATAGCTTTAAGCACCCTGGCGTGGTGTGATATACATTTTCCCTGTATAACCATCTTGAATGCTTCCAAAAGTGTTGCATGTGTGGAGACAGACCCAGCTTTGGTGTCAAAGTATTCTTCAATCTCCCTGTGTATTTCTTCTCTGAAAGCGGAGTCCAAGAGGGCATTTGTAGCCAGTCTCCAAATAAACATTTTAAGCGGGGTGTCGGAGATCGTCAGTTGCAGCAAACAAGGAGCGTGATCAGAAAGCGTTTTGGGGAAATGTGTGCAGTCGGATGTCCAGGCTGCAATGTTCCGCGAGACTAGCCAGTAATCTAACCTGGACCATGCACCATGATGTGCTGATAAACATGTGCCCTCCGCAACCCCCGGGTGTTTCTGCCTCCAGATATCAGCTAACCATTATGATAAATGGGGTGACCCTGTATAAAGTCAAAGGGCCTGGGTATCGATTGGTAAAGAAAACAGTTGGTCCTAGACAAAAGTATTTTCTTCCAATAAGGGAAAATTGGCTCAGCTTCAGGAAGAGATTAAATCATCAGGTAGGAAGAGTATGTATCACATACACACATTCCACATTGGTGAGTTATTTTTAAGGGAAAAGGCACCTAAGAAGCATCTTGATTATTGCACATTAGTTTATTTAAGGACTAATCCTATGCATTAAATGAAAAACAAACATAAACAAAGAGCATAAACAAAGAGCATAACGTCAAGAATGTAATGTTCAAGAGGTTACTTCCAAGGAAGGAAAGGGAAGGGAAAGTTGGTGCTCATGGGAAAGAGAAAGGAAAGATGAAGATCATCAAAGACATTTATAGAAAAGCACTCCAAGATCCTTGTTATTTTAGGGATCTGGCTCTGGTTCCCAATGTTGCCAGTAACCCTACTGTAGTGGGCCTGCCCCAAGATTTGATTTACAGTACACTACTTTTCAATGATTATTCCTTAATCAAATGCACAGCTAAATTTCATCTGTGATTAGGGGTAGAGGGTAGGGGGGTTGCATATAGAGTGCAGGCCTGATTGGTGGAAGTCGAAGTTTCGACCCTGGTGCAAAAGGGTGAGTGTACTCCTCTGCTGTGGGTCTTCCTCAGACAGGGGGATGGGGACCTCTGTAAATCGTGTCATGTACGCTGCCCCTGAAGAGTAGATAATCCCAATTGGCTGTAGTGCGATCAAATCAAATATGATACTCCCAGTAAAACCGTACTGGGACAAAGGGAATAAATCCCTGGAGTTCCGCTGTTTGAAAAACGCGGCGTGAGACCTCCAATAAATTTGTAACCGGGAATCAATTGCTCCTCAGAAAATCCTAAGCGGAGTCCATCCGCATCTGTCCATGTCTCCGACTTCAATGTGCAATGTGCGTATGTGATACATACTCTTCCTACCTGATGATTTAATCTCTTCCTGAAGCTGTGCCAATTTTCCCTTATTGGAAGAAAATACCTTTGTCCAGATATCAGCTAAGCCTCCATTACGCAATATAGCATTCAAAGCGCCGCTCAAATTGGAATGCATAGAGCGGGATGTGCCTTTCCTGTCTAGAGTGTCATTTAATACAGCATTAAAAATCCCCCCCCCATATAATTGCGTCACAGCCTAAGATTTGAACTTTCACCCATACATTTTGAGAAAATTCAGGACAGTCAGTATTTGGCCCATATACTGCCACAAGCGTTATCTTCACCCCTCCCAGCATGCCAGACAGAATCACAAATCGGCCTTCAGGGTCCAGCTGTGATTCTGTAGTTTTCCAGTCTAGTCCCTGTCGAATCAAGATTGCCACCCCTCTCGCATAATTAGAATATATAGAGGAGAAAGTGTGCCCCCAGTGCTTATGCGGCAGTTTTTGGTGAGATGAGCTTTTTAAGTGGGTCTCTTGAATTAGACATATATCAATATGATGTCTACTTAAATAGGAGTGGACCAGTCTGGTCTTCCCGCAGTCGTTCAGCCCGCGAATATTCCAGGTTAGAAATCTGTAGTTAGTCATGCCCACCCAAAGAATGCATGCTTACCAGACGAATTTAGCTTGTGTAGGTGTAAGTGTATGATAAACTCCGACAACTCGTCACTGAACCCACCCACGCCGCCGGCCACACGCTCGACCCCATCTTCTCCACAAGCACCCACGTCACCTTCAACCACACCACCGAACTCCAATGGACCGACCACCACTGCATCCACTTCACATTCAAGAAAGCAACCACGCACCACCACACTCAACAGCTACGTCGCCGCAGCTGGGGCAAAATCACCGAGAACCAACTGACATCCGCCCTCGCCCTGGACCCACCAACCGACCCCACCGACCCAGACACCGCCGCCCGAAACCTCAGACAGTGGATCGAAGACTGCGCCAACACACTCGCCCGCGAAAGAAGCCCTCCATCAACCACTCCAGCAAGAAAGCCGCCTGGTTCACCAAAGGACTCCAGACCTCCAAACACACATGCCGGATGCTAGAGAAGAAATGGCTCCAAGACCGCACGTCAGACAACTACGCTGCCCACAAGGACGCCATTCGCAGACACCACCAACTCATCAGAACAACCAAGAGATCCTCCTTCAAAGCCCGCCTGGACAACAACGCACACGATTGCAAAGAGCTCTTCAGCATCGTCAAGGAACTCTCCAACCCCAGCGCCAACACCAACGACATCCCGCCCTCGCAAGGACTGTGCGACTCACTGACCACCTTCTTCCACCGCAAGATCATCGACATCCACGACAGTTTCAACGCACCACCAGCCCCGACTACGACAGACCCCATCCCGAACACCACTTACACCAACCAGCTGACCTCCTGGGCCCACGTCAACGACGACGAGACACGAAAGATCATGAACTCCATCCACTCGGGATCGCCAGCAGACCCCTGCCCACACCACGTGTTCAACAAAGCAGACGCCACCATCGCACCCCAACTACGAAAGGTCATCAACATCTCCTTTGACTCAGCGACATTCCCGGAAAGCTGGAAGCATGCCAAAATCAAGGCCCTCCTCAAAAAGCCCAAGGCGGACCCCAAGGACCTCAAGAACTTCCGCCCCATCTCCCTGCTCCCCTTCCCGGCAAAGATCATTGAGAAAATCACCAACATACAGCTGACCCGCCACCTCGAGGACAACAACATCCTAGACCCGTCGCAATCCGGTTTTAGATGGAACCACAGCACCGAGACATCCCTCATTGCCGCCACAGACGACATCCGACGCCAACTAGACAACGGCAAAACCTCAGCCCTCATCCTCCTGGACCTGTCGGCCGCCTTCGACACGGTCTGCCACCACACACTAAGAACACGCCTCCAAGAAGCCGGTATCCGGGAAAAAGCCCTGGACTGGACCACTTCCTTCCTCTCTGACAGAACCCAGAGTGTCCGCCTCCCACCCTACCGATCCAAAGCTACCAACCTCATCTGCGGCGTACTCCAGGGCTCATCCCTCAGCCCGACGCTGTTCAACATCTACATGGCCCCCCTTGCACAGGTGGCCCGCCAACACGACCTGAACATCATCTCCTACGCCAACGACACCCAGCTCATCCTCTCCCTTACCAAGGACCCGCATACCGCCAAAGCCAACCTCCACGAGGGTATGAAGGCGCCTGAAGCTGAACTCGGACAAGACGGAAGTCCTCATCCTCGGCCCTACCCCATCTGCCTGGGACGACTCCTGGTGGCCGACAACACTAGGAACAGCACCGACGCCAGCGGACCACGCACGCAACTTGGGATTCATCATCGACTCCTCCCTCTCCATGTCCAAACAGGTCAGCGCCGTCTCCTCCTCCTGCTACAAGACCCTCCGCATGCTTCGCAGGATCTACAAGTGGATCCCGATCGAAACCAGAAGAACGGTGACCCAAGCCGTTGTCAGCAGCAGGCTGGACTACGGCAACGCACTCTACGCAGGAATCCCGACCAAACACCTACAGCGACTACAACGCATCCAGAACGCCTCGGCCCGCCTGATCCTCAACCTCCCCCAACACAGCCACATCACCCCCCACCTCAGAGACCTTCACTGGCTCCCCATCAACAAGAGGATCACCTTCAAGCTCCTCACCCACGCTCACAAAGCACTCCACAACACCGGACCAGCCTACCTGAACAACAAACTCAACTTCTACAAACCCACCCGCCAGCTCCGCTCCGCCAGCCTCGCCCTCGCCGACGTCCCACGAATCCAGCGTACCACCTCAGGAGGCAGATCCCTCTCCTTCCTCGCTGCCAAGACCTGGAACACCCTCCCCATCCACCTGCGGCAGACCCAGGACCTGCTCACCTTCAGGAAGCTCCTCAAGACCTGGCTCTTCGAGCAGTAGCAGCAGGCACCACCTCCCTCCCACCCCCCCCCCCTCAGCGCCTTGAGACCCTCACGGGTGAGGAGTGCGCTTTACAAATTCAGTGATTGATTGATTGATTGATTGATAAATACCGCATGTGGTCCCTGTTGGTACTCGGTTCTCTCCGACAGGCCCTGACCTGGTCCACCTTTAGTGTTACAGATAGCGACAATGTGTGTACAGTTCCATAATGTTCTCCTGTCTAACATCCCAACTGTGACATTCACAACGCACCCCCCACCCACACCAACCCCCCAATTAGGTTGTGTGATAAACCCCCCCATAAAATGCAAACTCAACAACATGCTCCAGATCACAGACTGGTAGCAAAACTTGGCAGCTCTCCCCGGAGGCGTGGGGACACCGGCACACAGCACTGCCCGAGGCGGGACGGCCGAGAACTATGAGGAGCACCAGCGGCATATGTTTGAAATCGCAATTTAGCAACCGTTACAAATATAGTTGAGTTTTGAACTTAACTTATGCAATTATTTCACTGTGGCGTTTGGTCTACATGTATACAATATCATTCGTCTTTGGATCTGAAAGTAAATACCGGCATCAAACAATGTTCAGTCAGTTCAGTTCAAAAAGCTTTTATTCGGTTTGTATTGATACAACCATGTAAGCTAAACAATAAAATACAATAAAATAATATATCACATAACCTTAAACAATTTATAAAAATAATTATTCCTGAACCAGCCTTAATATCATGTAAAAAATGGGGATACACTATTATACGTAAATACATCAATAAATAAACAATTATTACAATATCAATTTAAAAGTAAAATATAACATATATCGGTACTACATATATTAAAGTGCACATTAAACGTTGATTTTCAACAAAGTAGGGTATTCCCTCACTGTAGTAAAGTGACTTGTGCATGAGTGCAAATTCTGACATAACAAAACACAAATTTCACAGTATTTCATAATAATATAGATTTCCTAGCAGCTCTACTTTTCAATATAAAATGTGCAACGTGAAAGCAAACATCCGTGCTCTCGAGAGAACATGATAATTTCATAGCATCAACTGTTAAACGAATATTATACTTTAAAAGGATAGGCTTCAGATAAAATTGCCTTAAAAATAAATAAAATGTACAAAATAACAGAAAAGGGCAGCAGCTCTGTTTGGAAACATTGTCACAAGGGCATTTTGAGTTAGAACCTTCCCCAATAGTGGGGAAGGATACAAGATGGTGGGCAATGCCCAACCTTAAACGTACTAATACAAATCGATGTGATCGCCCGGACACGTCCACCAAATACATCTGGAGCCCACTTTTGAGATAAAATACAGAGGTCTTTTGAATCCTAGGCAATTTCTTTCTTTCTTCCCCCTTATAAGACAAGAACAAATCTTTTATTTCTTTTTTGGAGAACGGTATTGCGTAATCTGACTCCTTAGAAATAGTAAAATCAAATAATATGCTATACCAATGTATAATATAATTCAATCATGGAATGCGGGAGCAGTAATCTAGCTTGAGGCAATCTCTAATTATGGACTGTGTAAACTCAGTTTCCTTTTTATACCAGATTGAGCGCCATAATAATAAAGGACGTAGAGCAGCCAAATCTGATACATATTTAAGACCAGTTTCTTGATGTATTAGGTCAGTTGATGCTGAGGCCGGAGCACACAGCATCCATTTAAGGAAACTATTTTCCTCTTTTTGGAGTTGGACTGTAGATGAATAACCCCACAAACCGGCTCCATACAAGGCTGAGGAAACACATCTTGCATTATATATAGTTACCATATCCTTTATTCTGTGGTCCCCTATTTTCGTAACAAAACAAAAAATGCCATTAATATTTCTAGTCATTTTATATCTAATGTTTTCTTGCTCGCTAGTCCATTTACCATTACCATCAAAACTAATGCCTAAATAACAAAAAGTTTTAACAGCTTGAATCTTTGAGCCTTCTAAAAAGGAAGACCGCGATGACTTCATTTTCTTACCACATATCATGGTGTATGTCTTCAGTTTATTAATTAACAGTTTCCTGCCGTTAATAAAATCAGTAAATTCATCAATAAGCCGTTAAAGGCCTAAAGGGATACGTGAAATTAAAACAGCATCATCCGCATATAACAATACCGACACAACAGTGTTATCTATTTTTGGTGCATCTGCCGGGATGTTATAAAAAGGGAGAATAAAAGAGGTGCCAGTACGCACCCTTGCCTAATACCTCTTCGCACAGCAAAAAACAGGGTTTGCTCACCAGTAGGCCCATATCGTACGCTACAGGAAAGTTTCTCATATACCCTTGCTAAAAAGAACACAATCTCTTTTGGAGCCCCGATTCGAGCAGTACTGTCCAAAGGAGGGAATGATCCACTAAATCAAACGCACTGCTCAAATCTGCGAAGCATAAAAACAAGTTTCCCTCTTTCGCTACTGTGTATTTATTAATAAGTAGGTCCAAATTTAAACATTGTTCAATGGTCCCTAGGCCCTTCCTAAAACCATACTGAACTGGTGTTAGTATTTTTAGATCTGCGGCCCATATTTCCAATCGTTTTAAAAGCACCCTACTCATCACTTTTATTGAAGAGTCCAGTAGTGATATTGGGCGATAGTTACATGCTTCAGAGCGCGAACCCTTTTTATGTAATGGGACAATTATTGATTGGGCCCATGATGTTGGGAAATTCCCCATAGCAGCAATATTAAAAATCCTTGTAAGGATTGGTGCCCAAAGGTCCATTTCGTCCTTATATAAATCAATTGGAACACCATCCGGTCCTGGTGCTTTACCCCCTTTGCTATTTACCATCCCTACCCGCACCTCTTCAACACTAATAGACAATGCTAATGTAGGCCACGTAAAATCATTAGATAAAGGAAAATTTAAGAGCACCTTATCCGAGTTAAAAATATTAGAAAAGTGTTCAATTCATTCAGTACAATTAACATAAGACGTCAGTTCAGGAATATGATTATCTTTTTAAAAAGGGCTGTTTACAGTTTCCCAGAAAAGTTTGGGGTTATTAGTTTCACTTGCCATACTTAATTTGTCCCAGGCATCTGATCTCATCACCTTTTTATGCGCCAACACAGCTTGTTTATAGTAAATTCACAACTCATGAACAAGCATTTGGTTACGGGGCTTAGTCAATTTCAATGTATGTAATACCTGGGTACATTCGGAATCAAACCACTTCTTTCCATGTTGCTTCTGGCCTTTGGTATTTGTGGTTAGAATGCTCCTAATTACATTATTTATATTAGAGAATTCAATTTGTAACATATCGGGGGTAACCTCTTCACTAAGGCAGTAGTTAATGCTTTCTCTACATGTACTGACCACATCCATTGGAATCTTATGTGGGTCCACACCATCCCACTTGATTCTCGTGCCATTCGGCCTAACAGGGAGGATATCTGAGATTGTATCAGCGGTATTAGTCAATCTGTTGCCCCAATCTAGCAATACTATAGAGATACTATTGTGGTCGCTGACCACCTGTTCTGATATCCAAAGGTCCATATATAGACTGTTCTTCGAAATTAGGATATGGTCTATATTGCTATTCCCGTTCCTCCCAGTAAATGTTGGACATTTGATATGGCCCTTTCTCCTGGAGCAGTCTAACAACTCAAGGTCAAATTTAGCTATTAATGTATTAAGAGTCATACCATATTCACAATGTGGAAAATGTAGCATATCGTCCTTAGTCCCCACTGCAATAGTATAGGCCTTCATAAAACCACATGAGTTAGTATATAGAGTAGGGCACACTCGGATATTAAAGTCGCCCGCCCACAAAATAACTGCAAGTTTACTGGAAATTTTCAGTGCCCTATCTATCTCTTTTTCCAGTGGATCTAACGGAGCTCCCCTATCTTTATGGAAGTTGTTATTATAATGAATAATTAGCACCAAATCCTTGCCCTTTGGGAACGATAGTCGCAAAACTTGACTATGATTGCCAATAAACGAATAAGATATGATTTTGCACCCAATCAGTTTAGTGGATATAAGCATCACTAATCCACCCTTTGCTCTACCTAATGGAGAGGGTGTAGCATTTAAACAATAGGATGTATAGCCTTCGACTGTGAAATAGTCTGTGCTCCATGTTTCTTGTAAACACATTATATCACTACCAGAAGTGATAAAATCCTGCCAGAAAGGCGTATCTAATTTTTTCCCAAGACCTGCGATATTCCAGGTTGTCAGTGTATACCCTTCCTGCATTTTTACTCCTTTGAAATTATTAGGATTTATGGGCACATCCACACCCATTGGAGACTCTGCAGATATAATAGTAGTAAGGTTGCCAGTCTCATTGATTATATTTTTCTTACCCATCATAATGGGGTCCATATATAAAGATTGGGTATTACTTATTTCGCTTCTCCTTCTTGGTAAGCTGAGATTTACCATCCTCCCCAGGTCGGTGGTCCCCACTGTATTTTTATGTCAATCATTGTCCTCCATTTGGGTCAAACACTGGAATCTATTATACAGTGGTAAAGGGGGTCGCACTGGGCGGGTTACCGATAATGTGGGCAACCAGTTGTTACTAGGATGGTAGGTCATATAGTCAGTGACTGAGTTATTTAAACACAGATGTCTATAAAAATAGGCAAGTGGCAATAAAGTTGGATTGAAATCCCAACAAGAAGGTGGAGGAGCACTAAGTAAAGTTTTGTGTGCCCAATGTGGTGACCTGAAATTAACTATGACACAGTCCCCGTCAAATGTTTTCATTGTGGGACCTATCCATCCCACTCTTTGTGTAAGTGTGATCTGTTCTGCACCTAATATTGGAAAACCACAATTTTTTGCTAGCCAATGGAGGATTTTATTTTTGAGGGTTTCATTAGTTTCTATTTGCCCTTCCCGTAATTTGGGGACATTGCAAAGGACTGTAACATATGCTCCACATTCTGGTGGTAAATTTATTACTGGTGGTATGGCATTACCTTTAAGATCTTCTGGAACACGTAGGCCCTTTCTCTGTTCTATCGTTTGATCCCCTTGTTTCCCGTTACCTCCCAATAAAGTTACACCATTTTCCCTCGGTGGTTTATCCCTTTGTTCTCGTCTTCCACCATCAGTGTGGCTACTAATGTTGTTACTAATAATGTTGGGTAAGGTATTTGGAGCTGTTCGCTCTGCAGCTATACCCCCTGACTTATCCTTGTCACCCTTAGTCGTATATGGGGTAGATTCAGGCACAACCTCATTTGGAATGAATACAGATGGGGAAACAGGTGTTGTAGCATGAGTAGTCTTAATTGAATAGGGGACTTTTGTTATATGTTGTTCAATGAGACCTACCCTAGGTTCAATACCATTAATTTTCTCACAAATTGGCCATAAGAGTGTTGATAGCAGCGTCTCCATTCTTTCCCAAAAACCCACTTCACCAACCTCAATCTTCCCTTCATTAAGCTGGACATCTGCCACACTTAACTGACCCTCACATTTTTCACATTTGTCCCCTTTTCGGCCCAACGGGTTCAGTACCGTTTTTTCGATGCGTTTGGCTGCCTTTACCCCTATGTTTATGTATATGTTTATGTACCGGCTGCTCTTTAATGATATGATTTTGTTTACTCTTGGCTTTTTGCCCTCTAGTTCTTACAGATGGACTTTCAGTGATAGGTACCCTATCCGAACATACAATATTAGTCAAGGATTGAGTGTCATTACCCTCGAAGTTCGTTGGGTCATTAATTAAGAGAGTGAATTCTGTACTTATATCCGGCACCTGCAATGTAGGTGTGATTGAAAGTCTACTTGCCAAGGGGCAAAAGTCAGAAGGCAGATTGTGGGGAATAATAGGTATCTCAGAATTGTTATCTGCCCCTGGAAGTCCGGCGTATGAGGCCATTAACATTGAGTCAAAGGAATTAGCCATGACTGTGGATATGTTAACGGATTGTAAAGGTGGGTCCATGCCAATGGGAAGCGAAAGACGTCTCTCTGTATTCTCTATCGCTGTGGCAACTACCCCAATAGTCTTCTGTAACATCTTGTCTATGGCGGTTAGACTCGGACGAGGGTTAGTTGTAGATTTTTTCAGCCTGGTGTTAGGACGGGATTGTTCAGGGAGATGATTTTTTTTCCCATTTTCGGACGCTACACCAGCAATAAATTTGCAACAACAATAACTAATATATAGAGGGTGACCCTAGAAACACAACCAGTCAAATCAAGTACTAATCTCAAAACAAACAATAAATATCCATACCCACAGTCACTTAGACACTCCTTTCAAGGGTAAGCTGTTTGCCATGGGATCTTAACTCCACACTGTTCACACGAATAACATCCAGCCAAGGGGGGTGGCCCAGCCCAGCCACAGACGGCTCGCCCTTTGCCCGGGCTTCACCCGCGCGCGTCATTGTTACTAAGGTTGTTATCAGGACTCTGGGGACCTTTGGATTTAGCCGTGCGCCTCCACCCGCCCACGTGTTTGGCAAACTTCATTGCAGAATTAGCATCTGTGAAAAAATGAGCAGTGCCGTCATGCGTAACTTTCAGTTTGGCAGGATAAAGAAGAGCATACAGGACCTCCACCTGTAGGAGCAGGCGTTTGACTGGCATGAACTTGCACCACGCTGCCTGCACCGTGGGAATGAAGTCTGGAAAGAATGAGATAGTGTTATCTTTGTATAGTATAGTCCCAGGCTCTCTGGCCAAGCGCAGTATAACATCGCAGTCCCGGTAGTTCAACAACCGGGCCAGGAGCAGTCGAGGAGCGGAATCCACAGGAGGTTTGGGTCCCAGTGTGCGATGTGCCCGTTCAACAATGAATACCGTCGATAGATCAGATCCGAACAGGTCACGCAGCAGTTCCTCCACGTATGTCTCCATTTTGAAAATAGCCGTCGTTTCCGGTACTCCCATTATGCGAACGTTTGCGCCTTGACCGGGTTTCCAGGTCTTCATTTTTGGCTTTGATCAGGGTCAGGACTTTGTCCATCTACAACAGCTGCTCTTTGGCTTCGACCTGAGAATCGTGCATGTCCGGGGTGTGATTCTTGAGCTGGTCTAACCTTGATTCGTGCGTGTCAACTCTTTTTCTGACCTGTTCTAATTGAGAGGGTAAGTACATCTAGTTTATTGTTGATGGTCTTGAGACTAGATCTTATTTCCAGCAGGAGCACGCGGGGGTTCTCTCCTCGATCGTCTGTTGGTGCTGTGGATGGGTTGCCGCCTTCCCCTTTGGACCCCCAAAATCTGTTTGTCTCGTGAGTCTTTTGTCAAATGATAACTTTGACTGTTTAGTGTTGCTTTTCCCCATGTTTGTGGGATGGCTGCGACTCTGGTTGCACCTGGGAGGGCAAGCGTTTTCCCCACTGGACCAGCTCAGCAATATCGTATGGTGCGGAGGAACTCTCTGGCACTTTCCTAAATCTGACGAATGATGTCAGCCACTCTCGCCTTGAGACGCTATGTCCCTCTCAGTGTTGTATCATTAGTGTCCTCCTGGCATTAAGTACAGTTGGTAGGTGAGGAGGGTCAGCATGATCTCCTGGGATGTGATCCACCAGTCGTTGTCGGAAATCCGCCCCGTAGCCTGACCAACCGCTCACCAGATCCAGCGACACCTTTAAATCCCATGGTAATCCACCATCAAGCGGGTATGTGGCTTCATGCAACTCATTCTGTAATTTCAGCTGCAGCGACAGCATAGCTCTAAGCGCCTCAATGTGTTTGCTTACTTACAATTTGTAAGACCCGGCGAGCCCGTATTATCTCTAGCCCCCACACGGGGCTCTATTCGCCTCCCTGCCGCAGTGATTATCCAGCCCGGAATATGAGAGGGGCGGTCAGGCATGTACCCTCAATTTCTCTCACAGGTAGCCCCCGCAGTGTGCACCACTAGAATTGGCTCAGGGAAATGGCATACGCCTGCTTCAGGGTGCGAGACGGGTATAGCTGGTCCGCTCCAGCCCTCCCCCGGAAACTCCTCCCGTCCCGTGTCAAGATCCCTCTCGGGGTCTCACCGGTCGTTGCTGGCCTTGCTCGCTTTTGGTCTTCTACTGCGCTTTCTAACCCCAGCGCGATCTCCATTGCGACGACGCCCGATCTCAGGGACCGCCTCTCCTCAGCACAAGATGGCAGCCTCGGTCGCCTCGGGCTCCAGGCCGACAAGGTCGCGCTCAGTCGCGGAGCTCCGTTCCAGGCAGTTTCATCAAGATCGTCCGTGAGGGGCTTGCAGCATCGCCAGCCACACGTCTCAGCTTTCTACATCGTAGGCGACAGAAGCCCAGCCCAGCGCAGGTAACGTCGCAGTATGGAGGCCCGTAGACCACTTCACCAGGCCCGCCGCGACACTCTGCTCCTCCAGTGATTCGTGGTCGTTTTCCCTGCCGAATAGCCTTGATATGCTCTCCGCACAGCCAGGAACAGTTGTCGTGTCTTTTTCAGCACCTCTGGTCACTTTTTAGCATGGATTATGTAAGGATTATGTCCCGGCCGGCAGAGCACACTCAAGGAGCGGCCATCTTGCTGCTCAGCGAGACCACGCCTCCTTGTTTTCTTAGTAACTTTGCTGCCGATCAACAAATCTTCATAAAAGTTTCCAAAACAAAAAGTTCATCCACATTGGCTACTTCATGGAACGTTTGGCACTAATCCATCAAGTGGGGGCAAAGAAATAATGGGCCCAAAAGTGTGATTTCCCATTTTAATTCCCACAGGAATGTTTTCTCTCCAATAAAGAAACAAATAGCTGAATGGAAATATATCAAATTTAGAACTTTACTGATGTGGTGTGAATCTATTCAGCCATTTTTGATAAATGTTAACCTCTTGAGTGCCCATGACGAGATGGTCTCGTCATGGGCCGCGGTTGCGCTGTGCCCATGACGAGACTATCTCGTCATGAGCCCCGCCCGCTAATGAAATGGCCGGCACAGGGCGGGGAAAGGGCGGGGCACTCAAGGGGTTAAAGAGGGCTCTGAGTTGGGCATGACGGGGTTACCCCTCAGAAAAAGTTGAAATATCTGGACAGTTGATTCCACGGGAGTACCAGGATACTCCCACTGTAGCAAAAAAAAAATTAAGTTGCTTGTGATTGGCCGTGGGAGATTTTTCTCTCATCTGTCATTTCCGTACAGCGCTATCTGTACCGATATGATCTTACTGGCTGCCAGCAACATCTGAGAAAATGTGTGCCAGTCATTACAGAACTCTGTCCCCAAGTCCTGAAAAAAACAGAAAGGGCACATAAGACTGGTAGGGTGAGGACACCCTGACCTGCCAGGTCCATTATGGGTGGGAGGGGGCTCAAATTAAGTTACATTTTAAATATATATATATATATATGGCTACTGGCACCATGTAGCTATCCGCCGCAACTGTGACACTCACTGAGGCCCCAGTGTGATACCACAGTACCCAAAAAACCTTTACAAAAATTAGAAGGGTCTAGTCAACAACCAGCACTTGTGACCAAATGCCATTTTGCAAACGCAGTGGGGGTTGGCTACCAGCATTGGTGTGGGCACAGGGCCAACCCATTGTTGTGCATGACTGAAGGTTGCGGGGCAGAGAGGGGTTGGCTGTCCATGGCAGGATATAGGCCACCCACAGAGAGTTCCACACACCAGACGCCATGGCCAATCCTTTGTGGCACACTGCTTTCAGCCGTATGAAGTAGGGCTGCCTGTGAGGAGTTGAGCACAGACCATCTTCTGCGCATGGTCAGAGGCTGTGAGCAGCTGTGTGGTTGGCCATAGATTGCCTGAGAGGGTAGGATGTATGCTCAACTTACAATATTATCATAAAAACACACAGAAATTCACTGAAAAAAGTTAAAGAGACGTTATAGTTATGCGTTGAAATGAGATAATCAAATTTGCTAGTTTGAGTTTAACGTACTAACTACAAAGTGTGTCCCCGTCATGCACTGCTTACGACCTCACACATTACATCACTCATGATATGTTAAACTACATCATTGATGACATCACGGCCCATGTTCAATGGCCAGTTTCCATTAATTTCTGAGACACGTGTCCATAAATCATAAGCAGCATCCGAAATGTACAAGGTACATTTCCAGTAGAAAAGAGCCCTCGCGAAAAGCAGGAGATTCCGAGGAGGGAAGAAAATATACGTTTTTTATTTAAAACAATCAGAGGCTGTAGATAGACAACTTCAGTGTAAGGTTTAGATCAAAGTATACCTGTATACTCTATAACTATATACTATAACCATTCACAGTTCGTGTGAATGGTTATTTGCATTGATCCGGATTATATTTTTACATGCACAAACCACAAATGCAAAGCGTTAAGCTTTAGCGTCGTTTCACCATATAAAAGGCTGGGTGGCCTTTCTTGAAAGAATCTGTCTGCGCACCTGATTTCTTGTCAGCTGTGTTTGTGGCTGCCTGAATTGAGAAACACCTGTAATCGGCCCCAGGGTCTTTCTCCTCAACAATGTAAACATGTTTGAAGGCATGCTCCGCGTCAGCATACCTGCTGCTGTTTTTGCATACCCGCACTTCCCTTGATCATAGAACTTGCTCGAGTTCGGAGGGACAGGTGTACGGAAGTGGGCACCGAGCCAGTGACGTGTCTTCAGCGCATCTCCTGACCCAATCATAACCTCGGGGCGTTCTCTCCCAGTCCCTGCCAGGTGCAGCTAAGGTGAACGCAGCGGTACTACCTGAATGTCTGTTAACCCTTGGTACACCGAGATTAGGACATCGGCAGAAGCGTCGTTATCCGTCCTCTTCCCAGTACTTACTTATCTGAGGTGGTCACACCTCCCCCGAAGCACTATTTGCAAAGTTTACAAAACAAAATCGTCTTCTACCTAACTCCATCCTCCCCTTTGTCTCCAGACTCCTCCTACTCTTCTACTCACCCAGGGTCAAGAGGGGAGCGAGACCACGTAATTTCCGGTCGCCCTAAAGCAAAGAGGAAACAAGAAGGATAGCCAGAGTAATGAAGATCAATATTGTCGTCCCAAACTGTTATTTAGACTTCAGGAGTCAAAACCAAAACCTCAGAGAGGGCCGTTTTCCAACACTGCACATGCTCCGCCTCCGTAAAAACACGTCAGTGGTACAATCATACCAAATATCAAAAACAGACACGGCAAACAAGTTTCACAATACCCACGTTATTTAATTTTCCTTTAATAAAAAGGGCCCTACACTGTGCATTTCTTTGCATATTTGAAATATCTTGGCTAAAAAGCCATAGGAGTTACAGGTAGGACTGAATGGGGGACTAATGAAATATTGCATTACTTCAGGATTTTCAAAATTACCAGGGTACAACGTTGCTCAAATAATGTGTTCTTATTGACTCCCCCCTCCCCCGCGCCGCCCCCTCTTCTGTTTCCCTTCCTCTCTCTCAGTCTCCAGTTTTCTCTCCACACCTTTATCTTACTCTACCCTATCCTCTGCCTTTTCTTACATCCCACTCCCTTCATCTTTCTAGTCACTGTACTCAACTTTCCCTGTGTCTTCGCTTTACTTTTGTTCTGTTACTTCATGACTGAGACAAGTGAACAGCCATGAAACATTGAACGTTCAAAAATTGATATAAGTGGTGTTTTAATCAGAAGAGATAATGCATAATGACGCCCCGTGGTTTGCAGTCACAGGAATTGATGTCACAGTGCTGTCATATACCTCAATTTAATGGGGACGGGGATATTTCCCAGTGAACACTGAACTATAAACTTTGCTACGTACCAAACTATCTATTATTATTTACTAGTAAATATATGTGGATGGTATATGCTTTCGTATATTAAACGTGTGTTAAAACCTCTTCTGTGCCCATGACGAGATAGTCTCGTCATGGAGCACGGTCGCGCTGTGCCCATGACGAGACTATCTCGTCATGAACCCCACCCACTAATGTAACGCCCGGCACAGGAGGGGGAAAGGGCGTGGCACAGAAGGGGTTAATGTTTATTATCGTGTCTGTCATTGCAAACAGAGGGTGTTTGAGACAACGCAAGTGACATTTTCTATCGGGGTTGCTATTGTCTTATTAAAGCTCTCGAGAGCCCCCTCTGTCTGTGAGCACTAACAAGGGTTAAATGATAACTGAGCCAAGAAGTGATTTGAAGTGGTATTATTTTTAGTTAAACGGGAAGGAAGCTTGATTGGTAGGTTTAAAAAATACTATTATCATTTGTGGTGTTTTTTTAAAAAGAGAGATAATGCTTGGTTGCTAATGCTCAGTTGTCAGTGTGAGGTCGGTGTCGATTTGATTTCCACTGTTTCCTTTCAGCAACACGTATCCATGTTGATCGCCCCTTTTAATATCTTTGATCCCTCTTTCAAATATTTGCATCCTCACAGTTCATCAACTTGGAGGGGAGAAGGCGGGCCTGTACTTTCTTCGCAGTTTTCCATGGACACAGTGGAAAGGACTCCATGCTGAGTCCTTTCCTGTCTCAGCATGGAGACCACGCCATGTTCATAACAGTACAGGAAGTGACTATTATTGTGGGTGCAAATACCCTCTCTAGGGCAGGCGTCCTGTTCGTTTCTGTGACTTTACATTAAGACAAAGTAATCACTCTGACAAGTCCTTCGCTATTCAGCCTTAGAATAACAAGTGATGTGCCAAACAAGGCTGCTCTTGTAGAGGCTGGACTGATCTGGGTTCAAGATTCTGTCAGGACTAGAGGGGCAATGTAGGATTCTGTGATTCAAGCTGAAGGATCACGCAAGGCAGGTTTGAAGTAGAAAGATGCAGGTTTATTGTAGAGTAAGAAGATCTCATCCAGGCAGAGCAACATGTCAATCCATACTCCAGTTACATTTCAAAAGGTAACATTCCAACCCATGCTAAGCAAGCTGTAGCAAAGGCATTGTGACTTTACATTCTTCAGTAACCATGACTTCAGTAAGATACCACAGGTGCAAGCAGATGCCACACACCTTCCCTACTTTTAATAAAACCAAACAACAAAAGCAAACCAAAGAACAAAAAAACAAAGAAAGGAACACATCTTCAATGTAACTCTGTAGAAATGAAGCATGCACGATTGACTGAGTGAAAATGTTATCTATTGTTTCCACGATTCTGAGATTGTTCCAATTCTAAGGGAAACAAAGTTGTCATGTTTATGCGGTTGTCAGAAACAAATCCCTTCTTGATCATTCGAGAAGTTTTCTAGTGACCTCTGAGTTAGCTGGCACACACAAGTAATTAAGTTTAATGTACTCGATAGAGACACACTGACCTCAGTCCTATGTCAAAACTATAGTGTGTATTATTCCAATGCGCAGAGCCTATCAGGGATATAGGAACTACACTATAAGTCTGGCTTTGAAGTGACAAGGGCGGGGGATGTGCATTCACTGTAGACAGCCACTGAGGGGGGGACGCGAAGCCTCGCAGTTCTGCCGAACAGCTGCCAGCCTCTCGGAACCGACGCCGGGTGATGTGAAGCCTCGCCGAATAATGCCGGGCGATGCGAAGCCTCGCCACGCAGCCACCAGCACTACGCCAGACGATGTGAAGCCTCGCAAAGCTACACCTTACCTCCGGTGCGCAACACATCACACTTGGGAACCAAGTCTACAAGAACGCCGTGGTCGCAGTAAGACACCAAATTATCACCTCCCTGCATAGTAAGAAACCAATGCATCACCTTCCCTTCAGTAAGGAACTGGCGTATCAACTCCCCTGTGTAGCAGTAAGGAACCGATGCATCACCTCCCCTGGAGTAAGGAATCAACGCATCACCTTCCTTGGGCGTAAGGAACCGACACTTCACCTTCCCTGCGGCTGTTTTTGTTTATGATTGTGATGCATTCAAGGTACTTTGTGTTGAAAGTGTTGCATCTATAGTTTGCTATGGACCAAACTGTTTTTGCCTTCTTGGATAACTGTATGTTGGATTTTTGTCGTTTTTGGTCTTGTTTGGTTTAGATAAAGATTCCGTAATTTTCTAAACTGGTGTGGTGTCCATTTGTAGTGTTATTCCTGTATTATTGTATGTGTGCAAATGCTTTACACACTGCCTCTGAGATAAGCCTGTCTGCTCGTGCCAAGCTACCAAGGGGGTTAGCAGGGGTTATTTCAGAAGTGTATTTCCCTTACCCCGACTAGGAAGAGGGGTTCCTATTTGGACAAAGGTGCAAACCATTGCCAACTAGAGACCCCCATTTCTAACATTGCCTTTCTGTCTTTCCCTCTTCTTCTGGGTCATGGTCTGTTGGTGGAAAAAGATCCACAATCTCCTAAAATGACTGCAGGTGCCCACCACAAAAACATTAAGTGGTGGGTATGACTCGGTAAACATACTTCACATAAGAGAGTGGACTCACATCTGGAAAGGGCTGACACTGAAAGCACTCACATCTACATGGAAATGTGCTGCACATGGAATAGTACTCCTGGTGGAGTGGGCTGGCAGCAGAGTTAGTTTGTTCAATCCTTGGATAAAGGAGGTTTTACACTGACAAAAGGCAACATTGTTTCATGTATAGCTTACAAAAATGTGAGTCATCTTCTGTCTAAATCAGGAATGGTGGAATATATACTTTTTGTCTCTTGGCGTTATAACAGTTGCAGTTTCTTCATGAGGGCGAGGGGGAGTCGCCCCCAACAACTGCAGCAGCGCTAAATGTGAAAAATAAAGTGGTAATGAAATGATTGCATTGGCATTTTATTTTTCACGTTTAGTGAGCAGCAGCCTCCAGCTAGGATAAATATGTCCGGGTCCTCCTCTGCTGCTGATTGACAGCATAGGGGGCTGGAGGAGCAAGATGGACCCTCCAAAGTATGCATGTCACTTTGGTCGGCTCTCTTGAGCCGGCCAAAGTGACATGCGCAACTTTGCAGTTCTCCACTTAGCTGTCTTAGACAGCTGGGTGGAGACCAAGCACAGGCCTAAAGGGCCTGAAGGAGCAACCAGCCAGGACACTCCATCTAATCCTGGTTTCTATCATGCTGGTGAGAGTAGCGCCAGAATTGGTTAGTGGAATTTTCTGTAGGCTGGAGCCAGCGGAGCCTACAGAGAAGGGACCAAGGAGGATATCGGACATGCAGCAGGCAAGATAAGTGACTTTATTTTTATTATTTGTCACTCACCTTGCCTGCATGCATGCACCCACCACTTAGTTGCCCACCCCACCGGTGCACACACATGCCAGCTACTCCTGCTTCATAATCCACTTTAAAATCTCTGCGAGTATGCTGGATTGTTTTCAAACATGGAAAGGATGGTGCTCAGTTTGTGTCCCATTACTTGGTCACTGATCTGTTTGATAAGTTTGTGGGGGGAATGGTATCGTAGAGAGAGACTTACCTGTAAGTAAGGTGAGGGATCCCACGACGTGGAGCTTGCAACATGGCAACAACCTGGAAAGAAAGAAATTACAAGGATTAAGGACAGGGGAGGAGACAGGGTGGAAACAATAGGAAAGAGGGAAAGAAAAGATGGACTTCTTGTGGCAGGACGGGGGAGGAGCTCGAGATAGAAAAGGTCTGAAAAAGAGGATTGAGAGGGGGAGTCGGAAAGCAGTCAAGAAGGGTTGTGGGTGAGCAGGACGTGGAGGACAGCGAGCAGAGGAAACAAAAGAAACCGACTGCCAGAAGGTTACAGGCTACCTGAAGAGTGGAAGGAAGCAGAGGGAGGAGGCTAACACAAGCTGCAGCAGAAAGGGAACCAGAAAAGACACAGGAGATGAGGATGAAGACTTGTGCACCAAAGAGAAGAAGACACCACCAAAGGTCACTGTACAGCCTTCCACAACCCAGGAGAGTCGTGGCCACCCAGGTGTGTCTACCTAATCTCCCCTGAACACCAGTGTGGTGTCAACATATTGGTAACCTATCTCTTCACACAAAGGGTGATGGTGAAGGTGTAAGAAAAAGTAGAGCACGTTTACTCACAATATTTGTGGTGTAAGTGTCTCTTCACACGGCACATGAAGGAGTAAAAAAAAAACAGGGAATATTGTTGTTTGTCTAATATGTCTGTTGAATTCAAGAAGCAGTCAGTCAAACAAAGCAAACTTTTGGGCCCTACAAATAGTAATTTGCTGATTTGTTCCCAAATGACAGTGAAGGATCCACATTTTCCAAACACGGTGGACACAACATTTCCCAGGGAAAGGGAAGGAAAGCTCAAGGAACCCGGCACTTTGGATGCAGTTACAAGGGAATCACATTTCTACCTAATATGAGGTGCCGAAGAAACAAGGGGGTGTAGGAACAGAAGACAAGGTAGAAATGTGTAACTTTTTAATAGAAACACTTGTTTGGGCATCCTTCATTTTCTGAGGGGAGTTGGTGTCACCACCAAGGTGATCCTGCAAAAGAAAATAATGAAGACAATATTCAGCATGGCGAAACAGGGACTAGACAGTGAACAACACTGACTCAAACAAGAGACTGCACCCCTAAAGATTATTTTCTTTTCCCCTCTGCTATACAATAAAGCCATCCTATGTACAACAGCACTAGACAACCCTCCTAAGCATTATTTCCATCCAACCCCTCACCAAGTTTCAACACTGTTTTCTGCAGCTAGTAGGATCTCAATCAAGTCAATGCACCTACCTCATAACTTTAGATGTTCCTACTTCAACTCTGCAGTTCTAATTAAATCAATGTTTCACAATGGTGAAAGTTTAAGGTAGTTTTGCTATGATTCAAACATATCTGAATGCTACACATAGGTCTCTGAAGTAGTACTACTTCGACTGTGCAGTTCCAATTAAATTAATGTTTCACAATGGTGAAAGTTGAAGGTAGTTTTGCTATGATTCAAACATATCTGCATGCTACACATAGGTCTCTGAAGTAGTAGAAAATAAACACAAACAACTAAAAGGTCAGTTTACCACTTTTTTAACTGTGTATATTTAAGCCTTTAGGGATTTAAAACCCCCGCCCTCCAAAGTTTTACATTTGTTTCAACTAATGTCAACCACTTGATACTTAAATGCAAAAATGTTCCTCATGTATTAGTTTATTACTACTGGAGAAGTGTGGCTCAATGATTAGAGCGGCAAACCCTGATGCAGAGGTCTAGCCCGGGACCAGGGTTCAATTCCCCGCCTTGGCGGGTCTTGGGCTCAAAAATTCCACGGACCTGATAATTCTCGCCTTGGTGCCATTCCAATCATGGAGTGCAACTCTGGGCAATAGCTTGCTTAATCTCCACAACGGCCCCCACAAGGCTGAGGATGCCTGGCCTCTACCTTGGGGGTGCCCAGGAGTGGACGCCTCACAGGAAAAGCCAGGATGGGTTCCACAGCGGTATTCGTACAAGCGCCTTGAGACCCTTGCGGGTGAGTAGTGCGCTATACAAGTATCAATTTACAATTTTACTTTATCATAGGCTATTATAAGGTGTGGGGTTAAAGCTGAAGGAGATAAGCCCACCGAGCATGCCAGGGCAACTAATGTATACTCAGCAAGTGCTGGCTGTCCATGTACCTACAGACGCTGGCTATAATAATGGCTGCAGAAACACCCTCCTAGCAAGCTCGTCAAACAAATGCACAAGAGAGTAATTTCGATAGTGTGAAGTGTATGTTAGTATATGGACCTGTGCAGGAGACGCTCTCGTAGTTAGAAAGTCATATCAGAACATTTCAAAGACTATATTGACAATGGTGGGAAAGAGATTAAGAAATACCCTCAACCTGTTTTGAGGGCAGTAAACAACATGTAGGAGAGTAGGATCTGCTTCTTATGGTTACCCCCACATTTTGCTGATGTTTCACTGTTTTTCGACTTCAGTCTGGCTGGGGCCCTGCTAACCAGGACCCCAGCCTAGCTGCTTCCTCTCTAAATTGATTACCAGTACTTTAGGTACACTCCAGATTGGATTCTGGGGTACCCTTATAAGTCCCTAGTATAAGGTATACTATGTACCAAGGGCATAGGTACCCCAGAGCCCTACCAGGGGAGGCAGCATGTATTATGCCACCCCTGGGAAGCCTTCCATAATGACACCACAGGACTGCTACTGCTGCCTGGGTAAGGTGGTGCATGCACCCCTTACTGAGATATAGGTTCACTATATCTCTCCATATCACTGCACATATACACCTATCAGTCACCCCTATGGCAGGCCTTACTAATCCTGAAGGCAGGGTGCTGGGTTTTAAGTGAGAGGGTGCCCATGCATGAGCAGAGCCCCTCTGCAGCCTTCAGAACCTTTATTCCAGAGTTGTTTGTGATGCAGCCAAACCATATACTCTTAAGTGCATTATAAACAAACGGTAAATGCTAACTTTGGGATGGCTGCACGGAAATATGTTGTGTTTGGTGTCTAACACCTTGGAATCATACTCCCACACACTGGTGTGGGAGTTTGATCCCACCCTTCTAGAGGGAGAGACATGACACACCGGTATACCCGGTACCAGCTAAAAGAGCCCTGGGATCACAAAATGGATGCTGCCAGCCACAGACACGAGTCTGTCCTCCTGTTGCTGGACGAAACTCCGGCAGGGGAGGCCTGGAAAATAGGTTTCCTGTCACAGGGAGGTGTCACCACCTCCCAGACAGGCTTTAGTGTATTGGGACTGGGTGGGTGCACTACAAGAGTGATTTGAAGTTCAGCACTGGGGGCACATTTGGTGTCCCTGTGCATAGTCCAGCTCAAACCGGTTGCAGGTGCTACCAGCCCCTGCTCTGGCACGAAACTGGACAAAGGAAATGGGTGTATCCACCTCTCTTTCCTGACCCTCCCATAGGTGGGTCTCTAGATTTTGTCCCATCCCTTCCTTGGGTATAAGATAGGAGTCCCTGGCTACAGGACTTTAGATTACACCTGGACAAAACTCTGATACTGAATCCTGGACCTTCGACGATCTACATTGAAGTAGATGACTGAGGAATCATCCTTGGAGTAAAAGAGTTACTACCCCGCAAGGCAGGCACCAAAGACGCATCTGACCGGTTTGCATCTCCGAAGCTCCCGCTGGACTCCAAAGACTTTTGCAACACAGGAGGTGGGTTTCCATGGTCTTAGAGGTCGATCAGTGCCCACAGCAAGTCTGAGGCCCGTATCCCTCGGGGCGACCGTGCAACCGGAACCCCTGGACGCCGCTTCACCTTGCAGAAGCATCAGCTTTCCACCGACTCCTGCAGCTGAGCTTTGGGTTACTTGTAGCCCTCACCCCGTGCAGCATTTGCACTGAAGATTGCCCGCCTACACTCCACAAGAGTTCTGTGAGCGGGCCCTTTGTGTTTTCTCTCGAGGTCCCTTCGCGATCTCTAGTCTGTCGACTGGTGGGTCCCTGTGAAGGCAACTTTACTTCTAATTGGGCTTTCCTGGTTGCTCCAGATGTGCCCTGACTCTCCATCACTTGGGGAGTCCCCAGGACCTTGCTGGTCCGCACCGAAGCATCTTTTCCCTGCGTGGGTTGCTGTTGCCAAGGTTTGTTGGGTCCAATCCGGGCACCGACACCGCAGCACTCAACATCCTTCGTGGGACAGCTCAAATCCAGCTCCTGGTTGTCGTCGACGCCTCCTGGTCCTCGTGGCTGAAGAGTCAAGCTTCACCTCTTTGCACCTGAAGCACCCGACATCGGTGGGCATTCGTCTATCTTGCCCCTGGTCACTGGCAAGTGACCCAGACTCTGTCCCCTCTGCTTTCACGGTTCTTCTGATCTTCGATCCAGGCTTGGATCACACCAGACACTTTTCTTCTTCCCGGCAGCAGCACTTTGCAGCAGATCGCCATTGGAATCAACGACGATTCCCGACACCATTTGACACCTGCGCAACCGGCTTCCCTGGGTGAGGTAACTCAAGTACTACGGTGCTCCCGTGGGTGCTGGCCCTAGAACCCCCTACGTCTAAAGGGGTTTGCTCAAAGATCTCTCCTAAGTGTCCTTAACTTCTGAAATTCCAACCGCGACTTTCCCATAGAATAGTACGGGGCTTGCAGCTGTGTTCTCAACCTGCACACGTCCCCCGTGTGTCTCCTGTGCCACTACCTTGGGGGATTCCTTGGGGTCCCAGCGATTCTACGTGCTCTAGGTACTGTGTCTAGTCAAGTCGTGGTTCTTATACCACTTTCTTAATATATGGTTTGGTCCGCCCCTAGGGCCCATTGTATATTGTGCTATTTACGGTTGTTTTAGAACTGTATTATTGTGTATCTTGGACTCTAATCTAATAAAGAGATTAGCAGTGAGTGTTTAGAAATAAATACATATATTTTATATATACCTTGTGTGCTGCTCCTTTCATTTAGTAATTCAAGAGGTTATAATCTGGTAAACCAAGATGCTTTACACTCCTTCAAGACTTAGCCTGAAGGCTGCTCTCCATAGCAACCACTAGCATAGCTTTCAATAAAGGTTGTCTTTAAACCTATCATCAATAAGGGTTGTTTGGACTGGTGCAAGGTGCCCACTATAACTAGTAGACAGCATATGCAAGGCCAACTTCTCACATTGGTGTGCAGCGGTGGGATTCAAGCTTGCTATTGCTTTACCAGATAATATCTTTGAGTGACTAACTGAAAATCCCTATAGGTACATTGGTACATATAAATCAAGTCTAGAATAAAGTAAGTTCTACTGAACTTGGAGTTGGGTTAGCAAAGGGACCAGAACACCCCTTTTCCCAAACTCAAGAGAGTCTAGTAGTTCCCACTAGGTTAGGTAGGTGCAACACCTCACTCACTACTATGTCTTCAAGGCCTGAAGCCAGTGGCTCCTTGACTTCCAAGTATGACCATCTCACATTCGTGGAATTGAGAAACATGTGAACAGCTAGGAAGTTGAAGACAGGGAGGAGTGCAAAGACTCATCGCCTCATGGAGGCTTTACGGTTGGATGATCTCAGAGAGACCCCAGGGTCTGATGAGGTAGGCAGGTTGGGTGGGGCAGCAGGAGAGGAAAGGCCAAAAGGTGACAACACCTATGACCAGGACTCTGACGCTTACCAGGTGGATCAAGATGATTCTAACCTGGAAAATCCAATCCATCCTGAAGGTGAGGGAGAAGGCCTTCTCTATACCCCACCTGGAAGGGTTGGTGGTGTGCCAAGAAGCTCAAGATCTCCTTCTCTGGAGTCTAATCATTCTGGTGCATCTGGAGGGACCTCTGTCTCTCATAGGACCATTTTCCCCCAGAAGAGGGAGTCCTCGTATGAGAGAAAATGCAGACTGATCCAGTTTGAGGAAACTAAGCTTAGGATAAAGAGGGAACAGTTAGCATTGGACAGGGAATCCCTAGAGCTCCAGAGAGCTTCACATAGATGGGGGCTAGAGCCCCATGGTGGCAGCAACAGTGTCCCTAGAAGTAGAGATCATACTCATGGCCATAGGAACCTGAACAAGATTGTCCCTCCCTACCAGAGTGGGGATGACATCCACAAATGGATAACACCATTGGAAAGGGTCTGTAAAGTACAGAGGGTCCCTCAGGAGCAGCGGGCAGCAATCTTGTGGCTCTCCTTTTGAGACAAAGGTAGAGACAAGCTTCTCATTGTAAGAGAAGAGGATGCTGACAATTACACAGTCTTGAAGAGTGCTCTGGTAGATGGGTTTGGCCTAACCATTGAACAGTACAGGTTGAAGTTCAGAGATACCCAAAAGGCTCAGCCTCAAGACTGGGTTGATTTTGTAGATTGTGCTACTAAGGCTCTGGAGGGCTGGTTACTGGGCAGTAAAGTGTGTGATTTCAAAGGATTATACAATTTGATTATGAGGGAGTAGATCCTTAATAATTATCAAAATCAGCTGTTGCATCAGTACCTGGTGGACTCTGATCTGACCTCTCCCCAAGAATTGGGTCAGAAGGCAGACAAATGGGTCAGAACCAGGGGGAGGCAGAAGGTTCAGAACCAAGGTGGTGACTCCAAGAAGCAAGATTCCAAAAACTCTGATAAGGGTGGGGACAAGGGTAAAGACCTGAAGTCTTCTCAAGGGACCTAAAAATCTGCATCTGGTGGGGAGTCCCAATCAAACAAAGGAAAAGACCAAAAGAAACCATGGTGTAAAATCTATAAACAGAAAACCCATTGGGCAAGTGATTGTACCAAGTACAAAGACTCAAATCCAGCCACCATTGCCCCTAAGGCAACTGTTCCCCCTAGTTCAGCTCCGAGTGGTGATTCTCAAAATAAGGGTGTAGCAGGGTTAACCATGGGTTCTGAGGTGGTGTCTGGCCTAGTCAGAGTTTCAACTCAGGCTGTACTGATCTGTGATGGAGGCATGGATGTGTCCTGTTTGTGAGTCCCAGTAATCTGGGCAAATACAGACAGCAGCCTTTAATCAATGGAAAAGAGGCTTTGGCATTCAAGGACACAGGAGCAAGTCTCACAATGGTGACAAAAGATCTTGTGGCTTCTGAGCAGATCATACTTGGTGAAATGTACCAAGTGACAAATCCTAGCAATGTCAGGACACACCATTCCTTGGCAGTTGTTAAATTCTCCTGGGGAGCGGTAACTGACCTTAAGAAAGTTGTGGTAAGTGCAGACCTCCCTGTTGAATGCTTGCTTGGCAATGATTTGGAAACTTCAGCTTGGGCTGAAGTGGAGCTCAGGACTCATGCAGACATATTGGGAATCCCTGCACATGTTTGCTGTGACCAGGTCACAGTCAAAAATGTCAAAAGCTGAACAGGCCCTGGATACTGGAAGAATGGACCAGGTGTCTCCCAAGAAAAGGAGCAGCAGGGGTAAGGCAGTGTCGTCACCCCTGGCTCAGGAAGCAGATCAGTCTCTTGAGGGAGATGATCTCAGGCCTGAAGAAGGAACTGTTCCAGATGAGCTTGAACCTGACCAGGTTGAGTTCTTGGGGACAGGGGGCCCTTCCAGGGCAGATCTGAGCCAGGAGCAGCTGAGTTGCCCTTCTCTTGAACCCCTCAGAAAGCAAGCTGCTGATGAGGCTTCTGGGAATGCTAGTGGAAGCCTTAAGATATATTGGGATGATGGACTCCTGTACTCAGAGAGTAGAGACCCCAAGCCTGGTGCCTCCAGGAGGTTGGTTATACCTCTGAATTTCAGGGGCTTCCTATTGACACTAGCCCTTGATATTCCCTTAGCAGGACACCTGGGCCTAAACAAGACTTGGGACAGAATTGTCCCTCACTTTCATTGGCCCCACATGTCTGAAGACACCAAGGAGTTTTGTTGCTCCTGTGTCACCTATCAAGCCAGTGGTAAGGCAGGTGGTATAAAAAAGCCCCCCCTGATACCACTATTTGTGGTGGGGGTCCCTTTGAAAGGGTGAGGATTCACATAGTTGGTCCCATGGATCATCAGACAGCATCTGGGCACAGATGTATACTGGTGGTGGTGGATCATGCCACTAGGTACCCAGAAGCCATTCCCCTTAGGCCCACTACAGCTCCTG
The DNA here is from genome assembly GCF_964204655.1 of Triturus cristatus. Taxonomy (NCBI): domain Eukaryota; kingdom Metazoa; phylum Chordata; class Amphibia; order Caudata; family Salamandridae; genus Triturus; species Triturus cristatus. The sequence continues at coordinate 628,750,485 of NC_140590.1, read as the reverse complement.
TGGTGGCAAGGGCCCTACTTGGTATCTTTTCCAGAGTGGGTTTCCCTAAGGAGGTAGTATCAGACAGAGATGCAAACTTCATGTCTAGTTACTTAACATCAATGTGAAAGGAGTGTGAAGTAAATTACAAATGTACCACCCCTTATCACCCACAATGCAATGGGTTGGTTGAAAGGTTCAACAAAACCCTAAAGGGCATGATTAAAGGTCTCCCAGAAAACCTTAGGCGTAGATGGGACATACTTTTGCCCTGCCTTCTATTTGCCTACAGGGAAGTTCCACAGAAAGGGGTTGGTTACAGCCCATTCGAGCTTCTGTTTGGACATACAGTTAGGGATCCATTGCGTCTGGTGAAGGAGGGATGGGAGTTACTTCTCAAATCCCCTAAACAGGAAATTGTGGACTCTGTACTTGGTCTCCACTCCAGGATGGCTGAGTACATGAAGAAGGCAACTAAAAACCTTGAGGCTAGCCAGGAATTACAAAAGGCCTGGCATGACCAAAAGGCTGTGCTGACTGTTTACCAGCCAGAGCAAAAAGTATGTGTGTTGGAGCCTGTGGCCCCAGCAGCCCTCCACGATAACTGGAGTGGCCCCCTTATGATACTTGAGCAGAAGGGAGAGGTCACCTACCTGGTGTACCTAGGAACTCCCAGGAACACCCATAGGGTGCTCCGTGTTAACAGGCTCAAGCCATATGTCGACAGGGCTGACATGGGCTTGCTCATGGCAACTGATGAGGGACAGGAGGAAAAGAGTGACCCACTCCCTGACCTGCTCTCTCAGAACCCTGATGATGGATCAGTAGATGGTGTAACCTTGGTAGGCAGCCTCACTGTCCAGCAACAAACTGACTGCAGAAAAGTTCTCAGCCAGTTCAGACATATGTTCTCACTGACTCCAAGTCAGACTACCTGGTGCACTCATGAAGTGGACACTGGGGACAGTCTGCCTGTTAAAAATAAGATTTACAGGCAACCTGATCATGTCAGGAACTGTATCAGGGCTGAAGTCCAGAAGATGTTGGATTTGGGAGTCATTGAACCCTCAGATAGCCCTTGGGCTAGTCCAGTAGTCTTAGTGCCCAAACCTCACACCAGAGATAGCAAGAGAGAGATGAGGTTTTGTGTAGACTACCGGGGTCTCAATGCAGTCACCAGGATTGATGCCCATCCAATCCCAAGGGCAGATGAGCTTATAGATACTTTGGCCTCAGCCAACTTTCTGAGCACATTTGACTTGACAGCTGGCTACTGGCAGATCAGACTAGCTGATGATGCAAAGCCAAAGACAGCATTTTCTACCCCTAGTGGGCATTACCAATGTGTGGTGATGCCCTTTGGTTTGAAAAATGCACCTGCCTCTTTCCAAAGGTTGGTGAATAAAGTCCTTACAGGGCTGGAAGCCTATAGTGCAGCATATCTAGATGATATTGCTGTCTTTAGCTCCACCTGGGAGGATCACCTGGTCCACCTATGGAATGTTTTGGAGGCCCTGCAAAAAGTAGGCCTATCTATCAAGGCCACTAAGTGTCAGCCAAGGCAGAGTCAGGTTGTGTACCTGGTCCACCTTGTGGGTGGAGGACAGGTTCAACCATTTCAGAGCAAAATCCAGACCATAATGGACTGGGTTGCTCCAACCACCCAGACTCAGGTCAGAGCTTTCTTGGGCCTGACTGGGTACTATAGAGGATTTGTAAAAGGTTATGGATCCATAGTGACCCCTTTGAATGACCTAACTTCTAAGAAAATGCCCAAGAAAGTTCAGTGGACAGTCAGCTGTCAAAAGGCATTTGATGACTTAAAGCAGGCCATGTGCACTGCTCCCATTCTGCAAAGTATTAACTACTCCAAATAATTCATTGTTCAAACAGATGCATCTGAGTTGGGGTTGGTGCTGTGTTATCACCATTGAATGATGAAGGTCAGGATCAGCCAGTAGCTTTTATTAGCAGAAGGCTGACCCCCGAGAGAAACTTTGGTCAGCAATTGAGAGGGGGGCCTTTGCTGTACTTTGGGATCCGAAGAAGTTGATGCCATACTTGTTTGGCACTCACTTCATTGTTCAGACAGACCATAAGCCCCTCTTATGGCTTAAAGAGATGAAGGGTGAAAACCCCAAACTTTTGAGGTGGTCCATTTCCCTACAGGGGATGGACTATATAGTGCAACATAGACCTGGGAGTAACTATGCCAATGCAGATGGACTCTCCAGATATTTCCACTTAGAACATGAAGACTCAACTAGTCAAGTTTAGTTTAATGTCCCTACGTTTGGTGGGGGTGTGTGTAGGAGAGTAGGATCTGCTTTTTATGCTTACCCCCACTTTTTGCTGATGTTTCACTGTTTTTCTACTTTAGTCTGGCTGGGGCCCTGCTTCCAGGACCCCAGCCTAGCTGCTTCCTCTCGAAATTGATTACCAGTACTTTAGGTACACTCCAGATTGGATTCTGGGGTACCCTTATAAGTCCCTAGTATATGGTATACTATGTACCAAGGGCATAGGTACCCCAGAGCCCTACCAGGGGCTGCAGCATGTATTATGCCACCCCTGGGAAGCCTTCCAAAATGACACCACAGAACTGCTACTGCTGCCTGGGTAAGGTGGTGCATGCACCCCTTACTGAGATATAGGTTTACTATATCTCTCCATATCACTGCACATATACACCTATCAGTCACCCCTATGGCACCCCTATGGCAGGCCTTACTGATCCTGAAGGCAGGGTGCTGGGTTTTATGTGAGAAGGTGCCCATGCATGAGCAGAGCCCCTCTGAAGCCTTCGGAACCTTTATTCCGGGGTTGTTTGTGATGCAGCCAAACCATATACTCTTAAGTGCATTATAACCAAACGGTAAATGCTAACTTTGGGATGGCTGCATGGAAACATGTTGTGTTTGGCGTCAAACAGCTCGGAATCATACCGCCACACCAGTAACTGGTGTGGGAGTATGATCCCACCCTTCTAGAGGGAGAGACATGACAGCCCCGGTATACCCGGTACCAGCTAACGGAGCACTGGCATCACAAAATGGATGCTGCCAGCCATAGAAACGAGTCTTCCCTCCTGCTGCTGGACGAAACTCCGGCAGGGGAGGCCTGGACAATAGGTTTCCTGTCACAGGGAGGTGTAACCACCTCCCAGACAGGCTTTAGTGTATTGGGGCTGGGTGGGTGCACTCCAAGAGTGCTTTGAAGTTCAACACTGGGGGCACATTTGGTGTCCCTGTGCATAGTCCAGTTCAAACTGGTTGCAGGGGCTACCAGCCCCTGCTCTGGCGCGAAACTGGACAAAGGAAATGGGTGTAGCCACCCCGCTTTCCTGACCCTCCCTTAGGTGGGTCCTTAGAGTTTGTCCCATCCCTTCCTTGGGTATAAGATAGGAATCCCTGGCTATAGGACTTTAGATTACACCTGGACGAAACTCTGATACTGAATCCTGGAACTTCAACGATCTAAATTGAACTAGATGACTGTGGACTCTCCCATGGAGTAAAAGAGTTACTCCCCTGCAAGGTAGGCACCAAAGACACATCTGACCGGTTCGCATCCCCGAAGCTCCCGCCGGACTCCGAAGAATTGTGCAACACAGGAGGTGGGTTTCCATGATCTTAGAGGTTGATCAGTGCCCACAGCAAGTCTGAGACCCATATCCCGTGTGGAGACTATGCAACCCGAACCCGTGGACACCGCGTCACCTTGCAGAAGCATCAGCTTTCCAATGACTCCTGCAGCTGAGCTTTGGATTACTTGCAGCCCTGACCCCGAGCACATTTGCACCGAAGATTGCCCGCCTACACTCCACGAGTATTCCGTCAGCTGGCCCTTTGTGTTTTCTCTCGAGATCCCTTCGCGATCCCTAGTCGTCGACTGTGAAGGCAACTTTACTTCTAATTGGGCTTCCCTGGTTGCTCCAGACGTGCCCTGACTCTCCATTACTTGGGGAGTCCCCAGGACCTTGCTGGTCCGCACCGAAGCATCTTTTCCCTGCGTGAGTGCGTGAGTTGCTGTTGCCAAGGCTTGTTGGGTCCAATCCGGGCACCGACACCGCAGCACTCGACATCCTTCGTGGACAGCTCAAATCCAGCTCCTGGTTGTCGTCGACGCCTCCTGGTCCTCGTGGCTGAAGAGTCAAGCTTCACCTCTTTGCACCTGAAGCACCCGACATCGGTGGGCATTCGTCTATCGTGCCCCTGGTTGCTCCAGACGTGCTCTGACTCTCCATCGCTTGGGGAGTCCCCAGGACCTTGCTGGTCTGCACCGAAGCATCTTTTCTCTTCCTGCGTGGGTTGCTGTTGCCAAGCTTGTTGGGTCCAATCCGGGCACTGACAGCGCAGCACTCAACAGCCTTTGAGGGACAGCTAGAATCCAGCTCCTGCTTGTCGTTGACACCTCCTTGTCCTCATTGCTGCATAGTCAAGCTTCACCTCTTCGCATCTGAAGCACCCGACATTGGTGGGCATTCGTCTATCGTGCCCCTGGTCACTGGCAAGTGACCCAGACTCTGTCCCCTCTGCTTTCCGGTTCTTCTGATCTTTGATGCAGGCTTGGGTCACACCGGACACTTTTCTCCTTCCCGTCAGCAGCACTTTGCAGCAGATCGCCTTTGAAATCAACAACGATTCCCGACACCATTTGATACCTAGGCACCCGGCTTCCCTGGGTGAGGTAACTCGAGCACTACAGTGCTCCCGTAGATGCTGGCCCTAGAACCCCCTAAGTCTAAAGGGGTTTGCTCAAAGACCTCTCCTAAGTATCCTTAACTTCTAAAATTCCAACCGCGGCTTTCCCATAGAATAGTACAGGGCTCGCGGCTGTGTTCTCACCCTGCACACGTCCCCCGTGGGTCTCCTGTGTCACTACCTTGGGGGGTTCCTTGTGGTTCTAGCGATTCTAGGTGCTCTAGGCACTGTGTCTAGTCAAGTCGTGGTTCGTATACCACTTTCTTAATATATGGTTTGGTCCGCCCCTAGGGCCCATTGTATATTGTGCTATTTACTGTTGTTTTAGAGCTGTATTATTGTGTATCTTGGACTCTAATCTCATAAAGAGATTAGTAGTGAGTGTTTAGAGATAAATACATATATTTTATATATACCTTCTGTGGTTCTCCTTTCATTTAGTAATTCAAGAAGGTATAATCTGGTAAACCAAGTTGTTTTACACTCATTCAAGACTCAGCCTGAAGGCTGCTCTCCATAGCTACCACTAGGATAGATTTTAATAAAGGTTGTCTTTAAACCTATAATCAAAAAGGGTTGTTTGGACTGGTGCAAGGTGCCCACTATAAGTAGGGGACAGCATATGTCAGGCCAACTTCTCACACAACACACTACTGGTAACTTCATGTGACTGCAAAAGAGTTTTCAGCACCATGAACTTGAAAATACACCCATGCGAAACTGTCTTGGACTTGCTTGTCTTTCTTCATTTATGTTCATAGTAGCTCCTATGGGCCATCCTATGCCTCTCTGGAAACCGTTGCTATACGTTAACAGATAGATGACTGCTCATCACCATGTGGATGATACTCAGTCTAGGAAGACAGATCCTACTGCCAATCACAAGAAAAGATACCAGATGAATGGGTTTTTTTAAAGTCCTTTTGTTACCCACATGTTAGGGATTAAGTAAAAGGTCTTACTAATTATTCATTTTTTTTGTTTAAACATTCTGTGACAATATAGCATGGCCCATAATGTCTGAATGAACATGTGTGCAGAATATCAAGTTATACCTTTATCTTTCTTAGGGAATATTGTTTACCATGGCCAGAATACCAAATGCAGTGTGCCACTTGCATATTTATATTAACGGTCAAATTGTGCTAAAATTGTCAGTGTATATAATGGCGGTATGTTTGGTAAGTTAATAAATGTTCTAGTTTTATTATTCACAATTGTAGTTTCTAGCATTTATAGTGCAATGCGTGAAGTGTGCTTTGTTTTTGGTGCAAAGTTTAATAATATTCAACAAAGAGGAGCCTCAGAGGGAAAAACAGGCCAGACGGGTGCCCTCCAAACAGCATCAATACCATATACAAAAAGCCCTTGTTGCACATTACAGGTCAAGATTTTTTTTTGGGTCCCCCACTTCTTCCTTTTGGGCGAGGGATGTTTTAGTACTTACTTATGAATCCACCCATATGTGTGTTATCTTTAAAAAGATTCAAGATTGTCCCATGAAACTTGGTAAATCGTACAAATGTAAGAAAAGTAAATATAATTGTGTTTACGAAGTGGCTCATATAAGCAGCCACCAAAGAGCGATTGGCATGTTCTCGTTAATTTGCTCACTCTCTCATTATCAACAGTTTCCTAAAGAATGGGAACGAACCGACACCCAAAACTTGTGTGGAAGAATATATGTGTGTATCCTAAAGACTACTAGTTAGGTGTGGTGCACTTCTAAAAATATGTGTTCCTTATGGATTCCTGTAACGGGAGGAGAGCTTCTTCCTCACAGGTACTAAAGAGTTCAAAATGACTTACAAAAAGGCACACTGCATACGTCTTTAATTTTTGGCACCAACACTCATGATTAAAAACCATACCACATTTAGACCTTTTAAAGCTGAACGGCTGACATGTTTCATTGCCACTTCACTTTTTGGCAAATTCATCAGGGCGCAGGGACTCCATTCCATCTTTAGGATGCACCGCACCTGCAGATTAAAAGAAATAGGAGGGGACAACTTATAGCATAGTGAATGCAGAGAATAATACAAAAATAATATTTCTCAGAGAATGCAAAATTCTTTGACCCCCAAAGTTTGCTTTGCACAATTGCCAAGTTTAGTATGCCTAGATTGTAGAACTTGGTGGCACGTCTACTGAAGTTAATCAGACACCAAACCACCCCCACATTTGGGCTGTTAATTCATTCAGACAGGGAACTCAAGTCACAGGCTTGATCAATAGTGATCAGATTTCATTTGTTAAATCTCGTAACGCTCTAAGATCTGATGTCATTTCCCATGATGTCACAGACTGTGGTGTCGTTTGAATACTGCCAAGGTTGGGTAATTCCCCACACATTTTTGTTTTAGGACTTGTTCCATACATGCTAATAGACCAAATTGAGGTGGGAGGCTCACAGTTTTTAGGACAAAATTGCTTTATTTTAGATGTCTCCTGCCTGAAATTGTCTCTTTTATTAGAAGGCAATGGGAGAAATTGATTCTACCGATACCTTTTTTTTTTTTTAAATCTCCCACTTTCCTTCTCTAAAATGTTGGCATGTAATGTGGGCCCTGTGTGAGATTCCGTCTTATGTGAGTGCGAGGTGGATACAACCACTTAGTGTGTGATTCTTACTTATTAGGAGTGGCAATTGAGGTCTCTGGCCAGCAAGGAAAATTGACGTTTGTCTACCGAGATGAAGAGTAGAGGACAGGTAATTATGATGCAGTAAGCACAACAACCCCAGACCTGGTGCCCTGGCAACTGCTGCACTAGGGACAGTACCTCTCCGACGACCCCCATGCACTCCGGCCCCCCGTTACTGGAACAATTCATAGAAATCATTTGTAACGTCTCTTCGGGAGTTCCACTGGGGTTGCAAGGTTGATTTTAGTGCGAACGTACTGCTATATGCCCGTCTACTTATTTACTTAACGGAAAGGTCCAGGGACAACGTTAACGTAGCTACAAATATACTTTTCTCCCAGCGGTGTTGGCAGGTGCCGCCGCTCTCGCCGGTCCCTTTAAGAGGACGGCTAATTGTGGACCGATCTGCACAGTGATGACTGCCTCGCTCTCGTTCTCGGTGCTCGGCTGGTGCTGCCTGGGCCTGTCACTGCTCAACGCTGGCAAGGCAGCGGAGACAGCGGACTCGGAGCTGGGGACCGAGGGACGGGCAGAGGCGGAGGCGAGGGAGGGCTCAGGACCGGGAGATGACAGGACGCCGGGGCACGGTAAGAGGAGGCCGTTTGGTTATGTATGGTGTCCGGTGACAGGCTGGGAGAAAAGCAGCGGACACTGCTTCATCTAGGCTGAGCACCTGGGGAAGCTGGACAGGAACAGTCGAACCTGTGGGTTGTATAGAAGTACAGCGTATGAGGCCGGAGAGTCATATCAGGGCTGTGAACCCTGTCATCCTCATATCATATTATAGGGTCCTGACGTACCAAACATGTACAGCCTGACTCGCTCAAACCAGAGTCTGGCACCCGTTCCCTGAGCTGGCAGAGTGAAACTCAGCAGATCCAGGCACGCTGCCCATAGTCCCTACTAGAACCGGAGACGGGAACACCACATAGCCGCGCGTCAGCCCGCCCTACTCAGGCACCCATCAACCAGAGTGTGTCACTGTGGGAGCCTCGTACCAGGACCAGTCACCCTGGCACCATACAGAGTGAGTCGGCTTCACTCAACCATACCAGGGCCAGGCACTGTACTCCGAGCATGGCATCTTAGTTCCAGAGCCTTTGACACTTCATAACAGAGTCCGGCCCAATATTCCTTGAGCCTACACCCTCAACTGCCAGCGCCTGCCTCACTCGCACTGCCCCATAGCAGTTTAAGGCTTTCTAGTCTCTTCTTCCTAGGAACCTTAACAACCCTTACCAGCAGTTAAGTGCATCTGCCTCACTCTCTATCGTCCCCATATAAGGCCCAAGGATTTCCACATACCATAAAAATGTAAAGTGAACGCCCCTATACAAGTGAGAGCACCATGAAATCCCCAATACCAGGAAAGACACCATGACTCCGTCATCTCATACCTGCTACCACTGCCAGATTCTGGGCCAAGTCCCCCATTTTCCAGAGATGCACATCCTGCTCTCCCTACCACTGTCACCGTGATATGTGGTCTACAACCATGCCTTGCCACCTATACCAGATGATGAGATTCTGATTCCACAAAACAAAAGCCTGGAATTTGACCTCCTTCCAGTCTCTGTATATCATTGCTAACCTTAACTGTCTGACACCACACAGTGCAAAAGCCTGGGATTTTCGACCAGAGCGTGAGTGATACTTTGGCATCCCATACCAGACCCTGACACGCTTATTTTATTTCTTGCTTCTTGGCAAACCCTGGAACCCTAACATTGTTAACACAAAGCCTGGAAATAAGACCCCAGATTACCGCAGCATGCCACCTTGACACCTTTTTTACAAACCCTCCCACTGCAGCCTCAGAACCCCACACCAAATCTTACTTTAAGGCACGCATGCATCCCCATACAAAGCATAGCACTCTCATACCAGAGTCCTGTGCTCTGACACTGATACCAGATTCTAGCATACTGTCATACTCAATTATCAGAGACTACTACATTACCACCAATACCTGAGCCTGGCATCCTGTACCATACCTGAGCCTGGCATCCTGTACCGCGAAGAGCTGAGGCGGGAACCTTTTCCCATTCCAGCGCATTGCACCTTTACACCAGTAACCTGATATTGCCACCCTCCATTTTACAAGCCTGGACATGTCCCACACTGTACCATCCCTTGGTACTCTGACCAGCATCATATTATCCTGCCATCTCACCTCCTTACTTGATCCTGGCACCTTGGTTACTTGTTTACAATGAGACCCCCCTAAAACATGCTCCCTGGCAGATCTTGGGTCTTCGACTCCCCACCATAAGAGCAAAACTTAGTGCCCCATGACAAACCTTTGAGCCCTTAAAAAGATTTTGTTGCTGCATCCTCCACCCCATATCAGACCCTAAAACACTTCCCCCATATCAGATCCAGGTACTCTGTCTCATAGGAGACTGTGACACAGTGATCCCCATGGCAGACTTTGACATTCTGACCTACCGAACCAAATCTTGTTGTCTTGTCTCTACTTTTCTTTCTTGCACAATGATCCCAATCCTCCAATACTAGAAATGGGTACCCCCGCCACCGAAATACCAAGCTTTAACAGCATACACCTCTTACATAATTTGCAACACTGGTAATTATCAATGAAAATGTGGCACCTCAACTCCTCTCAATCTCCTTTGAACGTTCTCTAAACTTTACTTGCTAGAACAGCAGCCCGCATCGGAGCTGCACTACCTCCATTTTCCAGTACCAACATGTTACCCCCGAAATTCCTAATTCTTATCACTGTTCCCTTCAGCTTCTGTTCTATCAAAGTGCTGCTCATTCTATGGGTACATAAGTCCTGCAAGCATAGAAATGTTAGCTCCAGAATGATAGAATATGGTTCCATTGAGAATGACATTTAAAATTATACAGGAAGCAAGGCACACAAATTCTTACGTAATGGTCCAATGAGGGACTAGCAGTAGTCTTCTTATAGTGCGTCACATCACCAATGTGTAAATATATATCATGCAGTCTTTTAGGACTTGTGTTCTGAGGAGGAAAGCATCTCATGGAACTTCTGTAGTTACACCTCCAGTGCTGCAAAATAACAGTTTACCTTTATAAAGACGGCACCCAAAAATGTTTAGCTCGGAGAATGGATGAAGATGTTTTTTACTCTGTTCTCCTAGATATACGTTAGACACCTTGGGTCATGTTTGTGTCAGTTAGTGGATGTGAGGGCCACTAGAATTATGAGGCAGGGGAGGACGAAATTATGCAGCAAGAAAAGGCAAACTATGAGACCAAAAGTTGCACATTTAGGGGCATTAATAATAATTATTTTATTTTTTACACATTAGCACTATCTGGGCAAATGTTTCACATTGTTAGTATCAGTCTAACACCTACATAAAACAATACATAACTTGAAGGTGACCTGTTAACCTTTCTAAAGGGCTTTCCTCTGTGCTGCAACGTGTGACAGCAATTTTTGTAACTTTTGATCCATTTCAGACAGAAATCTTTTTTTGTTAAATTCTGCAAAGTGTGCAGCACAGAATGGATTATGTGGCAAATGTAAAGAATCCATAAGTACAAAGAAAACACCACGGCCGCAGAATAGCATTATTCCAATGGCCATGATCTGAAGTAAGGATATGGAAGATGGATACAGCTTTATAGTACTGTATTTTGAATAGAACACTAGAATTGCAATATAATTAAACATTGCTAGCAAAAGATGGCCACAGTTTTTGAACAGCTGTATACACCTGCTTTTGGCAGATTGCTAAAACAAATAGGAAGATAGTTACAATTATGCAAAAATGTGGAGAAGGTGGGGGAGGTTGTCATGGGCTCGCATGTGGGAACGGACCAGCGCCTATTTCCTGTGTTTCTTGACAGTGATAACATAGTAAGTTAAATATTGTTTTACTCTCTTCATAAAAATGATTACATTCTGTTAGTCAGAAGACGGGTTGTTAGGCAAGCTGTTGTCTGGTGTACAAATGCAGGTTTTGTGTTAAGAAGTAAAGGGCTTTGCCGCTGCTTTTTGCAAAATGTTGTCAACGAGTTGTTTGCTATAGAATGTTTGTGATTTTTTTAATGTTGTTTAAAAATCTGTGATGCAGCTGGGCAATGTATTTTGCTGTTTTCAGTATTTCTGTTTATCGTTATGCTTGGAGACGAATCAGCTGTTGATAAGGAAATCTGACAAACTAATGTGTAGGCCTCCCAATGGATGTAAACGGTAATTTATGGCAGAAAGTTATTTGTATATGTAAAATTAATTGTGAGTTATAAAATCTCAGATAAATATGGGAGTTGTGTTTTTTTTTTTTTATAGCAATAGTAAACCATGTGAGATGGACTGTATTTGAAGGTACATGGTATCGACCCCATGGGACAGGGCAGTGTTGAAATTGCCAGAGTGGTCCATAGACATATTGCGCCAGAAAACCACAGACCATGTTTTATTTATGAAACGCCCAAAAGATTTTTTCCGGAAACTTCCTTCGCTTTTATACTGTGGTTGGATTTAGACCAGTAAATAAAGTTGATAAATGTTAGTAGGGGGCTAGTGATGAATAAGTGGTTAAGTTTAATGTTTGCTACATGTGAGTTTATGTGATTTGTTGTGTGATTGTTTTAATGATGTACTTTTGTGATTTCTTTTTTTGTCTTTTCTTTTTTCCCAGTGAATTTATGGTTTTGTAATAAAGGACCGTAGCTCCTGTCCTCAGTACGTGGTAGACTCAGCCTTTTAAGGGCGACACTGTCCTTTCCCCACTTTTCATTTTGCATGACCTGTGACCGAGCTCAGCAGCCAATAAACATGGCCCTGTTGTATGCCTATTCCCCCTGCTTTCAGGCAAGACTTCCAGCTGTTCCCAGTGGGTATTATTCACAGGAAATGCTCTTTTCTGCCGGATCTGCCCAGTACATCGATCCTAAACGCTCTGGATGCATAGCCTGTGACCTTGACAAGAGAATGGGTACTTGGCAAAGGGCCTGACCTATTTTGTACACTATCTCCAGTACTGTCAGAGTACAGCCTGTTGCTGTAGCCAGACTCTTCAGTGCCCTCTGTTCACAGCCCTTACCTCGTATGTTCTGTGCACATGGCGGAGCTGCCCGATAAGCTCGCCCCAGCAGCAGCTTTGGCCAGGTCGCAGCTGTACCGAGGAGGCACCTGGCATGTATCGCAGCTCTCCCCTTGACAACCATCCCTGCAGTACCTTTGAGTATGGCTTAATGCGGTGCCCATTACTTTAGACCCCAGTGCGCTCTGGGCACAAAGCATTTTATTTGCCACCTCTGTGAATTATGCCCTAGTACTTGATTGACATGGTGTATGACCAGTAGCAGAGTAGCCCAATACTCTCTAAGAATGGCCTATGGCAGTGCGGCGGGCAATGTGCCGTCACTGCTTCACGAGCACAGCCTGCTGCTCTTCTCTGCGAGTACTGGGCGGAGATTTTGTCCACACACCAAGCCCAGTGTGCCTCCCCACTTGCCACACCATTACACGTACGCTAAACGGGTATGGGAGAAGAGAACCGTAGTGCTGCACACTGTGGTTATATTAAAGAGGCCTAGGGCTGAGTGGGCACGTACCTTGCGCGCCATTTTATTTTTAATTTCTAGCGCTAGTTCTAAGGAGGGCAAGGAGTGGGTGCACATGGAATTTAAATTCTTCCATCACTCTCTTTGAAGTTATTACTCAGAGGGGAGGCCAAGCAATGAATAGGTGATGACGCCCCATGCCTTTCTTTACTCTAAATATAATTTTTTTCTGCAGATGGGGACCGTTTAGGCATTTGCCCATCCTTCTGTTTGTTTATTCCTGTGGCTACTTATGTGTGAATGTACCTAATTGGGGTGGGTACTGCTTTTTTGTTTGCTTTGGCATATATGCCTTAGAGAGTCTGGATGGCGTTTAGCCTGGTGGCTTGTGTCTGGCTGTCTGTTGGTTTGTGTAGGTATCGGGTGTTCCACTGGTCTACATTTGCGTAAGGATGTGTGCTTCTATGTTATTTGTGTCTCTGTGTGCTTGCATTATTCAAAAGGCAAGCCTATTGGATTTCCCAATTCTTACTTTATTGATGCAAATAGAAATAATGCAAACATGTCTTAATACGTTAACGCTCTGGGCCACAAGGAATCTTCGTCAGACGTGGTTAAGTGGTCCTAAAATTGTTGTGTTAAGGTTGTGCTGCTTGGTTTTGGAGGGTTCTTGGGTGGCACAGTATTTCAGTACCTACCAAATTAATTTCATTATTAATTCACTGTGGGCTGCAACTTGTCAGAGTTGTCAATACAAGAAGTATGTGTCTGGGCTGAAGAAGATTCCAAAGGATTCTTTTGATTTGACAAAGGAGGATGTTAACCAATATCTGGTAGTAGTAGCAAGACCGTTCTGTTTAACTACTGTGAGCTCCTACCTCACATCAATGACCGCCAGATGTGTGTGTGATGTCACAGTGCACTTTAATCAGCCTCTAGACACATGTAGGGTGCTATAGTCACTGGTCACATGGCCCGTGACAGAGAACAGTAGAATCCTCAGAGACTTGGTTAAACAATGAAAGCAAAACAAGCAGTGGTTTAGGAAGCTTGCAAAGCAAGATAAACCACACAACCGCATGGGGAATTGCATAGATTTCCATACACCGAGGGGCATAAACAACGGTAATGCCAGGTTTCGCGTATGAAAAAAAGTATACAGACCACACAGGCACATTTACATTCATTGAGAGTTTTTAGTAAAAAAGATGTTTGTGTCCTTTTATTTTTTATAGTAAAGAAGTATATAAAAAAGTATAGCTGAAATGCTTGATTTAATTTCTGCTGCTGGTAATTACTCGGGCTTCCTCCCAGTTCATCGTTATTTTACATACCATGCCACCTCGGTTTAGACTCTGCCATATGCAGATCAGTCTTGACCCTGCTCTAATAGGAACAGTCCATCCCGAACTGCAAGGCCAGGCCTTCCCTGAGCTGGAACACAAGCAAACCGAGGCCCGTTTTGCCCTGAATGGAACACTTCAGTCGGGTGTAGCTTAGTTCCAGTAGGACAGTGAGCCCAGGACTCGCGTCTGGACATGTCCGTCGCACTGAGTGGAATTGCACTGAAGTATTAAAAAAAAAGTGATGGTGCAAAGCGTGAATTAACCTCCGCCACCGGTAATTACTCGGGCCGCATCCCAGTCCAGCCTTGTTTTGCACTCCACACCACCTCAGTTTGGACCCAGCTATATGCAAATCAGTCTTGTCCCTGCTTCAGTAGGGTTTTATCTTTTAAGAGCAAGACATTGAACAAATGAATCATGGGCCTATCAGACCTGTCAGAACAGTGGAAATGGAGTCGGTGGGGGTTCATCTTGGTGCTTCATATAGTGTTAAAGTACATAAATGGCTAGCCAGGTGCAGAGAAGAGCAGTTAGAACAGACATACACCAAGCCCTGGTGTTGAGGAGAACTTCTAGTGCAGATATCCCCTAGGGACTAGGCCCACGTACTGAGGACATCAGCTAGAACAGATATAGATTAGGGTTTGGTGCTTAGGGGTGCAGCTAGAACAGACATATATCAGTGCCTGGCGATGAGAAGAGCAGCTAAAACAGCTAACAGTGTCTAGAGCACACATACATTAGGACCAAATGCTGAGGAGAGCGGCTAGAGGAAACGTACTCTAGGCCCTGGTGCTGAGGGCGGAATAAAGACCAGATATACATTGGACCCAGGTATTGAGAAGAGCAGCTAGAGCAGGCATTACCTAGATCTGTTACTGAGGAAAGCGTCTAGATCATGCAGAGATTAGGCTCTGGTGCAGAAGAGAATGGTTAGTGCATTATTCCGTAGGCCAAGGTGCCGGTGATTGCAGCTAGAGCAGACATACCCTAGTCGTCGATGGCATGATCAGCCTTTAGGTCAGGCATATATTAGGCCCTGACGATGAGGACAGCATCTAAATCTGATGTATCCTGGTGCTGCGGACAGCAC
Source organism: Triturus cristatus (assembly GCF_964204655.1). NCBI lineage: Eukaryota > Metazoa > Chordata > Amphibia > Caudata > Salamandridae > Triturus > Triturus cristatus. Next base: position 628,735,207 of record NC_140590.1, on the reverse strand, counting down.
CTCTAGTTGGTAAGCAGATCTTTTTAGGCCCTAGTTCTGAAAGGAGCAGCTATCACAGAAATACACTAAGCCCCAGTGCTGAGGAAAGCAGCTACAATAGACTGAGGTTAGGTCTGGTGCTGAGAAGAATGGTTGGAACTGGCATACCTTAAGCCACAGTGCTGAGAAGAGCAGTTGGAGCAGATATACCTTAGGCCAGGTTTCTCTAATGCGCAGCTCGGTAGTTAGAAGTGGCTCTACGGTGTGCAGCCCAGCCTACTAAATTAGAAGATTTTTAGTTGGTTGAATCAATAAATGTATCAGAAAATTGTAAAGCACATAGTCAAGATGAAAATGTGTGTATTTTCAGAATTCATAAGTTGATGCTTGGAGAAAAATTAATGTTCAAATATATTTAAAGCTTACATTTGAATTATAAACCATGCAGTATCACCAATATTATTATCTTCGTGCCAGTGGCATTCCAGCTATGACTGTCATGTATTACCGATGTAGGGGCATGCCAAATTGAAAACGCCTTTTTACATTACTGCTGGTAGCCCTGCCTCATGCACTGAGGTGATTACTGCTCGTAATCCTGCATGGAGTAGCCTACTAATTAAGCCTGACTGAAGTTTGAATTATGCTAGTCTAATTTCAGGAATTTCATGCTACTCTTTGTACCTGAAATTCCAGAAACGCCACCATTCTGTCACTGCGTGTTGTTCGAGGTAAAAATTGACTGATCGCACAGGAACAACAGAACACGAGCATGTGTTGTTTACAATGTCTTGTTTTTGTTTAAATGCTTCCTCACATAAAAAATTGAAGCAGGTCTGCATTTCGACGGATCTGCATTTTGCACAATTCTGCTGCAAATTTTGTGTAATTACAGAAAATAAGTTATGTGAATTTCACACACCTCTTCCATTTGTATAATCTTGTCTGACGTGGTCACTAATAGAACTCTAAAAATATTAGTTGTTGAGGATGATTTTCTTTAAACAATGAATAGCTCTTATCACAGAAAAGGTTGGAGACTCCCACCGATGGCGTCTAGAGCAGACGCACCCCAGGTCCTAAAACTCCATAGGATACTTGATTAGTAGCCAAATGTTCAGGGGGCACTCTGTTTTTGGGACTTGATGGCAAAACGGTTTGACAAATTGCTTTAAAATAATTCACTTCTTATCGATACTGCATTTTAAGAGAAAATCTAGTTTTCACTTGTTTTGTGCTGGTGCTTAAACATAGAAGTGAGATGCTTTTCTAAGATTATAAATCTCGCTGAACGCATGTTTTTGTTTTCTTTGCTGGGCTTTCTGATAGTCGAGAACAAGGGGGGAGTTAGTGATGTGACGCCTCAGTCGCACGCGTGCAGCGGCACCTCCCCGTTTGGTGTCGATTTAACTGACCGTTCTGGGTCAAGCACCTGTTGGTGAGAATATAAGTACTCTCGTATAAAATATTTTTGGGGAAGTTTTAATATTAAATCCAATAAAACCCGTTTTATTCTTCCTGCTAATCTGACGCGAAGCATAGATGTGGCAGAAGACCGTGTGAGAGACACCATGCTTATTTCACTGAGTGCCCGTTGAGTGCTAGTGAGCGAGGACTCGTGAGCAGTAAAATTACTCACTGAGCAGTGAAAGAAGTGTGGTTCGAGGTCTGCTGGGACGCATGTGCTACATGGAAAGATGAATGTCTGCAAGTAAGTTATCTTAACGGAAACAAACTTAGCACTCCCTTACTTTATCCTCCTACAAAGAGGAACAATCAGTCCCTCCTTTCTTACATTTCATCAGTATGTAAATCTATAGATTTTTTTTAAGTAAGCCTCACTGTCCTTCATGACCATGTAATAAAAGGCATGGGCAGAATGGTTCAGGTTTACATTTCTTCCTCCCTTCTATGAACTTCTGTTCCACAGTGCATTCCCCTTCCTTGTCTATTTACACATCGATGGAGTCCGCATACGAGTTACTCATCCATGAGTGTCCTCATTGAAATGAGTCGAAACAGCTCACTGTGTTTGTAGACTAACCTCAAGCCACAGGAAGTTTAACGTCCCCTAACTTTAAAAACTGTACCAGCCCCCTCTGCACTCCAGAATCCATGTCAGAGTTTGTTGTTGGATCTTTAATGAGTAAACGAGGTTACCTAGGCTCTAAACTCAACATGCCTGATGGTTCTCAACTACAAGAAACCCATGCTGCCTGACCAGTCTGGGTGTCCAAACTCACGAAGAAGAACGGCCTTTCGCGGCATATGACCTTAAGCACTGTGATTACCTCTCTTAGCATCTCAGATTTGTTTCTGGAGATGGAATCCAGGAAAGGTCTCCCAATTCACCTATTCACAACCTTCCTGTTATTCTAAACTGGATACATTCACTCTGCAGCCTTACCCTCTGTGATGTTATGTTTCTTCTTTATTTGTCCATCTGTATATCATGTGTTCCCTATTTAAATATACCTGCGTGTTGGTTACATGTCCTGGTGCTGTATGTAGCACTCTACAGCCCACTGGGGCTTGGTTTGCCATTGGAAAGTGAAAGTGATTAAGCCGGGGAGATGAGGGGCAAGACGTTGGGTTAGAATTTTTGTATATAATTTTACGTCGACAATTTAGCAATGATATTGGGCGGTATGACGTGCAAAGCGTCAGATCTTTCCCTGGCTTTGGGATAAGCACTATCTTCGCTTCGGTCATCGACGGCTTGACCGCTTTCCGTTCTGAAAAGGAATTAAAAATTTTAGCAGTGGATCTCGCAACTCCGGGTAAAAGAGGCGATAGAATGCTAGGGTAAGGCCATCAGGTCCTGGAGATTTCCCCCGTTGGGGAGCTCCTCAGCTGTGATGGGTTCCTCCAGTTGTTCCCTAGTCTGAGTCCTAAGCGGCGGCCAAGGGCAAGAGGTGAGAAAGGGATCAATCTGGTCCACACATATGTCCCCCCCGATCATATAGAATAGAGAAGAATGCGCCAAATTCCTGTTGCTTAGCCTGTTCTGAAGTGGCCCATCCTCCTCCCGACAGTGCAATTTTAGAGATGTGGTTACGGGACACCTGGATACGAAGACGACGCACCAGCATGGCTAAGAGAGTGTTCCGCCTTATTAACTCGCAGGACTTTAAGTTGTCCCCGGAGTGAGGCAAGCTGTTTCCGTACTTGCCTAGTTGGCGCCCTGTGGAACTGTCTTTCGAGGGCTTTAATATCGCTGGCAAGCTTATTTTCCACCAGGTGAGACTCCCTCGTGCGGGCAATTGAAATGGTGGTGATAGCGCCTCGAATTGTGGCCTTAAAGGCGTCCCACAGAACATGTTTGTGTGTTTCTGGAAGGCCGTTGGTGGCGAAGTATGTTTGTATCGCCTGGCGCAATTTTGCCACATCAACTGGGTCCCGGAGCACCTGGGGGGGGAGGGGGTAGGTGCCACCTGGGAGTGTAGGCGGGGTTCCTTCCCAGACCCGTCCGGGTAATTTCTTGGTGGGCATGATCAGATATGGATATATCAGACATCTCCGCAGTGAGACAGAAAAAAGTGGTTGATGCGTGAATACGACTGGTGCACGTGAGAGAAAAATGTGTACTCCTGTGACCCAGGCTGTTTGTAGTGCCAGGCGTCCTTGAGACCCAAGGCTTCAAGTTCTTGTTTTATGTTTTAGTGCCGCCGACATGGCTCCCGTCCCCTGGAAAGACGAAGCAGTGCGATCGAGAACGGGATCCCACACTAAGTTAAAGTTCCCCCCCCCCCTTCCCCCCCCGAGAATAACATGGTGCAGCTCCTGAGAGAGTGTGCTCTGAAGGAAGTTCTGCAGGAAGGCATATTGTTTGTTGTTAGGTGCGTATACATTAAGAAGTGGGAGATGATTTCCCTGCATGAGAAGTGTCAGTTTTAGGAAGTGCCCCTCTTTGTCTCGTACAGTTTGAGTGACTTGCATGGGAGTGCCTGCTTTGAAGAGAATGGCTACCTCTGCTGTTTTGGTTTGTGCTGAGGCCCAGATTTGGGTGGGGAATTTAGGGTGGAGCATGCGCTGAGTGTCCGCTTGCAAGAGATTAGTTACCTGAATGAAGATGATATCTGGGTCCCACATAAGGAGGTACCTCCAAATTTGTTGCCTTTTGTTAGGGGCGTTGAGGCCCCTTACATTAAGGGACAAACCTTTAAGGTGTGTCATGACTCAATACCTGGGGAGCAGTGCGTGAACAGGTGTATGAATACACACACCCCTTTCGGGCTGATCCCAGTTCCCATCAAGTGGCCCCTCCCAATAATGGGGCGAGGAGAGAGAAGCGTGTCGAGAATAACCAATAAGCCGTGGCCAGTCTTTCCCGTGACCAGCGAAGCCCCACCCTTAGGCACCCCCGGTGTATTTGTTGTCCCTTCCAAGAAGTCCAAAAGGGGAGATAGTAGGAGTAAGGAAAGAATTGGAAAAGAGAGAGAAAGATAGAGAGGAACAAGTCAACATAAAGGCCAACTAGGCCATAGGCTACCATTCCAGTCCAAGAGCGGCCCAGAGTTGTGAATCAGTGTGGCTCTGAGGAAGTCACTCCCCATCGGGACTAAGAGCATGGCGGGGTAGGCCGGTTGAAGTATGGAAGTCATCGCTGTCCGTCCCCCAGTGGCCGACCAGCCACATGAGCATCCGTGGGGCGCCAAGAGATTCCCTGGGCGCGGCAGACAGCACCTGATTGCAGGTCAGGGAAGACCTTCAGGCCAAGTGTTAGTCTAAAAAGTGGAAGACCTCTGGTCGCCAGGGGATCTCGTTTGTCACTTCCGGTCATTGTGGTGTCCACTGTGGTTAGAGGTGTGGAGGCCCGTCTGTGCAGGGTCGACCTGGAGCACAGGGGTGAGGGTGACCCCTTGACAGAAAGACCCCGATGGACATTTGGACCACGCAGGCGGTACGGGGCTGCATGGGGACGAAAATGTTGTATAGCCCCTCTATCTCCAAGGGGCCTCTGGGGTCAAGCAGCCTCCAGTTCGGGGTTTAAGCTGGGGAAGAGGAGGGGCCCGATCCTGTGCCCCCCTCCACCCGAGCGTTGTGTGGCTTCAGTCGACTTCAGGTGGTGGATAATGTCTTGTTTGGCATGGAGAGCCATCTCTGCGGCTTTGGAGAAGCGTGTGCGAGGTGGTGGGACCACTCTGGTCGTAAAGCCATCCGGGTCCCCGAGTCTGCAGAGGTGGGGTTGGACGGCCCAGGGTCCGGAGAGATCCGGGGCAGCTGGCATGCCTCCTTGATGGATCTCAGGGATCGACGCTTTCCCTCCCACTGGAAGATCAGGGCAAATGAATGGCCCCGCTGATATTTGACGCTGGACTAACTGGGTTTGTCTGTCACTAGCTTGAATTCCCTGCGACGGCGTAGAGTGAGAGAGTAAAGGTCCTGGAATATTTGGATGGGGTGTCCCCCGTATGACAGATCTCCAGGGACCCTTGATGCTCGAAGGATGGCCTCCTTCTCAGTGTAGAAATGCACCCGGGTCAGGATGTCTGGGGCGAGGTTGGTCTTGCCTCGCGGGGGTGCCACTCGGTGAGCCCTGTCCAGTGTTGGAGGGGATGCATCGTCCTCTTCCGCACCTCCTGCAGAAGGTCTGCGCCGTATGCCATGATATCTTGGCCCTCCGCCCCCGCCCCCCGTGGGACACCCCTGATGCGGAGATTATTCCGTCGGCTCCGATTTTCCAAGTCCTCCTGCTTTACTTAGAGTTGAATATGCTGCTCTTCTAGTGCGGTAACATGACACCACAGTTCCTCTCGGTCTTCCGTTCTGGTGTCTGGAATGCGTTCTAGGTCGTCCATCTTTGTGCCGATTTCGGTGACATCTCGCCGGATGTCCGCGAGGCAGAACTTATCTCACTCTTTATCTCCTGGAGAAAGGTAGACATGAAGGCCTGTTTAATGGGGGCCGCCGCATCAGCCTCCGGCTTGATGTCCATCTTGGGATCTTCCGGGCCAGGACAGACTTCGCCCACAGGTCGACCACCGATGTGTCTCTGGGCGCCGATTGTGCCGCAGTTTTGCCCTGTCTGCCTCTTGTCATAACTTCGGCGAGGGGGCCTCCAGATGACGGGCGTCTCTTGTTGTCTGACTGTGGAGCACTCCCACCTCCGTCAGAGCGCCTTCCCGCCAAGCACTATTTTCTTCTCCTTCTAAAGGATCACTTTCTGCTTTCTTTTTTCTTTCTCTACAGAATCTCTGGTTCTCGAGATTTTTTGTGAGTTTCATTCTAAATGACAATGCCTTTTATTTATGTGTTAATTATCAAAACAGATAAATAAAAAGCATTGTCATTTACTATGTCGATAGCTTAAACTCTCACAAATGCGAGACCTATTGCATTGCAAATGCTTGTTCCTTCTCTGTGCAGGGGAAGGAGGTCATGTTTACGAATTTCTGTGCAGGCTTTGTTACTCCACTTGATACCCCTCATTATTCATATTTTGTCCATCGTCCATGTCTCTTGGGTCTGTGCCAACCCTCCTTATTTCTGTATTAGGTCTCCTTGAATCATCCAGTGCCCTCCACTGTCTTCCGAGAGACGTAACACTGGCAGCCATGAGGGAGATGCAGTACTTGCAGCAATGCTCACAAGACCTTGCTAACACTACATTGTGCTTGTCCTTCTCTTTTATAACGTTTGTATATTTATTTAATATGATTTTAGTTTGTTATTTTTAGTGAAAACATTTTGAGAAGATGTTACATTTTGACCCTGAAGAGTGACTGGAAGTCGTGGAGAAACAAGTGTTGACAAGAATTTCCAAGTAAAAGAGGCCTTATATACTCTCAACACAAGAAATACTGGTACTTTATTATTATATATCTGGCAACAATTTAATCTCAAAGTGCTCTTCAAAACTAGTGTAGTTGATTGGGCAAGTCAGTACACAGGCTAGCACAGTGCCCGCCCATCTAGCCTGTGATTGCTAACAGTGCAGTATTTGCAACAGTACTGTTCGATCCCTGTGAACCTAACCCTGACCAAACCCAGTACTAATAGTTTAAAAAGAGCCCATCCCGGCTCTTTCAGCCACACTAGATCTAGGTTTGTGTCTGCATGCTAATCTGGCAACTAAACTTCTAGTGGCCTGCTACACTGATATTTCTAACTTAAAAAAAAAAAACATTTTACTAGGGCAGTCATCAGCTGCCTGCACCTGCCTTGACACATACAATTTTGAGGCCTAACAAAGCCTAGGGACAGGTGTCAGTCACACCAGGGCACTAGTCATGATTGTCAAAAGAGGGCACTGGAAAGCTGTCGGACAGCTCAGACCTCTTTCACCCAATAAATATGAGGGTGAAGGAGTTCTGGGACTGCTGACACCCTCCTCTCAATAGTGAACAAGGTAAAGGGGCAAGTGTCAGCTGTCTCTGCCCTCCTTGATTCGCACCACTTTTAGGCCCAAAAATTCACTGGGCAGTTGACTGCTGACTCGTAACCTTATTTGTACCAGGCAGCAGGCGGCAGCTACTAAAAGGTATACCACTGAATCTGGTGTTTGCTAGCAATTTATATTATTATGTAGATATAACCGTGCGCCGAGGGGATCTGGCCGCGTGCATGCATTTGGATGGAGGCCGTGTGGCCAATCACTATTAGGTCATATTTTTTTTGCACAAATTAAAGAGGGTCAGACGCATTGATGTGCATTTGCAATCAATATTAGTTATAACTTTTAGATCTTTGTTGTGGATATAGTACTTTCTTTATTATGGTTTACAAACATAAATGCGTCTCTTGCCACTCTAATTTGTGTAAAAAAAAATAAATAAAAAAAAAACGAAAAGTAAAATGTGTTTAATATATGATCAATAAGCAGCTGGCCATTTGAGGTGGGCAACGGGGATCTGATACCACAGTGATTACTTCAGGTAGTGCGGCATTGGGCTTCCTGGCTAGCTTTCATTTGTTCATTCTTCAGTCATGTGCAGCGAGGGAGTTGGCTTAATATAATAAAGAGAAATCCACTGAAAAAAACAAAGGTTAAAGAAACCTTATAGTTAAGAATGGTAACAGATCTACCTTTACGTTAAAAATTCCCTAGAAACTCATTGAATCTACCAAATGTTACATTTAAAAAAAGCCCAGCAATTTTGTGAAAAAATCTAAGGTTAAAGTGATGTTGTAGTTCGGTGTTGCAATGAGATACAAATTAATTTTTTAAACCAAAAAAAACACTGAAATCAAATTCACAAATTATTGATTACTGAGCTAAAAATACCCTTCACCCTCTGCCATGAACTGCTTATGACCTCTTATCAAGAGTTCTTCAAAGTCCTCTTTTATTCCAAATTTCTTTTTGGTGTATATTATTCCAGCCAGTCAAAACGTGCTTCGTCAAACGAGTGTGATCCAAAAAACGACTTTGAAAGACTCTTGCTATTTTGTTTATTCTAAGAGCGATGAGAGTATTAGCATTAATTATCTATGCCAAATTATGTTTTGCAACTGTTATCCCAGAAGATGTGACACCCCTTCATAAAACTAAATGGAATGAAGCAAAACTTTGGGAATACTGAGAAGTGATGGAAGGACAAATATCTTGCTCAGCTACTTTTTTAAGATCGATTTGAATATTATATTTATCTGGCAAGCCGTGTGTGTATTTCTTTTAGATTTTACTGAAATCTTAAGACTGCTTAATTGACAATTCTATCTAAAACGCAAAGAAATTCCTACAAGGAGATTATAGGTAATCTAACAAATCTTTTCTGGTAATGTGCCTGTTGCACAATTTTGAGAAAAGATAATTACAAAAATTGCACAAAAAAATAGTTTTAAACAAATCTTCTTTGGAGATTATATTGGGTCTATTACGAAAGTCTTGGAACCTTACGACCTTAATCCGTTTTGTGAGAACTGGAACCAAGACACCATCGCCTTATCTGCTAAGGAGAAAAGAATGTTTGCCGAGTGTCGCAACTTTCAAATATGTTGAACGATGATTCATGGTTAATTATTGTACATGCAAATAGAGTTTTTCGCTTTCACACACTGAACTTTTATGTATGTTCCAATTCCACTTCCCCTATATGGAGAGTATTGCAGTTTCAATATTGCTGTCTTCTGTGCGCTGGTGTAGGCCAAGGGGCCTCGTATAGAAAGGGGACAGCGGTGATTTGCTTCAGAGGTGTGATCCATTCCTATAGCTTTTTCTAGGAAGCCATGCAGCATTTCAAGCCTCTCGACAGTTCATAGTGCAATTGTGGATCTTCTGAAGGATGTAAGGTCGTGTCTGCACTCTCCCAATACCTAGGGGCATCTTGCCTCGTGATCAAACAGACTTCCATCACAGGCTTTTCCATAATCCTTGCTAGACACCAATCTGAGCAGATGCTAACCATGTTTGTTTCACTATTATATCAGTTACAATTGGAGTAACTGTGCACCACGGAGGTGCAACGCTCCACAAATATTTACTTTCGCTTTGCATTCTGCACAATGCATTTAGAATGATGTGCCATTCAATTTAGAGACTATTCCCCTTTTATGGGTAGTGAAATAAATAACCTATAAAAGTTTGCTGAAACCACGTGGCTCCCGTGATGCCCGCTGAGGCATGTGGATGGATCCCCACAATTCACTGCAGGAGCACAAGATATTAACCAAAATAAATCCATGTACAAAGGTGAAAAAAGTAATTATTTTAATTGCCTCACACCTACATCCAACTTATAAACTAATGAAGGCACTCTACATGGTGGTGGGAATATAGAGATCAAAACAACATAAATATTTAAAACATATAAATGTGGTTTTCATATGGAAGGGAGACATATTATTTCTTGTAGCAGAATAACTTTTCTATTTAAGCCTAAATGATTTTCTACTAATTTGGATATGTTTTGTTATTTATTATACATTGAGCTTATTTATTACCTTGAGCTGTTCCTAGAGTTTTGCGGATGACCTCTCTGGGGATTTTAGCTATTTTGCTAACTAGGAAGTATGTACTGAAGGCATTAATTAAAATAATTCCTGAGGTGTTGTGCCTTTATTATCTGAAAGGTTATTTGTTGGTGTTGCTAGGTACTAAAGCATATTATTCAAAATGTATCTCACACTCTTATACTCATAAAAAGGAATTTACCCGTTATTGGTTTGTGTTTAACACTACATCCTACTGTTAATACTAAAAAGTTAAAGATGCATGGTTAGATTATACATGAGCTCGCGTCCCTCACACTCACTTCCTCTCTGCCTCACACCCGACGTACTCTTACTATGTGACACTCTATTACTTTTATCAATCTATGCTCATTGAGCATTGCATCCAGTACCCACCCCCTCCTGCTGACATGAATAACAATTAATTAATGCTGCATTAGCTTCAATGCAGAGTGCTTGCCCAATTCAAGTCGTCCTTTCCCCCCCAACCCTGAAAAAATATAACCCTTGGAACCTGAGAAGTACAGTATTTATTCTAGCTGGCCCATCCTTCTAAGATCATGGGACATCCTATTTCATTCATATTATAATCCGTCTACATCTTGGAGTTATGACGTCTCAACTTCATAACTCATGTGCCTGAGTTATGAAGTTAAGAAGTGTCTGGTCCTGTCCACATTGGACAGTCGCAAAAAAGTAGTATTTGGTAGTGCTGTGGGCTTCTGGATGCTACTCCATTTATATGCTGACTTTGA